>NC_133489.1:20959841-21278319 GCF_025370935.1 Choristoneura fumiferana | reverse complement strand
CGTTGCGGATCACCAGGTCGCCTTCCGTCGTTATGTTGAAGCTGGAGAAACATTAAGATTGTGATCAGAAGTTGAGTAGTCGGTGATCAGAGTCAAAAGCAAAGTAACATTTGAGGTCATTAGCAGAACAGTGTTTCGGTAATTCTGTCGTCATTCAGACCAGAATGATGGTCTGAACTGACGTCAGAAAAGCCGCATTCACATTTATCTGTCGTGTTGTGTTGTGATGCTCTGTACCTCTGCAGTTAGTTGACGATTTTCTTGGGAAAAAAGTGTATCTGTCTGTGTCTGTCGATAGATGCGGAGCTGAGCGAGAAAGTAATGCAGTCCGGAATTGCGGACTGATTTTCCGTTCGCGGAGCTTCCCCGCTTCCCTGCTTGCACTCATTTCTCCGCCCCGCTTCTCAGTTTTGTATGAATTTTAAAGCTAGTTACCAACTCCCTATTCACTGAAGAGGACCGGAGATTTCATGCATTTTTTTTTTTAAATATAAAATAGGCTTACGTTTGGCCTCAATCTCGCTTGATGGAAGGCGAAGATGAGGCCTAAGATGGTACACGTTTGCCTAGAAGGTGTCTGTTCACTTTGACCATAAAGATGTCCAGATTATAGCGTTGCCGGTATATATCGGCATAATGAAAAAACCGCTCAATTTTCTTCATAACGTGGTTGTGTATCGAATATGTGTAAATAAATGTCTCTCTCTCTTTCGCAGTTCCGCTGCCCCGCTCCGCTCCACACAGGGCCAGGCAGCTGAGCGCTGTACTCACTTGCCGCCGGTGAGCTCGACGTCCTCGCGCATCCACTTGACGAGCGGGCGCGGCGCGCCGAACACGCGGCACCGCATCACGGCCTCGGAACCGTCCACCTTGGTCAGGTTCTCGGGACCCTCCTTGATCTCCGGCGGGATCGCTGGGGACCATAACAAGCGTAGCGTAACAACACCGGACTCCACAGGTATAAGGACACCATACCATGACCATAAAAAGAACGTCTCAGGCACGGATTGAAACGCGCATACATGGCACGTTAGGAAACGTGCTGGTGGGCATAGTTTCATACTTTTCAATACAAATAATATATTTTTGCCTGCCACGTTGCTATTACGGTCATGGTATGATACGGTGTAATTGGTAGAGACCTTTTTTTTTTTATTCGACTGGATGGCAAACGAGCAAGTGGGTCCCATGACCGTAAGAGATCACCACCGCCCATAAACATCTGCAACACCAGGGGTAATAAGTAAGGGGTATAAAAAAGGTTGTGATAGCCTTCTTGTCACACAACTTCCATACAAAACTTTTTTGATTCAATTTTATTTCTTTTTTACTTGTATCGTAATTAGTAATCAGTAACTTTAATGTGGGTTAAACGGGAGTTTTTTACCACCATGTATATTTTCTAGAAACTAAACAGGCTCGAATGAATCTCAATTTTGACTAAAAAAAAAATATCCAAACACCGGTTCTCCATAAGCACTCGAGCTTTAAGGAGCAGCGATCGATCCAGCCTCCTGACTCACCGGGAATACCTCGGGGCCGAAAATATGCCTTCCTGTAAAATGACTCAGTACTTGACGTGTTACGGTGAACTGCACTCGGCCATCCATTACCATTAGGTTTTGAAACTTGATACATTCCTGGTTTAATTTTGTCATAATTTCAAGGGCACAAAATATGGCCCACTCTAAATACAAAATAAAATGGCCAGATTTTTTGCCGCTCAGAATATCAATATTGTGTCTCTACCCTCATAGCAAAGATGAATAGAACGTGTTCATTTAGGGTATTACTAACCTATATACAAAGCCTCATCTTACCCAAACGCCTCAATATTAACGGCTAAGTTATGATCAATCAGAGGTCAATTTTGTAGACGTATTGATTTGAGATGCGCTTTATTTGATGAGAGAAAGTAGTGACGATAAGTGCCTGTCACTGCCATTTCGGCTTAATAATGCGCTTAACTATCGATGACAAAGGTTCTACGGCAGTAGTCACTCGAAAATGTATTCCGTCTGTGACTGCTTCTTATACCGAAGGTAAGTGTACCAGCTGGTAGGTGAATATAAAGGCTATCGAACGCGAGTGTGGAATTTCTTACGTAGTAAACTATTATGTAATCTGTGGTATGGGATATGCCTACTTGTCTCGTCCTAGCCCCTCGTAGCGAACTTAGTCGTAGGCGCAAGTAACAATATCCGCTAGATTCAGCGGAGTGAGGTGTGGGCGTGTGAACGAAGGATGCGGCCAATCGACCAGCGCCGGCGCTTCCGACTCCTTAGGGGGACGGTGGTGGCTGTTTATAGATTTTGATTACGGAGGCCTTATTGTCTGAAGCGCTCGCAGACAGAATCGCATTCATTTTCTCTTTCTACTACCTTTTACAGTTTACAAATAGACAACAACGATTAATGCAACAACTAATGTGATGAGGATACATTAATTACGCTATTCCACAATGGGACACTGTTATTTTAAACGAAGGTTATTTCATTCGTATTCAACAATGTAAGTTGCCTTGTGAAAAAGCAGTGGTTGCCAAGACTCTAGCTCGTAGCCAAGACCTTAAAAGGTTAGCCAAACAACCCATTTCAGATTTATAATAGTAGATTATTGTCGTGGCCTGGAAGTAGGCAATTGCTGGCTGAGTATGAGTATTAAACGGACGAAGCTTGCGAGTCGTTTAACTAATACGAAGCCAGCAATTGCTATTCCAGCCGAGACTAATATAGCTTTTTTCTCTAAAATGGTGAATAATTCTGAAATAGAATAACTTTTTCTCAAAATATAATTATAATTTAACTTTATTCCAATGTTTTCTTATGCTTTCCCGCCTTTTTTTCATTAAAATAACTGCAAGTGTATTTTTCCACCGAAAACGACACAAAGTATTTCAGACCCAATAGAAAAAGTCCGGAGTTCAACAAATATCTGATACGGCCATTAGACTTGGCTGTACGACTTGTGCCAACATTTCCATAGCCTTTTTTAACCTTTAAAAAAAATGTGACTGATTGCAGGCGCGCATAATTCATTATTGTCGAGCTAGCGCGCCTGCAATCTTTTAACTTTTTAATTTTTTCGCTGACCATAAAACTATGCACTTCACCTTCTGATATGTAAAGAATAATTCAACTTTTCGGACTTTGAGAAAATATTATTGTAATGTCACTGTACTGCTTTTGGCATCAATAAAGAAATATTTGTATTATATTGTATTGTACCATATCTCTTACACGTCGTGTAAATCAAAAATGTTTCGTGTTTTAGCATTAAAAGATCTTCGACCCAAAGTTCTGATAAAACCTACCAATTACCCGACTGTTTATTTGATGGTTTAATAACGTTATCCAGGAGAAAAGAGGGTAAGATAATAGTGTTTTGCGTGCGCCCCCCCCCCCTGCCACGCCTAAAGTTCACACGGGTGGATTGACACTTTGAAAGGGAGTATTGGCCAAGTGCCAACGATTTAAAATCATTAAGGCCGGATAAGTAGCACCGATCATCACTTGTATATTTGTATTACCATGAAGTCATGACAGGAAAAAAGGTGGTATTTTGTATTTGTATTTGCAGCTCAATATCGTTTATTGCAGTTTTATACGATAGAAATGTGTAAGGAAGCGAATTGTCTTTTAAGACAACGTACCAATAGGAAAGCATCGCTTAGAGAGGCTAGAAATTTGATTCAATCTTATTGGTGGATTTTTCCTCGCACACCGAATCCTTTGCCTGGCACATCTTTAATGTATGCGCTGCCTCAGTATTTTTACATTTTACCTGTCCGATTCCCGGTTAAGGAAGACAAATTTTCAAAATAAGAAGAAAATCTTGCTGTTGCTGTTTAAGTGTCGATCGTTTTTATACCCCATGTAATAAAGTCCGATCCTAAAGGGGACGTAACTATTAAAACCATTATACTTGGTCGTCTCTTTACTCGATTATGATAAAATTGACAAAGACTATAAAAAAGCAAAACGCAACCAAACTCAGTGGAACAAGTACTTCTATCGTGTTACTGCGGAAGCAAGGGGATTGAGTTTACAATCATTTTAGCTTTCATACGAGTTTATTACGGGAAGTAACCTAGTTAAGAGTTATGAAACCATTTCCAGCATTTTACTACCCCTTGACACACAAGAGAGGTCAATGGACAGCGTCATAAAACTCCATCAAGAACGGAACAGTTAACCATAGTAAAGGACTATAGCATAAGTAAACGCTAAGCTTTTATATATTTACGGTGATGGCGCGTCCCGTACCGAGAATGCCATATTCAAGAAGAAGTTGATGTATGTCCTTGAATATTGAATGGCATTGGTCAGAGTGAGGAAGCATCGACGAGCACTATACGAGCAGACTACAAACTTCCAAGACAATTACTACACATTATAAATTTGACACTTGCTTTTGACAGCCGCTAATTCACCTGCCGATCGACATTCCAAGTTTCCTACGATGCTAGTAAGAGGCACAAAGTATATGGTAGGTGTACCTTATCTCTTTATATTTTGTCGCCTTGACTGATCATGACCAAAGAGTATTAGTACCTATATATTTAATTAGTAACAAAATAACATGATATTTACATCGATAGTAACGATAGAGCTAAATTTTCCGAAAATTTAATTTAAATAATATGGTATTATGGCATTTTAAGACACTCAAAATACTGTTTACTGTTTTGTGCTAATGCTGTACTCTGACGGCAGAAAAATGCAGTAATATTCCCTACTGTAATATAATTTTTATAAAAAAAATATACTTTCTTCCAAGTTTCTTGAGGCGCATTCTTCTTGACAATAGCAATGATTCCTTGGCAGCAGACGACAAAAAAACATGCAAACCGAAGGCAAAGGCGGGAGGATTCCGTAAGCAGCGCAAAAGCCTAGGTTTCTATGGCAACATAATTAGCACCGCCGGTCAATGAACTCGCTTGAGATACTTGTTGAGCTTAGCAGGTATAAGAGTTCGCAATTTTGTTTAGAATTGGAAGTTTTACAAGTCCGTAATGGGTAATCTTTTGATCAAACTTATTTTAATTTAATTATAATGTCATAATAGGTAGGTAAACTGTCAAAAATCTGCTAGACCCATCAGCTATTAAAAATAAACTATACTCAAAAATTGCACCCCTCTCAATATTATGAACGAGCTCGACCCGACTTCACCTTGCCTTGTTACTATGTGCCCTTTTCACAACGGCTTGCAAAAAGTTGCCAGTCACTATATTTTACGAAATACTTTACAACTCTAAAGTTCAATATCACAAATCAAAATCAAAAAATAAATTCCGTAAGTAAGCCGGAAAGGTCTCTTCTTTACATGTCACTTTTTTATACTACCAGTGCTTTCGGACAGATCGTCAATCCAAGAAGAACGCGCCGCAAGAAACTTGTATTTTTTTTTCTAATATTCCCTTAAAAAGCAATGTGACAAAAGCCTATGTTTTTTTTTTGATGAAGCTATCATTAAAATGGTCAAGTACTTGTTAAGCCGACAACACGTTGGGCGCTTGATAGTAAATTAGGAAATTAGTTGATTTGATTTGAATATAGTTTTCACTATATCGATAATAAACATTGTTTCGGTGAATACAAGTGAAATTTGAAGTTACATCAAAACATTTCTAGTTCTATTGTTTTTCCCCAAACAAACCACAGCGCGGCGGTAATTGTTCGTTGATAGTGGTGTTACATAACTGAGCGGTAAACCGTATTGTCCCCGTAGTTAAAGCCCTAAAAAACGCGCTGAGTCACAGCGCAATATCCGCAACCCACCCTCACGTGGATCAAGCGATTAAGCTTGGTTCAATCCACCCCTATGTAGGGGGTACCACTCGTCCCGAAAAACCAGGATTTTCTCTTTGTCCAGATGGTATTGTGTGCTGCTTCCGCTATTCCAGATTGAAACTGCATAAAATTTGCTTATTGCTAAAATGTATAAACTAAAATTTAAGGGCCAAGTACATAACATAATTCAAACCTCGGTCGCAAATGGTTTCAAGCGCGATCTTCCGTAATCGTATATCCCGCTCACACAGATTACACATGTCTCTACCAAGGAATGTCCCAACTAAACCCCCGAAAGTTGCAGCACCTACCAACGAAGTGCACACTGCAGTCTCCCCCGACGCGGCCGCACCCGCGCATTCTTCCGCGGGTGCCGCTCTGTGCCCAGGTAGCACCAACACGCGACGCTACGGACAGCTGCAACTGTTTTTGTTCCTTTGCGTGTGTCGGAAAAATCGACGTTGTCATTGATTGATATGCCGGTGAAAGGGAGACTGCTCCCTAGCTGAGTTATATTGTTTACTTAGCCTTGCTTTGTTAGGTACTATAGAATGCTTTGCTGCTATAGAGCAACTAAAAAAAAACTTAAGAGATTATTGTATGTGATTGTTTCTTAAATTACTTGGTCACTTGTGGATTTCTTGCTATAAAATACCGCCAAATGTTCAGATAAAAAAAACTTAAATTAAAATGTTGGTACAGTTTGCTATTAGAGCCTAAACAAATCGCTAAAGTTCCTTTCTATGAGACGAGTTGTGCCCGGGAAAGGCTTTGCATCTCAAATATCAAGTTTCCCGGCGGCAAAATATCGCGAGAGAAAATCCCCACTTAAACATATTTATTCAGCTTTTGCAGACAAACGCTCCCCTAAGCGTGAGAGTATGAATACATAAACCGTAGTTCAGAGTAAACAGCCAGCGATTCGCGAATGAGTGAGCGGTTCCACTGGGATTGTAAACAAACAAACGGTCTTAGCCGACGTTTCCATTAGCGAGGGACGCTCGTAACACGCACTAACACTCATGCTGTGGGCCGTAGGAGCGCGGCACGTTAGTTTTCTCAATAAAACTCTGGAATTGTGAATGACAACGTGAATGCTCCAATTTACTATGACGTGACGGGTTTATTTGTAGTGAAATATACTTCCGGAGGATTGTTTCTGTTCTTTATTTGGGATTTATTTTTAGTTTTGTAAGGGTCGAACAATTGTGAAAACTGGAACGTTAGTCACATGTCTTACTAATCTCTACTAGTTTAATCTGTCATGACTCATAACGTAACATTAATAATTTTATAGAACCCTGTATCTCTTCGTTTTGTATTGCCTAACAATTTCCATGTTTCCTAAACATAACATATATGTAATTCAAAATGCGAATAAAAGATACGTAATCGGAATCATTTCCTGTAATTGCATATTTTCGGTCCAGCGGCTAAATAGGACTAAAGACAAATTCGTCTTCTGAATACTCGTATGTACCAACTAGATGTCAGAAATCTTACATAAAATAAATGTGTCTGTTGTCTCTCTCCAGTATCAAAACCAGGAAAAAAAACTTAATCAGTGACAGTATAGGTACTACTTTTTTCTGGAACTACATACGAGCTTTGACCTTCTTGCTACGCTGCGTAATTGTAGTTGCAGAAAAGCTTGTAAGTAGTTCTTTCATATGGAGTTGTTCAAGTAATTGAATCAGTACATTCATAGTTTTAACACTGGTTTGACAATAAAAAAAACACTCACATTGCACGTTGATGAAGACATCCTTGTAGACATAACCGATGGAGTTGGTGGCGTTGCATCCGTAATTTCCAGTATCCTTCTTCGTCAGGTCAGTGATGATAATGGAATCATCGGATATCTGCCTCCTAGGGTTTGGTTCAGCTTGTTCGATGGGCTTGCCGTTGTGTACCCACTTGATTTGCGGATTGGGAGTACCGTCGGCTTTGCAGCGGATGACGGCCGTTTCGCCTTCAGCCAGATTCTGGAACTGGGGCTCTTCGGTGAAGAAGGGCGCCGCTGTGGAAATGAGAAGAACATTAGACTGTTGTAAGGTGGACTTGAAAGCAAACGTTGTCGCTTCGACTGTTTCATTATTTTAATTCAGATTTTGGCGTCCCAAAAATGATGGACCTTAAATTCCCATATGGTTTAAAAGTTATGTAATTCAAGAGACTATCATGCAGCGTGATTAATTAAAAGAACGTAGTACCTACATGTGAAATATCCGAATTAGTTTTGTATACATAATGTACCTATTCCCAAATTTGGTGTGGGATTGGTTTGCAAGACCAATAAATTTGTAATGGCGCAGTCAAGACAAAATCGACCATAAAATGTGTGAACGTATTTGGCATGTCGCCATAACATAAACTTTTACCATCTTTATATTCCGACATTAAAATGCTGTTTTACTTGAAAATAAACTCGAATATGAAATATTAAACGAGCTAATCCATACTAATATTATAAATGCTGTTAGCGACGTGCTCATTAGGGTTCAGTATTCTAGTTAAGTTTTATTTTTATATTTCACATGTCAGGTAGTTTGCATGTGTGTCGGGCGATGCGCCGTTCAAACTAACGAACGGACACAAGTCAGTCGTCCTTGGCTAACCGCGCGCGGCACACACGCACTTACGCCCTTTTGTAATTTTTAAATATTTGTTCTTTTGGTGTCGGTTCTTTGGAATAAACTGTTCTACGAGCTTATCTACTTCTTTGCATTTAAAATCATCCGCATCGTCTACAAAGTGGTCACTTCGACCGGATCATAATGTTCCACACGCCGAGTAATGTAGAAACGCGAAAAGCTAAAGCGCGTCGGGAAATAGCAGAACGAGAGAGTAGACGTACTGCTACTGCATCAGATGTCCCAGCGCGGCAACAAGCGGATGCTTTTTCGAAATTCGGGAACATCGAAAATCTACCCGCCAGTATAAAGTCGGAGCCGATCCGACCCGTCGTTCACGTCCAGCAAAGGAAATTATCGGCGTCACAAGCCAGTATGGCTTCGAGCAGCAAAGGCTCAAGAAAGTCATCGGCATCTAAAGAAGCAAAACGAAAATTATTGCAATTGGAAGCCGCCAAGCAAAAGGCCAAGATCGAGATGGACATTATCGACAAGACTCTGGAGATGCAACTAGCCGCACTTAGCGAAGAGGAGGACCTAAATGGATACAGTTCACAAGTCGAGGAAAATGACCCTCCTCTCCACGACGTGGTAGAGTGGTTGGAACGCCACAGCGATCATAAGGAACCGCACGAGGAGCAGCGAACCCCCGAAAATGGTTTCACTACGGGTGAGCAGCCCCACCACGCATCAGCGTCAACGCCCGCGCACGTCGCGGCACCCGGCGCGGCACCCGGTGCGGTACCCGACAAGCGATCCGGCGCGGCACCCGGCCCTGTGCTAGGCCAAGGAGGGGCGCCCAGCCCCGAGCTGGCCCAAGGCGGGTCACCCGGCTCAGCGCCGAGCGCCGAACCCACGCCCATCGCACTCGACGGCACGGTCGCAGCACTGAACTGCGCGGTTAATGTATTAGCCGGCGCACTAAAGAATCTCACCGCTCCAAACGTCAATAATGTACCTAATGTAAGTCTGCTCAGCCGCATAAGTACGCCGAAGGACCTACCCGATTTCTCCGGCGACCAATTGGAGTGGCTGCTATTTAAACAGGCTTATTTGGAATCGACCGAAATATGTAAATTTACTGATAAAGAAAACCTATGGAGGCTAAGAAAGTGTCTACGAGGACCTGCGAAGGATGCAGTCGCCGCGTTGTTTATAAGCGCCACATCGCCGGCTAAAGTTATGGCGACCTTGGAGCTACGTTTTGGTAACCCCGATTGCATCATTTCACGCATTCTACAAGACCTTAAAAAGCTTCAACCTTTACATCAGGATTATCACAAGGAAATCGTGTCATTTGCAGTGAAGGTGCAAAGTTTTGTGGAGGCAGTGCGAGCAGTGGGTCGAGAAGAGTACCTACAGGGAGTTAATATTGTCACCATCATTCTCTCCAAGCTGCCCACTGTGTTAATCTCAAAATGGTGTGATTACAGTTATGACTTAATCAAACAAGGAACAAAATCCAGGTTAGTCATTTTAGCTGATTTTCTTCATAACGAAGCCGTTAAGATTTCCACTACTGCAAGCATTTTAACTGCTACAAGAAATGAATTTCACAAAATTAAGACAAGCGAAAGTGCATCTTCACGCTCACAAATCGTTCTCGTACAAGCCGACGGCAGCGAAAACAAGTGTCTGTTTTGCCGTACCTCTATGCATAAATTAACGGAATGTAAACAATTTAAAAAGGCATTGCGCAAGGTGCGGTGGCAGTTTGTTAGAAAAAACGGCCTATGCTATAAATGTTTAATATCAAAGCACGAGCGAGAGACATGCCGAGCGCCCGCGTGCGACAAGGATGGTTGCGGCGAGAAACATCACCGGCTGCTGCATTACACTGTAAACAAGAATAGCGAGACAAATAGTGGCAGTGCAAATAGCGCGCCGCCACAGCCTACACCGAGCGTTTCTACTTCCTATGTGCCAGTGCCGCCAAACCCAGAACTTAAGCCTGAAACATTAACGCACATAAACGCGAGTGATCGGAAAGTGTTACTTAAAGTGGTACCCGTCAACATACATGGACCGAGTGGAACTCTAACAACAACTGCGCTTCTTGATGACGGGTCAACAATAACATTAATTAGTAGTTCGCTCGCGGCGCGCGCCGGCCTGCGCGGCCGCTCAGAGACTATGCGCGTGAGCGGCGCGTGGAGCGATAGTGAATTAGTGTGCACATCTGCTTTATTGTCCTTAACTATATCCGATGTTAATAATAGTAATGTATTTAATATAAAATTGCGAAGTGTCGATAACTTAAAACTCCCCGAGCAGGACTTGGGTGCAGTATCTTGTAATCAGTATGCCCATTTACATAAATTAAAAGATAAATTGTTTTGTAATACTTGTTGTATACCTGAGATTCTGATAGGACAGGATAACTACCATCTATTGTTACCGTTAGAGCTGAGCGTGGGTAAACCTTATGAGCCGGTCGCTACGCGCACTCCCCTAGGTTGGTGCGTTCACGGAGTGATGCGCGCGCCGCCCGGCGCCCTCGCGCCGCCCGGCGCCCGAGCGCCGCACGCGAGCCTGCTGCTGGCAGCGGCGCCGGCGTGTGTTGACGATCATGACAAGGATTTACGAGACCTCCATGACCAGGTAAAGCAATACTTTTCTATTGAATCGTTAGGCACTTGTAGTAAACCTCGCCAAAACAGCGAAGACGTCCGCGCATTAGATCAGCTGGAGCGAACGTCGGTGTTGGTCAACGGCAGGTGGCAAGTCGGTTTGCCATGGCGTGACGAAAGCTACACGATGCCCGGTAGCTACCATAATGCTTTTAATAGATTGAAAGGGGTCGAGAAAAAAATGGCTGCGAATAAAGCTTACGCTCAAAGGTACGAAGATCGTGTAAATCATTTATTTATTAACAATTTCGCTAGGGAGGTGAAAGACGTTCGACCGAACGTATCACCACGTACTTGGTACCTACCCCATTTTGGGGTCGATAACCCAAGGAAGAAAAAACTACGCCTGGTCTTCGACGCAGCTGCAAAAAGTCAGGGTTTGTCCTTGAATGACTACCTGTTACAGGGCCCGGACCTGCTTACGTCTTTGTTTGGTATTTTGGTCCGCTTTAGGGAAAACAGGGTCGCTGTAGCGGGGGACATTAAGGACATGTTTCTTAGGGTAAAAATCAGACCCGAAGACCAGGACGCGCTCAGGTTTTTATGGAGGACCGACTCCAAACAGCCGGTCAAAACATACGCTATGACATCGCTCATTTTTGGCGCCAATTGTTCTCCTTTCATAGCACAATTTGTAAAAAATAAAAACGCTCAACGTTTCACGTCCATAATGCCCGCCGCCGTTGCCGCCATCTGCGACCAACACTACATGGATGACTACCTAGATAGTTTGCCTGATGAAACCGCCGCAATAAAAATGGTAAAAGATATTTCATACATTCACGGGGAGGGTGGTTTCCAGATTTGCAACTGGACTAGCAACAGTGCCACGGTTCTCGACAGCATTGCGAACGAAACGTTAGGTAGTACGGCCGTAAGGTTGAAATTAGGCGAACATCAACAGTATGACGGCGAGCGGACGCTGGGTTTGATATGGTTTCCTGCTAAGGATGAGTGGGGGTTCGATGTATCGTTGAAGCGCGTTCCTGAATGCATAGTTAACAGCGAACAAAAACCCACTAAAAGAATAATGCTCACAATTGTTATGTCCATATTTGACGTCTTTGGTTTTTTAGCTCCATTTACCATTCAAGGTAAACTCATGCTTCAGGACGCGTGGAGATGTAACATCGACTGGGACGATTTCGTACCAGACGATATATTTCACAAGTGGCGAGAATGGTTAGATTTATTAAAAGTAATAAATTATATTCGCATACCTAGATGCTATCTCCATGCAACCACAGGGGCGAGCGAGATAGATAACGCATCGGTTGCCATGCCGGCCGCACCACCTTCTACAAGCGCTACGAAAATTCCACTGCGCGTAGCTGCTACGAGCGCGCCCGCCGCTACGGGGCCGAACGCGACGCTTGCTACGACGACAGACTATAATAACAATTATAATAATTTGCAGTTGCATTTATTTAGCGATTCGTCGACAAAAGCTATGTGCGCCGTTGCTTACTGGCGATGGGAAAGTGGTAGCAAAATATGTGTCGCGTTCGTGGCCAGCAAGAGCCGGGTGGCGCCGGTGAAGCCGGTAACCGTGCCGCGGCTGGAGCTGCAGGCCGCGCTGCTGGCGGCGCGCCTCGCGCACTCTCTGCAGCGCACGCACAGGGTCGTCGCGGCGCGGCGGTTCTTCTGGTGCGACTCCACCACCGTGCTGCACTGGATTAAAAATGATGCGCGTAATTACAAAACCTTTGTGGCGAACCGGTTGGGGGAAATCGACGAGCTGTCGAACGCTGCCGAGTGGCGTTACATACCCACTAAGCTGAACGTAGCCGACGCGGCTACACGTGAAGTTTATGATAGCACTATTTTTAAAAACGAGTGGTTTAAGGGGCCTGATTTTCTTCACGAAGATGTAAGTAAATGGCCACGCGATTTGGTAAACCTTAAAATGGAAAATCTCGGCTCGGAATTCGTAACTTTAGTGCAAACTACAAACGAATACATACCTATTCCCGATCCGAGCAGGTTTTCTTCTTGGTTGCGCTTATTAAGGGCGACGGCCGCTGTCCTGAAATTTATTGACAGATGCAGAAAACACAGACACGCTGAAATCGATTGCGCAATGATGGAGCGTGCCGAACATTTATTGCTGAAGCGAGCGCAACTGGACGCCTTCAGCCCCGAGATAGCCGCCCTGAGCAAAGGCGAAGCTATAGATCGCGGCAGCAGGTTAGTTAAGCTGTCGCCGTACTTAGAGCGCGGGCTGCTTCGTTGCGGCGGACGCATCGACGCGGCGCGCGGCGTGCCGGCGCGCAGCAAGCGACCCGTCGTGCTGGACGGCGCGCACGCGCTGACGCGGCTGCTCGTGCGCAGCTACCACGAGCGGGCCGCGCATTCCAACCAAGAAACCGTCGTTAATGAGCTCAAGCAAAAATATTACTTGTTACGGTTGCGGCCGACGGTCAAATCGGTAGTGTCTCGATGTATGCTTTGTCGCATCAGAAAAGCGAAACCACAGGTACCGAAGATGGGAGACTTACCTGCGGCTCGTCTGGCGCACCACCAGAGGCCGTTTACCTTTTGCGGTCTGGATTTGTTCGGGCCTATGGCGGTCACTGTAGGAAGAAGACATGAAAGCAGGTATGGCCTGCTGTTTACCTGCCTCACGGTTAGAGCTATACACCTAGAGTTGGTGCACTCGCTCACTACCGATTCGCTAATAATGGCACTCCGACGTATGGCGGCTAGGCGAGGCTGGCCGCAGCGATTGTACTCGGACAATGGTACTAACCTGCGAGGCGCTGACGCGGAGCTAAAAAGGTCACTGCAGGAGTTGGACGAAGACACCCTGAGAAACGAAGGTTTGAACCATGGGGTCCAGTGGACTTTTATACCCCCCCAAAGCCCCCATTGGGGTGGGGCGTGGGAGAGGCTTATACGCAGTGTAAAAGTTTCACTTAAAGTCGTCCTGAAAGAACGAGCTCCTAAGGATGAAGTACTCAGTACATTAATGGCAGAAGTGGAGAACATTATCAATGGACGGCCGCTGACACATGTATCCGTGGATCCCGAGAGTGAGGAAACCCTGACGCCAAACCATTTTCTCCTTGGCTCGTCCTCCAATTTGCCTGTCGCGGGATCTTTCGACGACTCCGAAATTTTATCTTCGGAAGCAGTGGCGCAAATCGCAGAGGTTAGCGGACATGTTTTGGTCGCGTTGGGTAAAGGAAATCCTGCCAGACCTCATCCCGAGAAAGAAGTGGACACAGGATCAGCCATCGCTACAGGTAGGAGATCTTGTACTCATTGTAGATCCGGCTGCTCAAAGGAACGTGTGGCAGAAGGGACTGATCCAGCAGGTGTTCCCCGGCCGCGATGGTCGGATACGAGTTGTCGAGGTACGGACGAGGTCTGGGATGCTGAAGCGCCCCGCGGCGCGCGTCGCTCGTATACCTCTAAGTAATGAGTGCTGAGCCAGCACTGGGGTGGGGCGTGTTAGCGACGTGCTCATTAGGGTTCAGTATTATTAGTTAAGTTTTATTTTTATATTTCACATGTCAGGTAGTTTGCATGTGTGTCGGGCGATGCGCCGTTCAAACTAACGAACGGACACAAGTCAGTCGTCCTTGGCTAACCGCGCGCGGCACACACGCACTTACGCCCTTTTGTAATTTTTAAATATTTGTTCTTTTGGTGTCGGTTCTTTGGAATAAACTGTTCTACGAGCTTATCTACTTCTTTGCATTTAAAATCATCCGCATCGTCTACAAATGCGTTTGTGTGTTTGTATGTTTATCCGTTTTTCCCGTCGAAACGGAGCGACGATCGACGTGATTTTTGGCATAGAGATATAGTTCATGGGTCAGAGAGTGACATAGGCTACTGTTTATTCCAGAAAAATGAACAGTTCCCGAGGGAACAGCAACAGCGCGCGATAACCGAATTCCACGCGGGCCAAGCCACGGGCAAAAAGCTAGTATGAAATATTAAAGACAATGCCCATATTTATTGAAAGCACAGGCGAATTTTAACTTAAATTAGTTCGTATTGATTTAAGATTCATCATAGCCATAGGACAATCACTGTTCGACATAGGCCACCCCATAGACTTCCAGTTGCTTTGTTGGAAGTGGCCTGCATCCACCGTGAACCCGAGGCTTTTAGGTCCATGCATTCATTAATTAAGAATTAAGATTGATTTCGACAAATAAACGCCAATCTTTCACCGACCCCGAACCTTTCGCCTGAAAATATATATCCAGTATTTATATTCATCAAGATGTCCAGAAAGACCGGGTATTTGCATCGTCAGTGTCCAAAATAGAGGTTTAAGGGGGTTGCTCTTCCATACAAACCTACGGACACCCCGCATAGCTTCCACGGACATGTTTTCTTAGAGGATTTTTTGAGAATAGTAATTTATGGATATGCTCTTCAAGCAAAATCCAAAAAAAAGTAACTTTATTGCATCAAAAGTGCAGCGTGATGCAGTAAATTTTGATGCATTTTACCATTGTATGAGTACAACTGACAGTGTTCGCAGCGAACATGTAGTGACATTTTATATGGGTGCGTGAGTCAATGTCACAAAATCAAACTATTGTAAATAGGTATCGACTATTTCGTGTGGTCACGTGACCATCACCTTTGGCTCAGATAATACGACAACTAAATGAAGAAAGCATGAAATCACTGAGAGATCAAGTTCAAGTTTCTGAGTCTAGTATTTACTTTTTTTGTTTTTAAATCTGTTATTTTCGGAAGTTGAAACGCCTAAACTATTATTTCTGATTAATGCAAGGACACAAACTGTAAGTAAGACGAAAAATAGGTAAGTTACTTTTAAAATTGTCATTTAAAATAATAATTATTTAAGTAACAGACCCAGTCCTCGGCAAAAATTATAACATTGCATACTTTACATACATTATAATGCGGTGCTTCGATCTAGGACAAGTGGTTTAAATTCAACTTACAAATTCTGAACAGATATTAGTTATTTATTCTTACGTAGACAGTAGCGCCACTAATTTATATAAAGCATATTTATTCTCACAATAAAAGGTGCTAGGTGTAATCACTAAACTAATTAGTTAAAAAATAAGGTCTACATTCAACATACATTGCATGTGTATGTATTAATATCAAGTTTTACAGTGAGGCTCAAATAAATTCCTACATATCACGGCATTTTTACGGCCGCTAAATCTAGGCTCGGTGAATAAAAAGGTTTTCACAATCGAAGTAGTTTTCGTACCTTTTTTATTATTATAACTGGCTAGATAAGTAAAATTTAAACGTCATTATAATACATTTTTGTCACAACGTCAAGTCAATGAGATTGATATTCAAAAGCAATTATGTTTGAATAATTATGGTTTGAACACAAATCAAGAAGTCAAAAAGTTGGCGGACGAGAGGAAATTAGCAAGAGTGCAACTCTTAAACTATTTATGTATTGGATATTGGATACACGGGTATGTTTATTTTATCATTTTTGTCAGAAACATTAATATTTGTTACAAGAACACCAGAGGCAGGGCTGTAAAAATTTCATTCCTACTGGGTGGCCAAAGTATGGCTTATCGTGTGTACCAAACTTGTGGTCTGCAGCAACCTACTACGAAAACATACCAAATTTCCCTAACTCTTAGTAGCGTCGTGAACATTTTCACTCCATAGAAGTAAGTCGCTTCCCACCGTCTGTCTGCATATGTACGAGTATGTACTGTATGTACTCTATTATGAAGTGATTCAAGATTTTTTATTTTATTTATAAGTGTGAGAAACGGCAGGGGTTATGGTTTTGGAGCGTATGTATGGTCATTTCTCTCGCACGCTATGCAACAAGGCCTTGATGCATCTTAACAAGTAAGACAACAAACAACAACAAGACAAGAAAATAAGTCTTTGTTAGGAGTGACACAGGTTGTTAATTTTATGCGTATGTGAGTCTGTCTGTGTATCTTTCCGTCGGCCCATCCGTCCGTCCGTCTGTCGATCCGTCCATCTGTCTGTCCGTCTGTCTGTCCGTCTGTGTTTCGAAGTGAACACTACATCATTAGTCCAGTGATGACATATGGATCCGAGACGTGGTGCTTTACTTTAGGCCTTATAAATAGGCTCAGAGTTGCTCAGCGAGCTATGGAGAGAGCTATGCTTGGGGTTTCTCTACGGGACCGAATCAGAAATGAGGAGATACGTAGAAGAACAAGGGTCACCGACATAGCCAAGCGAATCAGCTCGTTGAAGTGGCAATGGGCGGGCCATATAGCACGGAGAGCGGATGGCCGTTGGGGCCGAAAAGTTCTCGAGTGGAGGCCGCGGATCGGCAAGCGCAGCGTAGGACTTCCACCAACAAGATGATGACCTGGTTAAAGCCGCAGGTTCGCGGTGGATGCAGGCCGCTGCCAGTTGAAGCAACTGGAGGTCTGTGTGGGAGGCCTATGTCCAACAGTGGACGTCCTACGGCTGAGATGATGATGATGGTGATGGTGAATAAAGTTGTACCAACTGTACTTTAGTCGAAAATTTTACTACGACCTTTAAAATTTATAAGTATTTTATTGATAATTAGAAGCAGAGTCTTGGGAAATAGCTCATGTTAGGAGATAAAGAGATCAGAAGAGGTATCGTTAGATTTGTCTCTGTTAGGAGTGACATCCGTCTCATCCGTCCGTCCGTCTGTTGATCTGTCCATCTGTCTGTCCGTCTGTCTGTCTGTCTGTCTGTGTTTCGAAGTGAACATTACATCATTGTCCTATTTTTTTAATTATTGTTTACCAACGCACACACCAAACCTTTCATCCTAAAAAGCTGAAATTTAAGATAAGGAAAAAATGGGATTTATTATGTAGGTACCTACATAAAATTCTACTGGTTCGTAACTATTATTTAGTTTTTAGGGTTCCGTACCTAAAAAGTGCCAACGGAACCCTATTTCTGAGACTCCGCTGTCTGTCTGTCTGTCTGTCCGTCCGTCTGTCACAGGGCTCTATCTCTTGAGTCGTAATAGTTAGACACTTGAAATTTTTACAGATTATGTATTACTGTGGCCGCTATAACAACAAATACTCAAACCAGAATAAAACAAATATTTAAGTTTTTTTTTCTAATGTCTAATGTTGTATAGATAATGGTACGGAACACTTCGTGCGCGAATCCGACTCGCACTTGGCCAGTTTATTTTTAATACCCAGGGTATTCAATGTTATATATTTAATTTTACAACTCTATCTCCATATCACTAATCTCTGTAAATTTTACATGCAGGCAGAAAGGAATAGCAAAAATCTAAATTCAATATCAGGATATTTTGAAAAAGATAAGTATTGTTCACAAACCGATCTTAATGACGATGATGATGATGATGATGATGATGGTCGTATGTCATCGCTGCCGAATTCTAACTTTATTCAATGAAAGACATGGAGAAACTTTGTCACAAAGACTTAGTTCAGATAATTTGATATTACGCTGTCCGTCCGTCTATTTCTATAGGATTACTTAAAACTGAAGCAAACTGAAGTGGCAGTGGGCCGGCCATATCAGCCGAAGAACCGATAACTGCTAAGGTAAACGAGTAAAAGCCTAGCGTGGCGAGGGACGCCCTCAGACTAGGTGGAGCGATGATCTTCACTGGGTAGCTGACAGTAACTGGATGAGAGTGGCCGAGGGTCGTGCTCAGTGGCGTGCAATTGGAGACGCCTATGTCCAGTAGTGGGCTAAGATAGGCCGATGATGATGATGATGATGATGACTTAAAATAAGACAATAATCCCACTCATATTATAAATGCGAAAGTTTGTTAGTCTGTTTGTTTATTTCTTTATTACCTTTTCACGTCTAATTCGTTGAACCGATTAGGATGAAATTTGGGATACAGATAGTTTGAGTCCCGTAGAAAAACATAGGGTAGTTTTTTTTAATCGCAATATTCCCGCGGAATAGCTATAAACGAATTCTACGCTGACAGAGTTGCGTGCAACAGTATGTAGGTACATTAGGGGATTTACCTACTGATAGTCTGATTTACGTCCTTATGCTGTAACTAAAAAGCATCGGTCACTTTTATAGTCTGTCTGCTAATACTATTTCTGTATTTATTAATACACAATTCCTTTCAGATTCAATGCTAACTAACTGCATATAACTTTGCCTGGAATCATTATATTGCTGAAGTAGCCTAGGTGCTGTCATGCAATATTCAAGGTGAAGAAAAGAAGAAACGTTGAATGTTGATATGCAAGAAATTAAGTAATATCTGACTGATTAACTATGTTTGATTTATTTATTAACGCTGTGTTATAAAGTTTGTTCTAAATAAATATGATGTACACAACGAAATAAAGTCTTCGTAGGCATCTTTCTTTTAGCGTTCCGTGGGTGGAAATTTTAGTGGAGCTTCTAAAAACAAGAATACCAACAGGTATGTAGTTTTTATTTTTTGACCATCAGTGGTGTAGCGGTATAGCAAGCGGTACGGATTACCGAGGACCTGGGTTCGATTCCCAGTGATGGTCTTATTTTTCTGTTTTTTCTGTGCATCTATATTTCAGTTTGTATTTTCAATTTAGGTTTTACGGGATGACCGTAAAAGTAAAAATTTGGAATTGAAATAAAAAATACAAAAAGATTCCAAAAAACCAATCTTAAGTTTTTATTTGTCGAATGAAACTACAGTAATATCAGATGATGAGATAATAGGGGTACATATATATAAAGTACTATAAAACCGTACAACTTTGACCTTTGAGATAACTTTGCCCAAGTTGTCATTTTTTTAAATATCTGAAATAAAACAAAATTGACTGATTTGTGAATCAAAAAATCGCCGGTTACGTTTAAGTTATGAAGAAATATAAATTTCATTTCATAGTATGTACCACACAAGTATATATCATAATCAACTTCGTGTCTTACTTCCTGGCGGTGACATATTGTCACATGGAATTCAAACTCACATCAAAAAAATGTACGAAGAATTTACGAATTTGTGCGCTAGTTTAAAAAATATACTACCCGTAATAATAGTACTACTAATCACTACTAATAATAGTACTACCCGTAATAGTAGTACACCGGTAGTAATAAAGATACTTTCTGGCGGGCGCTATCTATTTTACTATGAAGCAGTCGAATTTTTTATAAGTAAAAAATCGGAATCCCAATCTGTCGGAATCCCAATGGGCACCTTGTATAAGCGCTTTAGAACTTGAACGTTCATTTTTTTTTAACTATAGCGTACAAATTCGTACATTTTTTCTGATTTACAAGAAATTTGAAAAGTCCGCCAGAAAGTACTTCAAACTAGTTGAATTTTTTTTGTTATAAAAGTCGGTTCCATTTTTTGCTAAAAAAATTTTTCATGTACAGTCACCAGCACCAATATCTGACACAATAAGCGTGCATAAATATCTGACACGACTCTATTTCTAAGGCCGGAAGGACCTGTCAGATATTTTTGCACGCTCCGCTGTGGTAGATATTAATGCTGGTGACTGTACCTACATTTTTTGATTTGAGTGAATTCCATGCGACACCATGTCACCGCCAGGAAGTATGACACTCAACTTCGAAGCTGTCTCACCCTGGAGATCGCATAGATCGATGTTTACTTGACATCTTATTCCGAAACTTATTTATTGTTTTGTCACTAGTAACGTGCTAGCACAAGTCTTTTCGCGATAGTTTTGAATCTTCTTCTGCGTGAAACATAAACATTGTAGTAGAAAAATAGTAGAATTATTATATGTTCATTTTTTTTAACAACCGAGTTAGTGTTATGCTCTATGTCACAGGATGACTAAATATTGACTATCGATATCGAGATTAATATCACTCATGTTTAGACTTTGCTCATGTCTAGCTTTAGATACATTCTTGACTGAGCCGGCCGCGATAACTGTAGTAGGTAGTATGGCGTTCTTTTTCGAGTGTCATTGCTATTGAACTGTCAGGTTGCCTTACAGAAGAAAAGGAAACTCGTGTAAAATGACATCGCATACAGATACCCAGAATCAAGAACCAAAATCAGAAGAATAATTGTATAAGTTCATATATTGATAAATTTTTATTGTGAGCTTACTTTTTTTTAATTATGTGTAACTATTATTACAAATTATATATTTTTAAGCTTCTGGTACCTTGACTTTTGTATTTTTAGGACTATTGCATGGTAGGTGCACGCGGCTAGTAGCTAGTTTTATAAGATCTCCGCTTACAAATTGTATCTTTCGCGTCACTGCTTTCATTATAGTGGCATCATAATAATGTTTGATTTTGAGTTTGCATTATATTATAGGCTATGATTGGTTTTTTGGAGTCTTTTTGTATTTTTTATTTCAACTCCAAATTTGTTACTTTTACGGGTATCCCGTGAAACCATATCGAAAATACAAACTGAGACATGGATGCACAGAAAAACCAGAAAAAGAGACCAGGGCTGGGAATCGAACCCAGGTCCTCAGCAATCCGTGCTGCGTGCTATAACCCCTACACCACCGCTGGACAGGAATCTAGACACGAATTTTTCCTATGCATACATATCTCAGGTTGCTTATTTCTACTAGGCTACTTATGCAGCAGCACTAGCGACATCTATGTTCCGCTCTCATCGAGAGACGTCACACTCTTGTCTGGGTGAGCGGTTGGTTCCGAAAGAGTGTGACGTCTCTCGATGAGAGCGGAACATAGACAATTTTCAAAATGACTCAATATGCTTGACTGAAATGTTTACATCGTAAAATCTGG
The DNA here is from genome assembly GCF_025370935.1 of Choristoneura fumiferana. NCBI lineage: Eukaryota > Metazoa > Arthropoda > Insecta > Lepidoptera > Tortricidae > Choristoneura > Choristoneura fumiferana. Next base: position 21,256,551 of record NC_133489.1, on the reverse strand, counting down.
GCCATATTGCCCAGATTTTACGATGTAAACATTATATTGTCCATATTGTCCGAAATAAAGGTCTTTACTTATTATTGTAATAGCTGGTTCAGATTTTCGATCACGAACCCATCTGGACCCGGTCATTTGAAAGGCATGGGACCACAGCCAACATATCTAATATAGATGAGATGAGCAGAATTTTGGAGGTCTATCCCCTAATACACTATAAGGATGTGCTAGCGGACAGGCCTCTACAGTTGCCAGATCCGGACAGTAATTCACATGGAGTGGGCTATGGCGTTAATAGGATGCCGCATACAGCATTACCGAGATATGGAGTGAGATAACGGACACCTACCATTCCAATTTTCCAATATCATATTAATTGTACTTTTAGTAGACGATGACATGCCGTTCACTAAATGGGCCGCTCAAACTATTGACCCCCGAAACAACGAGGTGTAGTATAATATAATGCTTCAAAAATATATTTCACATACTTTTATTCTGACCTAGAAAGACGTGTAATAATATGTGATATTTTTGATTGGTTCGATTGTATATCTATCTTGTCTTGTGTGGATAGAGATGAACGAAATAAATACTTGAATAATTGAGTGGTTTCGGTGTTACCAGGTTCCTTGACCCTTGATGCGTGGCTTTACTGGTGCGTCCATGAGGCACATGTGCCATATGACCAGTGATGTAAATAATGGAGTTGTTCTTTCGAAAAAATAATAAACTTTATTACATACATTATAATAATTATTTTATTGTATGGTAGAACTGCAACTGTCACAGGCGGAACGGCAGTGATGGGCCTGGTAATTGCAGCCTGCTCGCGTGCTCGGACAGATGAGAGGAATAGAGCAACAAAATAATTAAAAGAAACTGGAATTAATCAAAATACCACGCACAGGACTTATCACGCTAACACACTCGAGTAATATTTACCTCGACGTTTCGGCAACATTACAGTGGCCGTGGTCACGAGTAGACTGAAGTGTGGGGTGTCAAGTCTGCCTAGCAGCGCGAGTCCTTCGAACTACCCGCACTTCGTCATTTTTATTTGTCACCCCACACTTCAGTCTACCCGTGACCACGGCCACTGTAATGTTGCCGAAACGTCGAGGTAAATATTACTCGTGTCTAAAAATATATTGTTTCCAAAATACTTACTTGATTTATAATGCATAATAATTGGCATTATTATTGGGATATGAATTTACTGTACCAGTGGGAAAATTACAAATTAATCCCTGCCCGGTCAACCAGACTAGTCAGCCGTAGATACTACAGGCAAAGAGCGCTCAAAAAGTAGCAAAGTAAAGACATTCTCTTTTTACTCTTAGTATTTGAGGACATGTAAAACTATTTGAGCATTTCTAAATAAAGTTTGTACATTTGATTTGCGACTCCTATTTGTGATAAAAATTTGCAGGTATGTAGAGTGAACGATACTGAGCCGTAATAACATAGTCTCTCAAAATGTCCCAATTGGTTTGTATGGAAATTTCCTTTTTTGTTACCAAAACTACGGATTTGCGGTAACAAAAAAGGAACTTTCCATAATTGGGACATTTCGGGAGACTATGTTATTTAAACTCAGAGTGAACGATTCACTCTATCTACCTGCAAATTTTTACCCAAATCGGAGTCGCAAATCAAATGTACAAACGTTTTTAGAAATGCTCATTTTAGCACTGTAGCTTGCTGTGGCAAAGTATCAAACTGTTCAGCTACCTATGAGCTTGACTGCTTCGAATTAGGTTTGATGCAACATCTGTCTCCGATGATGACGTGTCAGCTAAACTGAACGTGCCCGTAGTCTGCAAGTACGACGGATTATTTGGGGTAGTTCTAGTTCCTTCACAAGACCTTGAAGAAAGAACTGCGGGATTTTTCCGCCTTTGTACCTTTGCAAGAACTGAAGATGCTACTGCGAAAGGAACAAAGGCTAAAAAATAAACGCAGTTTTTCCTTCAAGTCTTGTAAAGGAACTAATGCAAAAAAAACGCAATAGTTCCATCGCACGAACATCCAAAGGAAACACTGCCAATAATCCAGTACGCACGACTACAAACCTGCTGGATCGGAAAAAAATCCTAGCAGATAATACTTACTATAGGTAGTTATATGAACGAATCGACAACTGTTTTCGACTCGAAGGTAACAAAGGTAGTGTAGATGATTTTGGAACTGCTCGTAGTCTTCTGCTGATTGTGCCAAATCATCGGTTATGATATCCTAACAAAATCAATTTATATAAGTAGGTACAAAATTAGCACGGGATAATTTTTTACCGCAATTTGATACCAGTTATCGGCGAGTGGGTGAACTTTTGCTGTTATGTAAGTATTTCGTAAGTATTTATTTATACCTATAAAGGCAAAACATGGCCTAAAAATGCATGAGATTTGGCAAACGTATTCCTTGAGGATCGCAGAGGTGCAAGAAGTTTTTTTTTTAATTCGAATACCTACACTACAGAGTAGATTTTTTTCTTCAACGGGAGCGAAGCCGCGGGATTAAGCTAGTAATTATATATACGAACTGAGAAATCCAGATGCAGAAGCCTAGATAAACTCTTCGTCAACTCTTTTCATGGTTAGCAACTTATTAATAATTGATATTAGCAGCTTATGATTACTAATTCTCTACTAAAAGTCTTACCACAGAAATTGAGTGATGATGATGATGATAATTAGGATAGTAAACTCTGTATGGTTTTTATTACCTCTTTTGATAGAAAGAGCTTACACGAAGCACTGTTCATAAAATATTAGGTATGTCTAAAGGCACTGTTACACATGCTCGTTACTGGACTGAAGCAAACGCGTTCACACTTGCTTAATACCTTTCCCCTTCCACCCCGTCTCGAGCTTGCCACTAATAAGCATGCTCGATAGTAGCATGTCCTGTTCACACATGCTACTAGCTAGCATTTGCTCAATAGTAGCATGCTTTCTTGCTACTAAAGAGCATGTGTAACAGTGTCTTAAGGGACTTTGGCCTTACGGATGCCCTTGATAAACTTGATTGCCTGGGCATTCCTGTGCGTGTCGTACAAGGTGACTAAGAGCCCTGGTGGCAGCGCTCTCTATTGCCAACTACGAATTCCAAACTCCAGCTCTGCGGCGTGGAAGGTAAGGACAAACCTCCGCACTATTTTCCCAAGAAACTCGTCCTGTAGATTTGCTACTGATTTTCAACCGACGATCATGACCACTTTAGCATGGTAGTAACTACGAAAAGTAACTATAAATATAACCTGAATAATAGCAAGACCATCAACCAAGACAAGAAACCGTGATCAGAATCTCGGTAATTTCTCAATTTATCGTACACATATTATGAACACTTGAAAGGCGTTTGGCTCGTATTATAATATGCGAACAGTTATCCAAGACCCTGCTTCTAATTATCAATAAAATACTTATAGATTTTATAGGTCGTAGTAAAATTTTCGAGTAAAGTACAGTTGGTACAAAATTTCGTGACTCGATAAAGAAATGTGAATATTACTCGAAGGAGTACCCCGATCGGGTAGCTAAGTGTCGCAATAGACTTTCGCTAGCTGGCGCTGTCTATTTGAGTGTGTGCGTGAGCTCCTAGTGTCCGTATACGGCCGCAATTGACGTTCAAAGTAAAGCACCTCGTTTGCGGCTTTGGCGGAATATTTCATTTCGAGTGTGGGGTCAAAAAATCGGTTACGCTTAGATACTCCCGCCATTAGTTTTTGGTGAAATAATTCTTCATAATTTACGAAAAAAACCTGAAAAAAGGAACTATTGATAACAGCGCCATCTAACGGGACATTGCTCATGAGCTAACCAGGAGCAAACCCCTTAATGGGACTTAGTCTAAAACACCTGTGAAATGGGAGTGTTATTTGGAGCTCGGCGCCGGCGGAAGGGTGCTTACCGCTCGAAATGAGGGGATAAGGGGAAAACTGGTACGCGAGTATACACCGTGTTTTATTTTGACTTCCGTTAACTTAAGCATTCGACAGGTCAAAGAAGTTACTTTCTCCAAGACACTAGTGGCCTAACTGTTAGGTACTGTTTAAAAGCTGATCAAGAATTATGATAATTAATTATGCGCATTAAAACAGTTTAAATCTTCATAATTAATGAGGTTTATGTCCGTAACTAGACTAGTGTTCTCAGTTCAGACATTTAGCAAAAGATGGTTAAAAGAGTTTTTATGGTGACCCTCGTCAAGTTTATAACGTTTAACAATGACTGTGAAGTTATTATATGTACGAAAAAAAAAAAAAAAAAATCGAAATAAAAGATATTTGTCCGTAACGTTAATTACCAGGTAGTTTCTATCAATGAACTGGCAGTCTGCTGTAGTTAGAGGAAATCAATAAAAACACGGTGTATAGACTGGGTATCTGTCCTGAACGCAGCCCACGTACTCAATTACTTACGTGAGATTGCATCCCCTGAACGACGTTCGGCTAGCACAATTTGTCGCGACTAGCTTTGTCGCTATTTGCGTCCCTTTCTTACTTGTTGTATTGAAAGAGACGCGAATATTCACACCTGCTGGGAGATTAAAATGCGGCGAAGGAATGATTGCGGTAGGTACCTGTCGTATCGATTGGTTTGGAAAGTAATGTTTATTTCATATGTATATAGGCTACCTACAAGCATTTAAGACAGATTATATAGCATTAGTTACTGTTTGAGAACGAAATCGATTTTTAAAATAACAACCAATGTCCTTTGTCAACTTTAAATGACGATTCAATATCAACGAAGTAGGTACTCGCTCTAAACGTATCCGTTTTTCTACTTTTTTTTTATTGCTACGACTAAATTGCAAAATGTCACAAAAGATATACTTGCTAACTTTACAAAACCTTTTACACCTTTTAAATCTTTTTTTTTTTAGTTTGGCAAAAAAACCGTAAAAAATCAACCAATTGCGTAATACACTCCATACTATCTGTAACCGTACATAACAATAGTTTTCGAAAAATTCATACGTCCCACCGCTGGGCTTAGCATTAGAGGGATTGGGCTGTAGTTCCCACGCGGGCAACTTCGCAGGTTTGTGCGTGCAGGTTTTCTCACGTTTTCCTTCATCGTAAAGCATGGTACATTTTAAATGTAATTTCGCACATGAATTTCGAAAAGTCAAAGCTACCTGACTTTTCACCCACGATCGTCTGCTTGAGAGACTAAGGTCAGATCACTAGGCCGACACGGCTGTTTCGAAAAAAAAAATATCTAACAGAAAAGTTTACTCTCAATCTACGGTAGAAAACCTAATAAACCTATTGAAAGTTCGTTTTCATAAATAAGATCAGAATAATTGGCTGTGACAGACATAAACTCCGGTCATCTCATGAAAGCTTCATTGTCAGAGTGATGGAACTCTCGCAAGGGACATGTTATAGTTATTAGTATTAGCTGTCGTGACTTGTGTAAAATAGGTTAGCATCAATGAGCCCAAATTCTTCGGAGTCCCGCTATGGCGGTCGGATATGTAGGGCAAATATGCGTTCCTTATTATACCCGGAGTTAGCATTATACGCAGGGTTATCGACTGAGGAGGATTGAGGCCTTTTTGATGGCAATGCGTCTGAAATGGGGTTTTGCGGGCCAACACATACATGACTGTAAATTTAGGAGTAAACATTTTTTCATGGTTGTTTCCAAGTAGATATTTCGAAAAATTAAAACGATTTTAAATGTTACAATTACAACACACATTGATGCAGTGAATGAACAAAAATTAAAAATTAAACTACCACTACAGATCGCTAAATGTATTAGACTTATAAAAAAATTGAGATTGGTCGGGGCATGGGGGAAAAAGATCCTAGGACTCTAAGAGTGGCGACCACGAACCGGAATACGAAGAGTTGGCAAGCCTTCCATTAGGTGTGCCGACGACATCGCGAGAGTTCCGGGCAACCGGTGGATGCAGTGGCGAGTTGTCGTTCATTGTGGCGTTCTATGGGGAGGGTCTTTGTTCAACAGTGATGTCTTTCGGCTGATGATAATGATGATGAGATTGCATATTTTGCACGGTGATACTATCAAAGAATAGTCACTAAAAATAGTGGAAGGATTAATATTTCGATTTAGGAATTTATTTTGATCTAATTTCCTTCGGAATTTCTGTAGGAGTTAGCAACCTTCATTTGGGCGAGCAAGTTATTGGCACGAGTGACGGAATAATTACTATGGACCCGCGCCTCCAGTTGTGGCCAGGGTATTCGTTAGCAACCATCATAGATAATGCTCTTTCGTGGTGCCTTGATATATACCTCACTCAGAACTTTTGGATGGTTAAATACTGCCATCGAGAGGTCTTCAAAACGAGTCTATAACGATTATTCCAAATATAGTATGCAATTTACGTATAAAAATGTAACGGAAATAATTCGGAAGTCGCGTCTACTGCACTGCATCTGACACGGATGCCGCGAAGTCTTGGACGAATTCTAAGTGCCTAACGAGCAACATCTTGACAGCCATTCATTATTATTTATAAAGGCGGTTGTCAAGATAAATTGTGACTGCGAAAATGTGCGAGATCACGGGGCATGCACCATATTTCTTAAACTTGCTTTGAATTTAGGAGCCCATAGCCGCTTGATTTTGAATAACAAGATTACTTTCTTGACTGAAATGCCGGAAATTTTTAGGCAAAAAACTTTTAGTGTTAAAAAGAAGTAAATACGACGATAGACAATGTCCGACTAGCTAGGAATATATCTAGTGTAAGTAATAGTGAAAAATTAAAACATTCATTACTGTCAAACAAATTGTCAAATCTCCGGTTAAGTAAATTTCTATAAATAGAAATTGTACAAGTACTTAAGATGGGAACAATGTTTTGAATTTTCCATTTTGACCAGTCGGAAACCTCCCCGCGTGCTCGGGAGTTGCTACTCCCTTCTATCCTAGGCTGTGAACGCATGAATTACTCAGAAACGAAATGAATAAACAATTCACAAAACAAAATTAGTTTAATTGATATCATGCTACAAAAAGCCATTAGGTTGGGAATGAAATTTACACGGCAACACGCGCCAAGGCAATCCGATACGGACATATATTTGGCCTAAGGGGGAACGATGTCCCTATACAACTCGCCTTTATTAGGCGGGGTCACCCACATTGTTAGTTTTGGACTTAGGTATTCGGTACGCGTGAAAAATGGTCTATGAGAGACTGCTGATATTTTGCCGAAATAGGGTCTGAAACATAGAAAACAATGGACAGTAGAATTAAAAGCGAATTGAAGTGATAAAGTAAAATTTATTTACTCTAACTTTTCTCAAAATTCGCACTTTAAAGTTGAATATTTTGCAAAAAAAAAACACAATCGAAAAATCGTTTTAGTAACCCCTAAATGGTTTTAAAAGACCTATCCAACGATACCCCACACTACAAGGTTGGATGAGAAAAAAAATCATCCCCACTACGTCTATGGGAGAGGGTTTTTTTTTATTTTTTTATTGTGCCACTTTGTCGGCATAGTTTACATATATATTCGTGCAAAATTACAGCTTTCTAGCATTGATAGTCCCTGAGCTAAGCCGCGGACGGTCAGACAGACAGACAGACAAGGCGAAACTATGTAGGGGTTCCGTTTTTGCCATTTTGGCTACGGAACCCTAAAAAGGAGCAGTAAAAAGTTTAAAGACGCAAGGAGTTTGCTATATACAGCCTACAGGGTATGTATGTACCGAATGACAGCAAGATAAAAATATTAATGGACAATAATGGTCATTTGATATTATGCAATTTGAATTTTCTCAGAAACTGTACTTTACAGGATTGTTATAAAATAAACCAAACGTAAGCTCAATTTGTAAATTACAATCACAAAAAAATAATTCATATATAATTTCACCAAAAATTATGTCATCAAATGACCATTCTGTATATCGTTCATTACTCTTTTTAAACTTTATTTATTTTGACACAATTGATGAAACACTATTGCGGTACTGGAATTGCGAACATCGACTCATTAAAGTTTTCTAATAGACTCTAGTTCGTAATAACTTATTTACCGCCCATAAGGCTGCGTTTCCACAAGAGCTGCGCTGTGCGAGGATAGGTAAATTAAGCGTTTCTACTGGTTCATGACAAACACATTCCTCGCACACATTCCGTTTCTGGTTCCGATAAACTAAATTGAAAACATCAGGAGGCCTACCACGCTCTCTTAATACGATTCAGTTTAGGCTCTAAACTGAACTGCATCGCTATTTCGTACCACGACGTTACTTTTGCGATTCAGTTCAAGCACGGTTCAGCGACAGCGATACAGACATTTTCATTCACTCACTTCAAGCGGTTTTCGTACCATGATGCTTAACTTGAGTGGGAATTGATTCGCTTCAGTGTCAAATTTAGCGATTCAGTATAAGTGTAAATTCTTTTGGAATTTGAAGTGTTTTACTTGGAATATTTTTAAATTTCAAGAACTTTTAAACTTTTATTCAAGTTTTATAACTTTTCGGTACTCACGACATTTTGCTTCTTAACTCCTCATTGATAAAACTATTTTTTCAGTGAGAAAAGAGACTCGTGGATTAGTGACAGCGTAAACATTTTATTTGTAATCAACACAACGGTTGCTAAGAACACGGAATGACATAGAGTTATGGTTTTCCAAAATAAAGAGGTTTTAGTATACAATATTTGGTTTGCATATAGCGGCATCCCTTTCGTGACTTAGCGTTTCAGTTTCGGACCAGAGACAATATCAGTCTTTCATTCACTTGTAAACCATTGAGACCAAAGATTGAGACTCAGCTCTGAGAAATAAACGTCGTGGTACCAATTTTGACGATTCAGTTTAGGTGCCTAAATTGAACTGCTCTGCGTTTGGATCGTTTATGAAAAGATCATGGTAGGCCCCCTGGTGCCGTTTTCGGTTCCGATAAAACCACATCCGTTACATTCCCGGTGGAAACACAGCCTGAGACACAATGTACAATTACAGTCTATTTAAGGCTCGACTACTAGAGTGGACAAAATTGGACACCGAAATCTTTTTAAGCGACTGTACGTGCTCAGGAACGGATGCTCGAAGTCTCGTCTCGATTGTCACCCGTGCTCGTTACTACGTTCCGACGACTCCAACAATTTCACTTTACGTTGTGGCAGAGAGTGTCACGCCTTTTAATTATAGACTGCCATGTAATGTTCTACAAATTGGGCATTGTCATAAGTGACCGTGACCCGCAATGTTTAGGGAGCGGAGTCCGATACTAACCTACATAGAATTACAAATTTTAACGTCAAATAAGTGGTTGCTTGCTTATAAAAATAAAGAACAGGTTCTGGTTAAAAAAAATAGCCAGGTTTTCCACTAATAGGGATGATGACACCACCAATCAACTGATGTACTTTTTATGAGCTGTCAAAACACGTATCTGCCATAGATTTTGTATGGCCATCATAGGTAGTTATAACATCATCTCTTTCTCAATTCAATCGACTGTTTCTATTGTTCTAAAAGTCTCCGCTACGTGTCCATGGAACACCACCTTATGACCCGCATATTAAGCGTATTGGGTGTAAATAAATAGGTATCTGTTAGATCTGTCCGTACCGCAACCAAAATCTTTCTTGCTAATAATCCTGCTTTCGATCTTGGCGCTGCAGAGGCCATATTGAATACGCGCGCGCTGACTCGCTCGCATTCACTATCTATGGGTGTCAAATTATAAACTTACCATACAAGTGCGAATACTAGTGCTACAATTCCACGTAATTGTCACTTATTTGTATAAGAAAAAATATTTTACTAGAGTTCACCCGCAGCTTCGCACGCGTAAACTATTCGAACTGGTACAATTGAAATTCCGGGATTTTATAAAATTTCCCTAGGAATTCCCAAAATCTATATCGTGGTCTTCGTCGAGGTTGTGTAAAGAACAACTGTCCAAAATTTCAAGACTCTAAACCCAGCGGCTTAAATTTCAAAATGTTATCCCTATCCCGTGGGAATATCGAGATAAAAAGTAGCCTATGAGTTATTCCAGACGTGCAGCTACCTACATACCAAATTTTATGACTCTAAACCCAGCGGTTGTTATTTCGAGATTTTATCTGCATCCCGTGGGAATATCGGGATAAAAAGTAGCCTATGTGTTATTCCAGATGTCCAGCTATCTACATACCGAATTTCATCCAAATCCGTCCTGCCGTTTTAGCGTGAAGGAGTAACAAACATACACACACACACACGCACGCACGCACGCACTCACGCACGCACGCACGCACGCACGCACGCACGCACGCACACACACACACACACACACACACACACACACACACACACACACACACACACACACACACACACACACACACACACAAACTTTCGCATTTATAATATTAGTAGGATCGGTACAGGGGCCAGGGTCTAATATCTCTATGTGAAACAGTGGCGACCACAACAGTGTACTGACCTTTAATCTGAAGGTTGATGGAGTAAGTCTGAGCCGTGCCGACGCCGTTGCTGACCTCGCAAGTGTAGGAGCCCTGGTCGTCGTACCCCACGCGGCGGATCACCAGCGTCTTGCCGTAGTTGTCCTGCGTCAGCCGGTGCGAGGAGAGGATGGTGGAGCCGTTCTTCTTCCAGACGACTTGTGGCAGCGGCCTAAGGGGAAAACATCCGTCAGATGACTTAGGACGAAGATGCAGATAACTCTTCCCACTGTCGGGGAATTGACCAGGCATTAGTAGTTATCGAATATTTTCTCGTGCCAGAAACATACAATAGACTTCTATTAGATAGATTCCTTGCCCATAAAAGCTATGAGGGGTGGCTGAAGTTTTAAAGTCTAAAAAGAACTTTAAAAAATATTTAGGACGACTATTTTAAGATGATTCTCCTAATTCCCCCTATCCTCCCCCTCCCTCCCCCATACCCTGCTTTACATTTATTACTTTTGAATTGGACAAAAGTTAACCTTCTTTTACTTCATAAGGATCTACTTACGTTCCACCGTAGATGCAGTAGAGTTCGACCTTCCGTCCTCGGAGCGCGACCTCGTTCCTCCTCGTAGTATATTGTCGGACAGGCTCGTGCTTGTTAAGCGTCGGCGATATCCCCGTCTGCTGCACGTCCAAATAGACCTTATTACCGAGTTTGTACTCGTTCCTGAACAGCGACTTAGCAGCGCAAGTGTATGCGAAATCCGAGCTGGCGTCGAAGCGAGTCACATTTGAAAACCAGAGGTTACCCTCCGGGTCGAGAGTCATGCGCGAGTTGTTGATGGTTTTCAGCTGGCCCTGGTCGCCTTGTAACATCCAGTATACGTTCGGTTTGGGCCAACCGTCCGGAGGATGACAGGCGAGTTTGAATGGTAACCCTTCCTGGGCTTGGACTGTTTTCTGGGAGCCATCGGTTTCCTTGAAGGAGTTGAGCTCGGCTTTCCTGACGAAGACCGAGTTGGATGTGGCGGTGCCCCATTCGTTGTACGCGAAGCACTGGTACTGGCCGAGGTCTTCGTCTTTGGGGTTGGTGACGACCAGCGAGCCGCGCCCCGGTTGCTGCGAGATTCGGTTGTCATAGCTCGTGTATTCGAACGGCTTGCCGTTTTTTATCCATCGGTATCTGTTGCGGACAAAGAAGTAAGATTAGACAAATTTATTTGCGAGACTGTTGGCCCAGCACACAAGCTGCACAACATAAAAATTATCTCTTAAGCTAACGTATACTGTTTGGAAAGGGATATTGTGAGTGTTGATCATCGGAAGCTGTAACACAACCGTTTGTTACGGACGTACGACCCAGTCACGACTACACACGACTAGCGGTGCGATGAGCCTTTCCTCTGTTCATTCCGACTCGAGTGCTGTCAATTAACAGAGAAAATGCTTGCAAGAGAATGAATCTCTTACGCACACAAATACGGATTCAGTTGGGTTATGTGCACTGGCCCAATAACTATTTTTTTCCAAAATACATACATACTTTCCTGAAATGTAGGTACAAGTCTGTTACACCGGGCGTTTATACGTATGTGTACAAACAAATACGGCTTTTTTCTAAAAATGTGTTCATTGGGAAATGCTCTTTTTGAGATAGTACACCTTCCAAGAAAGTGATTGCAAAGAAGTGAGTCCTTTAGTGAGAGTGCACATTTGAAGACAAAGACTTTTTTTGTTTTGAGTCTAACAACTGGTAGCATGGTGTACGGTTGTGTCACTCTGAAGATGAGCTCTGGTTGAGTTCGAAACGCGTCAGTGTAGTGTGGTGGTGGTGGGTGATAGATGGGTTTGTGTGATTTGTGTGTGATGGGTTTGTGTGAGGAGGTGGAGGAACTGCATGAACACGCATATTTTGCATAAGCTTAGCTATCGTAAGGTCGCGGGTGAGCAAGGAAATTCTTTTGGTTCATTTATTTAGTTTACTCAAAACAAATGCTGATGACAATATTATTCTTAGAAAAATTAAAACAACCAGCTTGTATTACATTACATTATGTCAGCTATAGTTAATTGTAAAGAAATGCAAAAAAACGACGTAACAAACCATGTTTCTCTTTGATCTTAACAAAGCAAGAAAAAACCCCAAAAATCGTGATTAACTGTACAGTTAACATTAACCACGTTTACATTTTTAATAAAGACGGTTTTACGAACATTTGGCACTAAAAAGAGATTACGTCATGAAGCTCTGGGCGCGATTTATTAGTCCTTATTGACCTACAAATATCCAGCGCGAGTGGGTATGAGGTATGGGTCAGGCTATAAATAAAAGAAGGGAGATCTGCGTTATGAACGCGTAGTATTCGTACTTTATTAAGCGTTGACGTGTTCCTTAGTCACTGCATCATATTCGTATCCCGTAATAATTATATTACGCATCCAGCATCATCCAGGATGACGCGCCGCGGAACGCAAGCTCCATCGCACTTTTTTTTTTTTCACCGATGTAAATTTTGCGATCATTGCCAATCCAATTAGTTTTCCATCTACGGAGCTTAAAGTGATGGCGACTGTACCACATTTAATTTAGAAATGTAAGTTATGTAATAGTTGTATTTTGTGTTTTTTTGTGTTTCTTGTATATATAAATATAATTGAATTTTACAGCGCATTGGTTTCATAACTGTATTGCTGTGTTTTTAGGGTTCCGTAGCCAAAATGTCAAAAACGGAACCCTTATAGTTTCGCCATGTCTGTCTGTCCGTCCGTCCGCGGCTTTGCTCAGAGACTATCAATGCTAGAAAGCTGTCATTTTGCACGAATATAATTTTTTTAGGGTAGTGGGGGTGATTTTTTTTTTCCTCATCCAACCTTGTAGTTTGGGGTATCGTTGGTAGGTATAGGTCTTTTAAAATCATTAAAAGGTTGCTAAAACGATTTTTCGATTCAGTGATATGTTTGCAAAATATTCAACTTTAAAGTGCAAATTTTCATTAAAATCGAGCGTCGTCGTCCCCGTCCCGCCCCCCTTCAAAAATCTAAACCGGTGGGTGAAAAAATTAAAAAATATTCAGGATGGTAGTAAGTATATCAAACTTACCAGGAAAACTATAACGGTTAAGTTTTATTGAGAATTATAAGTAGTTTAAGAGTAAATAGCAGCCTAATGTATAAAATATACCTAAACTTAATATTCCGTACAAAATACGAAATCCTTAGAAAAATATTACTTATTTTTTTCGTAATGGCTACGGAACCCTATTTTGGGCGTGTCCGACACGCTCTTGACCGGTTTTTTGTTATGAAATAAATTATTTATTAAGAAATACTAGTGAGTCAAGTTGTTCCTTGAAAAATTGGTCAAAGTATTAGCTCAGACCACGCGCAGACAATAACAGAACTAAACAATGACGAATCAAAACTTAGTTAACTTAGAAGAGGAAATCTTAAGCCGACAGGCTAAATAACGTAATATATATATTGCTAAGGACATCAATGAAGCCTAATTATAGTAATGGTATCATCATCTTCAGACTGGACATAGTCTTCTCCGAAGTCTTGGGCTTTGGTTTGTGTATGTGGCCCAATTCGGATTGGGACCATCACTCACGTAGGAAAAGAAGAAGACTCACATACACCATGGAATTGCTTCGCAGGTGTGTGCAGGTTCCTCGCAGTGCTTCCCTTCACCGAAAAACTCATGGTAAAATTACAATTTCATCTGCTGGAGAGGTAATTTTATGTGTCAATCCGGGCTACATCCACTACCCTTTACGTGAAACCTATGTATGTATGCCACAGGTCAAAACAAATAACTGTAAATTGGTACTGAATTAGTATCATTTATTTATTTATTTATTGCCATAATCTGTGACTTCCTTACTTTAATATTAATTATACGTAATTAATAAAATTAATTGTGTGGTCAACTCAACAGTTCAACACTCTTCCTTCCTCTTAAACTAGACTATTGAATTGACCTGAGCGACCGAACTTTACTCAAAGTTTTTTTGTTAAATCGTGTTTTTTGGAGAACATACTTATTTAAATGAGCTTTAAAAGTAAAACAAACTAAATAAAGTATGTCAGTTCTAGTTCATGGTGGTATCAAATAGCCAATTACAGTAAAACTTGCTCGCTCGCTGACATTTTCCAAATAAATTATAAGACAATGAATCACAAGTGATAAAAGCTATTGTTTATATTAATAAATCTGTTGTAAATAGTTGTTGCGAACGTATCATTATGCGGACGGGACATGCCAATCGCTAATGACATCACTCGGACCTCCAGAGATGACTGCATGCGGTGACACACCAACTCAAATCACATCATCAGCAAAATTTAATATATTTTTTGAGTAATGAATATTTTTTTTTTTTTTTTTATTCGACTGGATGGCAAACGAGCAAGTGGGTCTCCACGTGGGGGGGTGGGGGAATATAATTATCATATGTACATATACCTAGCACGTCAGAAGCTTTAGCGACTTCACTGCAGCAAAGGACATGAAATCATGAAGTGGATTTTACAGAAACTGAGGCCATCCATATCGTCCAAGGCACTTGGTATCATCAACGCATTCACCATTTCTTTCTATCAAACGGTAGAAAAATGTTGAATATGTATGCACATATTCAGCAGCAGCTTTTAAACAATAGAGCCTCTGGTAATGTTGAGTGAGTACCCACTTCAATTAAAACACTCTCAATCGCTAATGTCACCTCACTCCTAAGTGGTTGTGGCTGGTTGTAGGCTAGAGTTGTGGTAGTTTGTTGCTGTATCTTTTATAACAAGATCCTTCAAATAAAGATGTATTGGACTTTAATGAAGAGCCTTTAATAAACTATTCAGTTCATAGAAAATTGTCATCTCGGGCATATGTAAGACGAGTTTAAGAGCGTAAGGGATAATGCGGAACTTCTTATGCGATTAAAGAAACGATAATAAAATATATCGAAAATACAAACTGAAACATAGATGCACAGAAAAACCAGAAAAATAGACCAGCGCTGGGAATCGAACCCAGGTCCTCGGCATTCCGTGCCACGGGCTATACCGCCACACCACCACTGGACCAAAAAAACAATCTTAATTGATAATGAAATATCTTGGGAAAGAGCAAATTTCTCGCGGGTCGCATCGCATACCAAGTTGGTGGCAACAAAAATGCACGCACAGGTAACGGGACAGTAACGACTCTATCATAGACATAAAGCCTCCCCTTTTACACTAAGATGGTCAGAAAACAAATATAAAGTTATACATCCGCGATAAAACCTAACAAAACAACTTAGATACATGAGCATTTCTAGTTTTTTTTTTAATGTCGCCAGTGACGCAATTATCGTCATGGTATCTGAGACTGTTAGCTAAAAGCACTTAGCTTAACATTAGCAGCCGTCATACGAGCCAGGATGTGCTGACGTGACATTTAATACGACGGTAATGTAACGGAGATTAGGCGTAGTGCGGATAGGGACATGTGATGCTTTCATGCTTTACTTTGGCAGTAAATGGACCAAGCTACAGCCAACTTAATTCACTAATACGCACGACCGGAAGTTTCTTTTAAATTTGTACACTGCTGATAATGGTTGCGGTCGTCGATTGAGGATTAAGAATAACGAACTTTAATGACGACTTTCTTTCAACTCTTAAGTCGAGTTTAGGCTTGCAAGAAAAATCGTGCAAGTTGCATTACATTGCGGCGCTCGATTGACCACTACAAACTCGTTGGCTTTTACGGCCTCGCAATGAAATGCAACTTGTACGAGTTTTCTTGTAAGTCTAAACTAGGCTTTAGGGACTGTTTCACCATCCATTGATTAATTTTATTTGACGGATAAATGTGATGCCGTCTCCGTCTATTACCAAAAATATTAAAAAAACAATTCGAACAAAACAAACAGAGACGGCACCACATTTATCCGTCAAATAAATTTAAATTTAATCAATGGATGCTGAAACAGGGGGTTAGTGTGGTGGTTGCCTTTTTGCGTAATGAGCCACTCTTGAACATTGGCAATAATCATCTCACTATGACAACTTTTTATGAATGCTCATCAATTCAAATCTTGAATCATAAATGTAACGTTTGCTTCTAACGCGTGACTCACACAACGAATTCAGGCATTTAGATTGCTCTTCAGCTTTTGGAGAACGCTAATTTTCAAAAGTTCAAATGAAACTGTGTATCACAAACATAACGAACCAGACAATTTTGATTTAAAATTGTTTGTGTCAATCTATTGCGCCTGTGGTTTGTTTGCGGTTGTCAATTTTGATAAATATATGGGTATTGTACAGAATGATTCGTTTGGTTTCTATTGTTTAATTTATGATTAAAATATATCTTTAGCCCTTAACTACCTACTAAAATAATATTTTAAACGCATTTAAAAGGGATATTCCCCGTTGCGGTTTTTTGTTATTATTTTTAAGACCAATAGCAGTACACATAAGCGGTTAAAAGACTATTTATTAATATTATCGTAGTAGGCAATAGACACGCTAAGAGACTATGTAAAGGTATAAATAAAAATTTTAAAACAACAAATTTAACCGACTCCAAAATAACTAAAATGTGTTTGTGTGTGCACAATCAAATGTTCAAATGCTCATCTTCCACAAAATACTTATTGCTTTTCACGATACAAGATACTTGATACTTGCATTACGAAGAGAATAAATTGCTTAGCAACTATATTAAAATAATCGATATAAAACCCGTGAAATACTTGTTGATAAGTCATTGATTCCAGGTCATTACTCCAAGTCATACATATGTCTAAATCAAGTGCACGAATTACTATATACTACAAAGTATACCCAAACTAGTAGATATTTGCATGTAGGTTTGCCTACAATATTTGAAGATTTCCCTCTATTTTCCCGGGAAACATCCAATCGATCCTGATTTTAAAATCTTCATAGAAATAAGTGCGGCAGAAAGAAGATACTTGCAGTCTCATTTTCGTCATTAGTATACCCGTGCAAAGCCGGGGCAAGCAGCTTGTAGAATATAAACTCCCAACTTTTTATTCTCATAAACTTCCAAAGTTTTAACTCGAGTACATTTAGTGACTGTTCATAACTATTATACGCAACGCACGAACCATTTTCTAAAGTGTACCCGCAGCCTCCTAAGTCAAACAACGCTTTAATTTTTTTACTAACTCTTAAGTAAGAAGGACACATTGTCGTGTTTAATAGTTGGTATTATGTCATAGTTATTTTTACGTCCATGATATCAATGCCATTGACCTTTTACGATCTGCGGCTGCGACGGTCCAGTCGCACTCGCACGCAACTTGGTCCATGCTCTCGCATGACCCACATAGAACTATTACTTGTCCATACCATCTTAGAATTACCCCACTGATTGAAAAGAAAACACCAGAGGTTTTTTTTTTAAGTTTCGTTGGCTGGCGCTGTCATTGAATGTTTAAATTTGACTTGAATTTATCTTAAACATTTTACTTATTACAGTTCTGTTTTCAATGAATTCTAAAGAATTTTGATAATGTTGTTTTACTACATGCTCGGATTGTAGATGTTGAAATGTTGAAAATATAAAAAAAATAAAATAGTTGAGAGTTTCTAATTATGTACAGTCGAGGGCATAATATCTATACATACAGCCATAGCGTCAAATTATATGTATGCATCGACCATATGGTTAGTGGCATAAAGGTGAATAGATGTTTTTGACGTTTAAGTAACGTGACATATATTTATGACCTTGACTGTACCTACCAAGAAGTTTATTTTATACCCGGCTTGTATTTTACGTAAAAACGTAGGGAAAAAAACACGCCGTGTCGGATACGCCCAAAATAGGGTTCCGTTTCCGTAACCATTACGAAAAAATTAAGTAATATTTTTCGAAGGATTTCGCATTGTACACGGAATCTTCCAAGTTTAGGTATATTTTATACCTTAGGCTGCTATTTACTAATAATTCTCAAGCAAACTTAGCCGTTATAGTTTTCCTTGTAAGTTTGATATACTTACTACCATCCTGAATTTTTTCAAATTTTTCCACCCACCGGTTTAGATTTTAGAGGCGGGGGGACGCCCGATTTTAATGAAAATTTGCACTTAGTTGAGTACTTCGCAAACAAATGACTGAATCGAACAATCGTCTTAGCAAACAAATACCTTAAAATACTTATAGCTTAAAATACCTATCCAACGATACCCCACACTATAGGGTTGGATGAGAAAAAAAAATCACCCCCACTTTATGTCTATGGGACGTACCCCAAAAAAATTTTTTTTTGAATTTTTTATTGTACCATTTTGTCGGCATAGTTTACATATATTATTATATCCGTGCAAAATTACAGCTTTCTAGCACTGATAGTCCCCGAGCAAAGCCGCGGACGGAAGGACAGACAGACAGACAGACATGGCGAAACTATAAGGGTTCCGTTTTTTGCCATTTTGGCTCCGGAACCCTAAAAATGGAATTGTCAATTTGGAACATTTTACACATATTATCCCGGAAAAAGTAGTTGTTTACGAAACCCAAACTTTAAATAACCGTGTGGCGTATAAGTAAGTAATGCAGATAGTCACCATAAATGGAATAAATGTCTATTGTAATGGTATAAGTTGCTATACCTGTATAACCTTGTAAACGTGCATTCTATGTCGTCTTTGAACTTAATGGCAGAGTGGGAGCATAGCATGTTGAAATTAAGTAATTCTGAATTATAGTTTCACAATAGTCACGCTTTCACGTAAGTACTCTTGTCTTAGGCGCTATCGTGTAAAATATATACGCTTTTGTCATAAAAAAAAACTCACCAGATGCAAGTTGCACTCGTGCACCGAGGGTTCCGTATACATTTTTAGGTACTTATCCATGAATATTCAATGCTAGCAGAGCCCCTATTCTTAGCAAAATTTACGCAGTGTGGACAGCGTTAGATGATTAGGTACCTACTGCCAGAAGCCAAAAAAAAAATAGATTTTCAGACTATTTTCATTGGTTGTGCTAAGAGCTACCTTCATATCAAAGGCTGGTTGTTTTGATTGTATTAATATTTCTCAACTCCTGATGACCAATTAAAAATCATGATTTTTTTTTAATTGGCTTATCTACCTGTGTATACTGGGGTGTATGGGCAGAGAATCGGAAACAATATTTTCATTCAAACGGTAGACATTTCTCTCAATGAGTTGTGAAATCCCCGTCCAGACATACGGGCATCTAACGAGATAACTGCGTAAGTGCGGTGTCGGATTACCCGCTGACTGCACTGCAGCCTTTCTTGTAATGTTAGACCTGAGACCTAGTTTCACCGATGCATTAGCTAATATTTTAGCTTGATATGTTATAGTAGGTACGTACTTATACGTTTCTTTAGAGGAATATCAATTAAAGGAATAGCAGAAATTATGGCCCTGAACAGCGCCAGGCCCCTCTTCCCCACTGGGCACCCTGCGCACGTGCCCAAGGCCCAGCGATGGGCCCCCTAGCCCCTACTCCATTAACAAACGATAACCGATAGCTACTCAATTCTCGCCTGAAAATCAGGCTTACCGAATGCATGCAGTATGTTGCGCCCAGGGCCTCTAATAGGTGAAAGACGGCCTTGAACAGCGCCGAATGAAAGTTTTTCAAACCGGGACATAAACCCCCTGTGATATAATAACTATAACATCATAGGTGTTTATTCCATTTCTCCAGCGGTTGAATTCCTACGGGATTCCCGGAAGTTTAATTTGACTGCTAGACCGACCGATAGGGTTCACGGATAAACGCTAGTGAAAGAATAAATTTATGTCGAATCTTCTTTACTGCAAATATACGATTACAAATTAAGTAAAATACGCATTTAAATAATTGATCATCTCAATAATCCTTATAAATTTTGCTGTTTGATTTCATACCTCTTTATTCAAGTTTTAATGAAATCACGAAACAATAATTTATGATTATGAATAGGGTCTAACGATAATTATGATGTCAGTTAAGACTACGTATTGTTATAAGTATCAACTTAACAATTTACGGTAATTTCAAATATTCTTTATTTATCCCTCATGAGGATGTAATAATTTGACTGAATTAAAAGTTACGATCTTCTCTCTTAACTCTTTGCAAAAATAATGTTTGTAGCCCTTAGCTTCAAAGGTATATGGTTCAATTTAGCAAGCTTTCCACGAGCATCTTTCAGTACAGTAATTGTACGTGCCATAAAGTACTCCGCATCTCCAACTCAACCATAATTTATGTGCACATTGTTTAAATAATTGTGTCAACGAACTCTTGTTAGAAAAAAATTACGCCCAGCCAGACAAACTGTGCCACACTGATTCCGGCAGCAAATATATAAAAGAATTGTTAAGTAACTAGAACTCTTACGGAAATAAGTTTATTTGTTACGAATGAAACGAGTTTTGGTACCTCTTGCAGTATTATAAAAATATTCTCGCAGTTTCGGCACGTGAATAAAGCTCCCGTTGTTGTCCGCCAAAATTCCGATGTAGTGCTCGAAGTACTCTTATACTGTGTCTCAAGGGTAATGGATGCATAATAAATATTTAAACAATTTCAAACGATTGTTATACATACATAATAAATTTATGGGCTATGAATACAAAGTATTTATGACGGGCGAATATGAATTGGATGAATTTATTTAGAATATTTAGATTGCATCAATACACAATGCAGGCTGGAGTAAGAATAGTTTCAAGGATGGCAGACAGTAGTCAACAAGCGTAAAAAAAATAATGAATTGATAATATTGGCATAAAGGTGCGTTATATTTACTTACACTCATTGACAAATGTTAGTTATGTCAACCATTAGCTATTAATAGTATACACGGTGATTTTTAATCGGTGATCAGGAATAACAAAAAGCGATAAAGACAAATCGGGAAAGGAAAATCCCTGGTTTCATTCACTGAGGCTGGTGAGGTGCTGAGGTTTTCTATGAAATAGCTGATTTTTTTACCCCAATTTTCGTATTGGTCCCATGGGAAAAGTTGTTCAGTATGACCGTCCTTATTGCTTTTTGTTATTCCTGATCACCGATTTAAAATCATCGTGTATTGGCTGTAGCAAATAGAATGTTATGTTATGAGTTTGGGAGTGCAGTGGCCTATGGCAACCAGTCCTCTCAAGGGAAGTTATTAAAACAATAATATTAAAATTAAAATAAATATTTAAACCTCAGTAAAAAGTAAAAAATAATGTGTAGGTTTTCATACTTAACCAACACCTTTGCCATAGCACATTTTCAGTTTTGCTATGAACTTTTTTACTTCCACTGTCTACATTCACATAATAAATAAATATTAAGAAAAGTCTCTAAGAGGTGGATGAAATTGAACTCTCAAAATTTTACCCAAATAAATTCATAGACAATGTTGGATCCAAGCTCAAGCCCTCTCCCCAAAGCCATAAATTCTTCTGTGACAAATTCTAAAACCTGTCCTCAGCAGGATCCAGCCCCTCCCAAATGACACTAAATTTGCCACAGCTAATGCTAATGGGTGGTTAAATAAAAGCTTTTTTTAATGTTTGTTCAGACTTTGAACACTCCAGGTGATCATGTCAGTCTCATGAGTGTTCAATCAGTTCCCTACACAAGAGACAGATCAAAGATGTGGTTAATTCAAATAGTTTTGCCAGATGTCAGCTCTGAGAAACAACAATTGACCTCTTCTTTTCAAGTCTGAGTAACAACAAATAGGATAAGTCTTCTACCTTCTGGAAAATCTCACACAGTGGTGAAGGTTTAACTGTCATCAAAATAAAAGCTTGTAAAACCAAATAACTTACTTAGGTGCAGGTTCTCCTT
The DNA here is from genome assembly GCF_025370935.1 of Choristoneura fumiferana. Classification (NCBI taxonomy): domain Eukaryota; kingdom Metazoa; phylum Arthropoda; class Insecta; order Lepidoptera; family Tortricidae; genus Choristoneura; species Choristoneura fumiferana. The sequence goes on along the minus strand of NC_133489.1, from coordinate 21,234,321 downwards.
CGGCCTCACACTCGATGATGAATGGTTTGTCAGCTTCCCCGGGCTGCGCCACTTGGAACAGCAGCTCTTCCACTGTAGGCTGCTTCACGATCCTCGGGGGCGATGTCTCTGGTGAGGAAAAGTAAATATGACCATAAAGTTGATTTCATGGTGCTCATATGTTTATATCTTAAGCCAAAGTTCTCAATAAGAAAGAAAGTAAAATTCTACTGTCTCATTGTAAATGAATAAATTATTACCTTTCGAATATCTTAAGAATAATTTAACAAAATAACATGTAAAAATGATATAAGGAGTATGTGTAAATTTTCTATAATTTTATTTAGTGAGAAAGTTTTTTTAGGTATGCAATTACAGAAGAGCTCTGACACTTACTGATTAACCCTGATGATCTGTTTGTTAAGGATCAGTACCAAAGTTAAGGCTGCTTTTTGTTTTTTTTATTTATTTAAATCAGCAGAATTTGTACTTATTAAAACAAAAGAGTCCACCAAATTTCAAAAGTACACATTTGATCTGGTATAATGGGTAATTAATAAAATCAGTCCAAGTCTTGTTTCCCTGGAATGTGACCAGATTCCTGGAATGCAACCAGATTAAAGAGATTAGGAAAAATATTGAGATCATGTGAATTTTTATAATATAGGTGTGAATATGATCTTAAGTAAGCCTTTGTCAGGTGATGCAATATTAATTTATAGATTCATTAGATATGCACTTGTACACAGAGAGAGACTCTGTCTCTGGCCAAGGCAGAGTTTAATGTGGTTCACTGTGGCTTCCCATGAGGCTGACATTAGTCACATTTATGTGGAGCCTCGTTAAAATATTAGATTTAAAAAAAACCAGACTTACTAGTTACTACAGGCTAAACTTTATTTTAAAATCTTTTATTTAACTTGCAATGTATATTGTATGTACCTATGTATGTATGTGCGGGTCAAATCTTGCAAGTTGATTCTGACCCACTTCTAGTTCTAGTAGTCTTGAAATTTGGCATACTTATGTAAATTGTGTGACTATACAATAATCTGGTAGTGACATCCTGGTAGTTCAGCCAGGATCGTCTCCGCATGACAGAACTTTTCCACAGAAAAACTATCCAATTCTGGTAAGTATAAAAACTATCATGTCTAGGAGTACCGAGATCTTGCACCAATTTTGCAAGATTAATTTTGCACTGCGCGAATAATGCGCGATCTCGCAAGATTTTCAAGATTGCACAGTGATACATTTTTACAGTACATCCAGCAGACGATGATGATGGTAATATGCCTCTATCCACAATAGCCGCAAAAACACATCTCTCTCTTAATGAAAAATTCAAAGTCAAAGTCAAAGTGTAAGTAATTTATTTGCAAACATAGGTGTAACTGATTACAGTGGTGGTAACAAATATATGGTAAGTATCAAAATGCTATGTTTTGCTTGCAAGCAAGTGATTTAGAAAGCCCGCCCTCAAGAACACCCTTTCACATGTAACTGGTCCATTATGTCATAAAAAAATTTACAAGAAATCAATCTGTTTCTGTCAATGCCTATCATCAGTGGTGCCAACAAGCATAGTACCACTCTCTACACTTACCCAGTAGCAAAAAAGGCACAACACATCCGAAGCCAGTTGGCAGACAACACTAGCTAATTATGTTGTGTTTTCTTAGTTTTTTTTTTCAGAAAAATCCATTGTTTTTTTAATATAAATGATTGAGCATTTTTGTATAATGTATGTAAGAAGGTATATTATAATAATTCGGGTTAGTATCATTTTGTCTAAAAAACAGCTGGTCTAAGTGGCAACTGGTCTAAAAAGCAGCTGGTCTAAGTAGTAAGTGGTCTAAGAAGCAACTGGTCTAAGTAGCAGGTGGTGTAAAAAGCATCTGGTCCTAACCTGTTTTTGTCGAAAACTTGAAAAAACATAGGTAGGTAGGTTAGGTTAGAGTTATGCGTCAAGGCGCGAAGCACCTCAGCCACGCGGAATAGGAGCTCCGCGAAGTGAAGCTCCATCGACTTTGAGTCTAAGAATTTTACGCCACTTGCTACTTAGACCAGTTGCTTCTTAGACTACTTGCTAATTAGACCAATGGCTAATTTGCTACATTGACCAGCTGCTTTTAGACGAAATTGTAATTATTTGTAGATATATGCGGGATCTCGCCAAATACCAAGATCTTGCAGGATTAGACCTCTTAAATCTTGCAAATACTGAGATTGAGGATTCTGATGCAAGATTGCACTCGCTAATCATGTCCTTCTCACAGTCTCAAACTATCACCACACCAAACTTTATCATGATTGAATACTTAAAGCAAGAAAGTGGAATAAACATACTCACTTTTATATATTTAAAATTTGGTAAAGATTTGAAGTGTATAGAACTATGACTGCTAGTGTATATGGTTGCTAAGCCATTAATACTTAGCAATTGTTTAACAGCAAGGCCAAAACAATATAATTTTGTTTCCCATATAAGTCACTATATGAACTATACTAATAATTATAAATGCAAAAGTGTGTGTTTGTATGTTTGTCTGTCTTTCACATCGAAACGGAACAACAGATCAATGTGATTTTTGGCATAGAGATAGTTTATGGGTGAAAGAGTGATATAGGCTACTTTTATTCTGGAAAAATGCAGTTCCCGAGGGAACAGCGCATGATAACCAAATCCCACGCAGGCAAGGCCGCGGGCAAAAGCTAGTCATATCATACAGGTACAATGGAACACGGCATCATAACAGACCATTTCAATTTCGTTGAGAGATCCTTTAGTCTACTTTAACACACTTTTTTATATTCCACAGAAAGTTAAAAAGTAAACAAACTTACATTCATAAAACAAGCTCTGGGTTATATTTTTAACTTAAGGGTCAACATTATCAATGAAATTAGGCTCACAGGTCAACCTTCCAATAGAGGTTATCAAATACAGCTTCTAAAATTAAGCCTAAGTGAAAAAACTTGAGTTGTTTACATGTTACAGCCTTTCCCCTTTATAGCTATTGAGTTTTTGGTTTTCTGCAGGCATCTGAATTGTCAGTCTAACTATAAAGGCTGGGCTAAGAGTTGAATGGACTAAATTGCAAAACAATTGTGTTGATAACAATACGAAAGGGTACGTGCAAATATGTAAATACTTACGGAGCGCCGAAGTGTGCAACGCGACCGCCGCCAGACATATCAGCTTTAGCAAAGTGCCCATGGTGCAGTCGGCTATCTCGTTTATCTAACAAGAAACCAAACAAACTGTTAAGCACAACACATTTCCCCGGCACACATGTTCACCACACTCGATGACCTAATCCGAAAGAAGCTTGCCCGTAATGACAACACCCACTAAAAATAGTAACAAGTAAATCACTAAATTGCCGCCCTGTTATGACACAAGAAGCTCTTCAACAACATAATAGGCAATCACCGGGCCTTTAACTATTCCAATAGCACTGGTTCACGAAAAACTAAATAATTTCTTTCTTTTACACGAGACGGTAAATCGATAATTGCATTCCTGTAACGATGACACCAACTCGAGCATAAACTTATTACGTATTAAGATACTACATAAATATTACCTAAATTCTTACTCTATAATAATATCATCGCGGTAAAACTAACTGAAATAAAATAACAGATTTATAGGCGGGGCCTTTGAGATTTTAGCTGTCGTTCGTTCATAAACGGTTCAATGACTGACTGGTAATGCATAGACAATGATAGATAACTAGTGTTGCATGAGGCCATGACAAATACCGCGTCCTTCTCTAACCTCAAATATCTCGGCTTTTGTATTTCACTCTCGCAAAAGAATAGACAACTGTTTGGAGAACGTTGTTGATGTTGATGCGTTCCAAATTTCCAATAACAAAAGTTCTGACTCGAGTTCAAATTAGTTTTTATACGTAAAAAATAAAGAAAATAAATATCATAATTGTTTCGTGAAATACAGATAAACTTATTTACAAGCTTTGCTTGTACCTGGACAAAAATGTGGCACCTCCAAGATTTTTGTTAAAATGTTGGTCACACTTGCAAAAAAGCCGCGACATTTAAATTTACGCGAACTCTAAAGCACGGGCCGCTAGCGCTAGGGAAATCTTGTTTGATTTTATGAGTTAAATTAATAAAAAGGTTACATAGTTGATAAAGTTTAAAACTGTTGAAAATAAAGGCCAGTGAAAAATAAAATACTCTGTTCTGTTTTGACATTTTATTTCGCCGTGAAAATTTTGTTAGGTTTAAGAAGTATAGAAATATTTTTCAAATTAAATCCCGTTAATTCACATATGAAATTTTAATTAAGATTTTACAACCAGGTCCTGTATGAATATTAACTGTAATTTCGATACAGATTACAGTTAAACTCTCTAAATGAAGCTTTTGCTTTGAGATCTAGCTCCGTGACCTTCCATTTTCACTATGTGTAAGTATGTAATTCATCTTTCATCTTTAGCATTGAATTTGAGTTTTATCTGGACCCGCTGAATATCTTCTTTTTTTTTCAGATAGTCGAGATTTTTCGTTAAACAAATGCCATAGTTACCATGAATCCACAACCCAAAAAGATTCTACGCACACAAGTTCTACTTGCAAATCCGATGTCAACATAGTCTTATTTAGTGATTACCAAAGCCAAGATAGCGGTCGAGACTTTTCCAAAACTGGGTTTTTACCATCTTCGGAGAACAGTGGTTGCGGAGAGTACTATAAGAGATACGAACACGATGCTACCCCGGTCAAAGATGACACCGACACAGTCTCCCGCGATAACACATCCAGCGAATCTGATGGAAAAGGAGACCGGATTGCGCTCACCGAGTCACATCTTGTTAATCTGGAGAACAACATAGTTAGTAACATTTCCCAAGAAACTACCTCTTCGTCATGTACGCTAGATTCCAGTGTCAAATTCTTCAAAACAACAGTAGAGGAGATTTTTGAAAAATTTTATACAAATATGCATGACTTCGAACTCTACAAACAGAGATATCGAGAAATATTGAACAAAAACCGCGAGGAGTCGGTAGAAGAAATGGAAGATTTCATTAAAGATATGATTCATCATATTATGTCTTCTGAATCTTCAGTTTTCAATGAAAGTCGTTTGTGCCAAGTCACGGATAAAGGTACCAGTGCAAGTCCGATGGGAACTCCCAAAAACAGTTCCCTTTTGCGTGATTTGCATTCCGTTGTCGAATCGTTCAAAAATGATAACTACTTAACCGACTCCACTGCGGATGAAAAAGTCTGCTCGAGTAAACAGGAAACTAAAAATAAAGTCAACAATGAGGACATAAGAATTTTCCTTGTATCCGGCAATCCATTTGTCGAAATTAAAATGAATAATCGGAAACTTTTATCAGAAATCAACATTGATTCGCGTGCAGAATATAAATCGAGCATTCAAGCAGCGTCCGCTGAAGATATAAAGAGAATAGCAGAGAAGAAGTTACAGCTAGAAATGTACGAGCGCCAACAATCTGAACTGAATACTAGCCTGTCTGATAGAGAAATACCAGTCAAAATATCATTCGCCAAAAAAAATATCCACTTAGACCAAGACTTCGATCACGAGTCAGACCAAAACGAAAAATCTTTTATGTCCAAAATCTGCAGTTACCTGTGCAAGAGACTGCGCAGAACCTCAATCGTATGAATGTAAATTTTTTTGAAATAATGAAATACACCATAACCATTCATTATTTTATTATTTATTAAGGACTAGAGACACTTTTAAAATAAAAAGTTATCATGATTCACTATTATCATCGTAATTATCTAGGTAATACCACTTGATTTTGGTTATGTGCTTGCAGAGTAGAATAGCGAATTCCTTTTTCATATGTAAAAATTCTCTGATTGTCGCCAGGTCGAGCATGACAAAAGCTTCCCCGTCGATTTCTTCCTCTCTCATCTTGTCTGCTAGAACCTTGCAGTCATCCGTATTGCTGAGGTACGCATACACGTCATCCACAGACCAGTCAAGGGGATTGGGAGACAATTTAAGCCTCCCTTTTATCCAGGATGCCCCTGTGTTCTTTTCAAACAATTTATTGTCAGATGGCAGAGGATCGTAAGTTGTAAATTTCAATTTCTTTAGCTCTGGTTCTTCAGAATCTGACACATCCGAAATGTTCTTGGCATCTCTTGAGTTTGAACTGGTATCATTGCTATCATTTTCTGAGTAGCTGTCATGATTTTGTTTTTTGTTTGCACACGTGTTGCTGTAAATTGTCTCCATGTCCTTCTTGTTCCAGTGAGATTCTTTCATTTGCTGGGCGAAGTTTGGAAGTTTCGCGCCACGAGTTTTCATTTCTAGTTTGGGGTAGTTGTTTTTGGGTTCCCTTTTCCTTCTCTGACCTCTCTTGTACTCTAAGCTGTCGGGAGAGTTGGGCCGAGTGCCGGACTCTGATGGCGGCGTGGATCCGGCGCTGTGCTCGCTTTGAGCGGACTCTCCGTCCTTGTTGCTTTCGGTTTCTTGAGATGGCTGTTGCTCTTTCTCTTTCTTCTCTGGGACTGCCTTTTTCTTCTTTTTCCTTCCGTTAAGGCTTCCTTTTGGCCTACCTCGTCGCTCTGTGTTATTATCTAGAAAAAATAATAATAATTAGATAAGAATTTTATCATTAAAATAAAATCAGTTTCATCCTAAAACATTTAACACTTACGGAAAGTAGATTTGTCGACTTGCTGACAATTCTGAGGACACACGTTGAAGTATTCTACCGGGCCGAAGAGGCAAGGACACGCCTGCATTTTGACGCACACGTCACGACAAAACGATGCCACCTGGACGGTAGTCGTCGCTATCGGCACATATGCATGATACGTACTGGATTTGAGCCTGCAAGTAATAAAATAACATTAGTAGGTAATTTGTAATAACATTAGTGAAGGTGAGCAAATTAATAGGCTAGAATGTAGCCGCTACATTAAAAATATACAATTAGTCCTTATTATATCTACCTAATTGTTTATAGTTCATTAATTAGTAATTTAAGCCAACATGGCTGCCAAAGTAGAGATTTCAATGTAAATTGCAAACTTACTTGGCTCTCAACATTTCAAGCCTCATTCCTTCTTCCGGCGGTCCCTCAGTCTCCCAATCTTTGAGCAATTTGGCTGGCTTATATGACGCTGATATCATTTTGTTCAAAACCTCTTTCAGTACCAACGACAATGGCCCTGGACCAACATGTTTTGGAAGCTGTGACAACTTGTTTCTACTGATTGTGGGACCTGCATAGCATTTGTAGTTGAAGTAAATTCTCTCGCACCACTCTTCTATAGATTTCTTTGGTTCTTCTTTAGGTGGTTTGACATCATCCTCATTTTTAGGAGGTTCCCTCATAGCGTTTATATCAGGTATGTGCAGTTCATAGTTATTGCTGTCACACCAGCCTACAGGAAACAGCAAATCGCTGTTCTGCGCATACCAAAATTTTTCTTGGATAGGAATCAGCTCGACGCAAACCAGGTGTTCGACTATAGCGCCGATAGTCGCTACATGGATTTCTTCATGCTTTTTTGGGTTAACAGCCTCCAACTTCATATTAATTTCCATTCCTTGTAACGGTTCTTTGTCGCCAAAGCAGTACTTGGGGGCTGGTACCGACGATGTCATGGCGAGGTATTCGTCCCAATCAAAGGCACCCTCTTTCCAAATTTTGGGAGCTTTAAAAGCAAAGTTCTTTGTTTTAGCCCATCCTATTGGGAAAATGTATGGATGCTTAGAGTCGCAGAGCCAAGCCGCTTTCGAGTCCTCATAATCATCAGCATTGTCATCTAAGACAACTAAGAAGTGCAGATTGTTGAAGACTTTTAGAACAGTAGCCGGGCGGATTGTCTTCATGTCGTGAGGGTCTAATGCTTCCAATTTCATTCCGATAACAAAGTTATGAGGTTCAAAATTCGGATTAGGCTGAAAAATAATTATTTTTTATTTTAGTAAAATGAAGATAGGTACTTATAGTAATTTGATATTCTTTGGTCTTATAATAATGTCCTCATTACATACCTGGAACAGATCAGCCGGTGTTGGCTCTTTGATAGACTCTTCAGCACTTTGCCTAAGCTGGGTACTTAGTTTGTTCTTACATAGGAACTTATTGACTTTGCCTGGATATTTGAACTGCCATGGTGATCCCTGAAAATTAACAGAATAGATTATTCTTTAATTCTAAGTATTAGTTTATGAAATGGTACTATTCTCTATGATCCCAAAATAATGAAGCTTTTAGTTTTTATGGCTATTCAGTTCATTATGCCATCCATCACATCATGCAAAAACCTTTATTACGATTTTTTCTTTGGATTTTGGAAGAAAGAAAGAAATCATTTATTCGTGACAAAGTACGAAATAACTAAAAGAATTTAAAATTTAAAAAGTTGTATTGTATGTATGTCACGAAATGGTCCCAAATCAGCAAAATTGCCGGTCTTGTGAATGGCGCTGTTCTTCTGTTTTGATTGAAATAGAATCTTGATCATAATTTTAACATAACAGAAGTTTCAGACTAGCTTTATTAGCATACGCGCGCTCGTATTCCTGCGTGGCCAATGCTAGAAAACAAAACTGCACTCGTACGCTAGTACACGCGCTTCCGAAAACGGGCTTATACGCGCAAACAAAACGTTAGTTGAAGCCGCTCTAATGCACTTCAAGTGGTGCATAGCAAAGCAAGTTTATTTCATTATACAATTTTTTTGGTACATATCACGTACATATCTCATATCTTGAGTTTTTTTGTAAATATAATTGATCAAGGTTTACTGCTTAGTTGCACAACAACCTACGAATACTACTAAAAGACATGCACTTGCGGCGTCGCATGGGTTGGCGCCCGGGGCGTATTACTGCCCCCTCACCCCCTTTCGTTCTCGTCATCATGGTCTGTCAAAGTAAAAGACGACTTTCTACATACAACACGTCATGCAAAAGCACGTTGTCTTTGTCACCCCCTTGGCGCTGGAATCAGGGCGAACCGCCCCTCCTGTTACGCCGCCACTGCATCAGTTCAACATTTAGCAGTGTCAGCTCTATTTTATTATCTATGCCAAGAAAGCAATAATAGGCTTGTTAACTTATATCTAAGCTTATGGTGGCCATTGCATCCAGAGACTTGGTTTCTGTACAAGGGAAAGTGAAAAGGGAAAGGGGATGTATCTGAGGCTTCCCATGAGGCTGACATAGTCACATTTGGAGTACTAAGGCCTTGTTAAAATACAACATTTTAAAAAAGCTTCTGGTAATAGTAGTATGCAGTTCCTTTCCTAGGTATAATGCACACATTGCACCCCTGGTAGACACCTGAAAAGTTAGAGAACTGACCTTGTTGGTGACATAGCCAAAGGTGTTCAGTCTTGGGTTGGAAAAGAATATCCAGATCTGTTCCAGCTCCTCGTCTGCTCCATCATAGCGGAGCAGCAGACGCCCACCAAAATTCTCGCAAACCTGGAAATATACATAGTTACTGCATGCTTGTATTTTATGATTAAGAGACATTAATAAAACAGAATTATTAAATTAATTGGTTTTTTAAAGAAATAAATAAAATACTAAATAATACAAGTCAATTTTAAACAGTAGTATTTTCCCCATAATTTAATTTTACAGATTAACCAAAATTTTCATGAAAAAAAAACTAAAACAATAACTTACATTTGCACTCCAGTATTTATAAGGATCAATGATATTCTGGACTTCCACTTTCATTCCAGGTTTTATTCTATCAATAGGAGACAATCCTTTGTTGTTCAAAGCCTCTAAGCACACTGACTGCCCATCTAGCAAAGCTTTCTTCATGATATCAATAATGGAATCTCCATATTTTTCATTAATTTCATCAGGTGGTTCAATAAGCTCATCATATTTTCCACACCAGCCCAAAGGATGTACTTTGGTCTTTGACATGTCGCACCAGAAGTCAGAGTCGGACCCTATAAACTTGATCCTCAGAAGGTGTCCACACACCATGGTAATTTCGGCTATCCAGTAGACATCTGGGTTGTTCTTGTGACAAACTTCAAGAAGCATGCCTTGCTTGATGCCATTGTATAAGCTTGCTTCCACCTGAAGAATTTATTTTTAATTTATTTTAAACTCCAATCATAACACAGGAAAGTTAAATCAGCTACCACTGTTACATATTCTCAGTAAATATTGCGATTAAAAACCCTGATATGGGACGGAAATCACAGACAGTGGCAGTGGCAAGCAGCTCAACAATCCCATGTTGTGATTGTATATAATATAGCTATTATAGCTACTGTTTTGGAGCAATAAAAATAAGTAAAACGGACTGTAGCTAAAATTTTAGTCAAAACCAAACCAAAGGGAACCTAATTTGTTGTATATTAAATTAAATTCAGTTGGACATTATATACTAATTGGTGTAATTTATACATGCATGTTTATTGACTGTTATAATATAAGCCATAAAATATAGGTATGACATTTTTATATGCTTTACAGTCAATGCATATTATAACTAAACCTGTCTGTTATATATAAGTGTAACATGTCAAGAGTTGATTTATTCATTTAAATACTTATTTGCATAGTTCGAACTTCCCTTAGTTGGCCCTCCCTTAGAATAGTTTTTTTTTTACTTAGTGTAAAAAATACCACATGCCAAATAAAATTCTCCACAAACTAGAAATCTATTAAATTAGTTCAAAAATATAGTATTCTTTTATACTATGATTAAAACTGATAAATTTTATAGATAAATTCGAGATGGCTTAACATTAAGTAACATTTTGATTGCGACATCTATTTTTACCTTTAATGAAGCATAAGACTACATTTTCCTCAAGACATTATAAAATTTTGTTAGTTGGATGAAAAGGAAGATTTAAAAGGATACGTATGACCTTCCCACTTATTAAGTTTTAGTAACAAACGCAAATAATTTATAAAAAAGTTAGCCTTGCCATGAACATGTAAATTTAGAAATACCACGAGCAAGTTGCGCTTGCTTGATCTTACAGCAGCATCAGTAAGTTGTGTAATTAGATCTTTAAACCAAAATCCATCGTGAATGCCGCTAAATAGTCCAAATAATCACGAATATTTTAACACACAAACTTTTAAGCAGACTTATATTTAAAACTTGAAACGAGAAAAACAATCCGTAATTTTATTACATCGGTCTAAACAGTATTATCACAACTTTACTCACATGAGAAAATAATTCTTCTGGGACTGCGATACTTTTGTTAGCTTCCAGATAATCGTTCCAATCGAATTCTTCCATAATTATAAATAATCATACATTATTAGGTCAATGAATGAAATTAATTACACAAAAAATAAAAGTACTACTGGATGGAACGGCCGAAGTTGTACGAATTAATTTCATTTCAATGAAATTTCCACACTATTCATTATCTCGCTTTTCCTACAGGATTGCTATAGTGCCATTTCACACAAAAAATTTTTTTTAAAAGTATCTAGAAGGCAAAGGAAACAAAATATGAAATCTCAAGGAAAAAATCAAATGTCGAGCGTGAAGCTGGGTGCGTTTTGACCGCTCGGTAAACGTCATTCATTCATTAGCATCCCCATCCCCGTTTAAAAGTACAACAGAAAGAAGGACAAATCACGACCTTCACGCTAAATTTAGCATCGGTATTGTCTTTAATTTTCATAGTGGGAAACAGAACGTATTTCTATAGGCTTTTCCTACGAGAGTGAGAGGGACGGGACGATGTGAACGAACTTCAATTTTCGAATTTAGTGTGAGGGTCATTCACCTTACTGATGTCCTTTATCTCTGTATAACAGTGTTTTTCACTCTGTGGGTCGCGAAGCCCCTATTAGTTGATGGGAAAACTACTTCAGTAAAAAAAACAATAATTTTAAATATAATTTATCGTACAAACATCGACACATCTATGTACTTTACAAAGACACTACGAGAGGTACGTGGCAGACTATCGTTCAAAGGTTAACTGGAAGAGATCCTTTAAGGGATAAGTTCGCCTTTGTTCATTTTATTATTATGTTATTTGTTAATTTCATGTGTTTTTATGTACATTAAGGAGTCCAATACAATTCAACACGAGAATGCGGGTCAGCAGATAAACTTTGATAGCTTTATGCACGTTACTTTCTAACAAACAAAAGTGCAACAAAAACTTTGGAATCCTCTAACTCAAGAGGTTTTCAACCGGTGTGCCGCGAATATTTTCAAGTGTGCCGCGATCGCCGCGAAGTTTATGCAATTCGTACAAAAAGTGTCAACGAGACCCTATTAATTAGCCACCGCTGTCCGTTATGTTATCTATCTAATTCTAATACCCTTAAACGAGCTATTCTTGTATTTCGCGGATCTCGGAAACGGCTCCAACTCCAACGATTTCGATGAAATTTGGTATTTAGGGGTTTTCGGGGATGGAAAATCGATCTAGCTTGGTCTTATCTCTAGGAAAACGCTTGATACCGAGTTTTAGCCCGAGCGGAGCTCGGTCGCCCAGATATTACATATACGAAAGCCTTTAGGTACTCTACACCACTCTACACGCGCCAGTCCGACTGGTACTTGGCTATTTTTTATGGTGTGCCGTGAAACTTTGATGAACGAAGAGTGTGGCGTTAAAACCAAAAGGTTGAAAACGCCTGCTCTAACTTGTAAGCAATTATTTCACTGGCAGAATCTTACTTCATCAGGGCTACTACGAAACTCGAAACTCGAAGTTCGTGTCGTGCGGTCCCTTTGACACTCGTAGTATTTAATACGAGAGCGAGAGGGACCGCACGACACGAACTTCGAATTTCGTTTTAGCCCTGCAGCTCTGGATTCAAAATCAGTTCAATATGCGCCGAATAAAGACAACTCGGTCCTTTTTTTGAATAATAAGTACAATCAGTAAATAAATTTGGTGACGGTGACATGAGTTTAAACTTTTAAATTCCACTGGGCAATCCGAGTTTACGTTTACTCGTGGACACCCTAAAAAAAGAGATGCAGCATATGAGTGACGTCATAGAAGGAAATATTTTCTAACCTCAAGCTCTGTTCAAGCTTGCATTATCCAGCGTCTATATAATATCATTGGTGTGTATCTTGTATATTCCGTGGCTGTGGCTACTACGAAACTCGAAGTTCGTATCGTACCGCATATCTCGCTCTCGTATTAAATAGTGTAAGTGTCAGAGAGACCACACGACAGGAACTTCGAGTTTCGTAGTAGCCCTACAGATTTGATACCAGTGTTGTCAATTTAGCGACTGTCGCTAGAGTTAACAACTTTTACTTAAAGTCTTAGCGACCAAAAAAAAGTTTTAACTACAAAAATGGTTTAACGAGTTATCTGGCGACTTGTGGAATACAAATTTAAACAATTCTAGAACCAATAATGGATAATTTTTTTGTCAACTCGACAGAATTATACAGTGCCAAGAGATCTATATGGAAAGCGACAAACGCGCTTGCGCACCAAATTCAAACTTTATTTAATTCAACCTCCATTTGTTTATGCCTAGCTATTTAAAAAAAAAATATTCAAATCAAGACATGCAATTCTCTTTATTTCAGTGAATTCGGAAATCTTCTTATTTGTTTTTTTTTTCGTATCCCCAATCTTTTAGCCCGCTTGCTCTTGGTGCAATTAATTTTAGCGAGTTTCTAGCTACTTTTGATTTTAGCACTCGAGTCTAGGAGTTGGCAACACTGTGTGCACAAACGTCACTCACAGACATACGTATCATATTACGCTTTTGTAATCTAACAACAATAAAAAATCTGTACCTAGTCCCAGTCCCACAGCCCAGATGGTGGCTGCAGACAACAGTGACGGCAGTGAACTACAGTGACTTTATCGTGCAGTGATCGTATAAAAATTGTGCTAATACAAAGGACGCTCATTATGTAAATACTTTCTCCGCCAGAACAATATCGTTGCGACATCGAAAATGAATTTCATATCTACGGGAGCCTACACTCTAGTGGACAACAGTAGCGATGAAAACTGCATGCTAGTGAACCAGACGCACAGTTCGTTCATAACAAATGCTTATAACGGTATACCTCAGACTCTGATATTGAATGTGATAGCATGGGTTTTCTTGATCGCACTATTTACCGTGCTGAGGAGGACGGCGTGGAATTACGGGCGCATGGCGCTGGTGCAGCGGTCAAAGAGTCGATGGACCAACTTGTTCTACCGCCGCGGGGACGGCGACGCGTTAGTGGAGCGACGCCATAGTGTGGATGAGGCGCTCAGCATCGACCAAGGCTTCTTAGCATGGCTGCCCGCCGTGTTTAAGGTCACACGGGAACAAGTGCTGGCCAAGTGCGGACCCGACGCTGTGCACTACTTGTCCTTCCAGCGGCACGCCATCACACTCATGTTTATAGTCACACTCATCTCCATCGGAGTTATCCTGCCCATCAACTTCCAGGGCACAAACCTCAATGTCGACATTGGCACCTTCAGTCGAACAACACTATCCAATTTGAATGGTAAGTCAGCATGGCTTTGGGTGCATACAATCATATGCATTCTGTTTCTGCCTTTGTCTATTTTAATAATGAGGAGGTGCACGGGTCGTAAGCCTGCTACGCCTAACATGACGGGGACAATCATGATATCCAATATATCAAGAGCTGATAGAAATGATGCCACCATCCGAGCCTATTTTGCTCACAACTTCCCACACATAGCGATTGTTGACCTGCGGCTCGCTTATAACATCAATCATCTCAATGAAGTTCAAGAAAAGAGAGAAATGGTAAGTGAAGCCCTTAGCTATAGCGATACATACTTTAAAAAGACTGGAAAACGGATTACAGTAAAGCCTGCTTTGTGTGGACCGGAGTTGGATGCCTTGGAGTTTTACACTAACGAAGAAAAGAGATTAAAGGATGAAGCCAAGAGGTGCCGAGCTATTGTATTTAATGATCCTCTGGGGATTGCCTTTTTGACTTTACCTTCCTACCAGCTAGCCGAACATGTGATGAATCACTTTACTCTCCATCGAGGATGGGTGCTGTCTCACGCCACCAACCCAACTGATATCATCTGGGAGAACCTGAGTGTGCAGCCTGGCATCTGGTACCTAAAAGCTTTTGTGGTTAATGTCTTCCTATTCATTGTGCTGTTTTTCCTAACCACCCCAGCTATTATTGTGAATCTGTTCAACAATTTCAAGATTGAGTCTACAAACAAAATCGGCAGCGTGATATTCGAGTTTCTTCCGACGCTTCTGCTGTGGACGATGGCGGCGGTGATGCCCGCCATCGTCGCCTTTTCCGATAAGTTTTTATCGCACTGGACGAAATCGCAGCAGAACTATTCGATCATGACGAAGACCGTGTCGTATCTTCTCCTCATGACACTGATCCTGCCATCTCTCGGGTTCGCCAGCGCGGAGGCGCTGATGCTTTGGACCCTGGTGTATCACAAGAACGACACGATGCGTTGGGACTGCGTGTTCCTCCCGGACAAAGGCGCTTTCTTCGTCAACTACGTCATTACCTCAGGATTCATCGGTACCGCGATGGAACTAGTTCGTTTCCCGGAACTCTTCCTCTACGTGTGGTATTTGCTGCAGTCGAAATCGAAAGCGGAAAAGAGTTACGTAAAGAAAGCCATTCTTTACGAGTTTCCGTTCGGCGTGCATTACGCGTGGAGCCTCGCGATTTTCTCAATCACGATGGTGTACAGTTTGGCCTGCCCGCTGATCTCGCCCTTTGGTCTCGTGTATTTCATGTTCAAGCACATCGGAGATAAGCATAATCTGTATTTCGCGTATGGGCCGAGTGATATGAGTGGAGTCGGGGGAGGCAGGATACACTCAACGGCAGTGCGGCTGATCCGCGTATCGGTGGTGCTTTTGTTGATCAACATGGCGGCGTGGGCGGCGCTGCGGGCCGGGCTGACGGACGCGCGGACTATCATATTAATAATGGCGGCGATAGTTGCATTCGGTACGTTCCTTCTCCTGAGTCCGTTCCCGAGCTGCACGCCGCCGGCGCCCCTGCAAGAGGAGTCGAGCATCCGCTTCCAGGAGTACGTGGCGCCGGTCCTCGCGAAACCCCTCGATGCTACCCCCATTACGACTCCCACGACTCCCAATTACGGGGCCTCGTCTCCGGTCATCAACCATGCCTACAGCCCAGGACCCATAAACATATAAATTGTAGCGAATTCTGCACTTTATCGACACAAATATAATTATTTGTGATACTGCATATCTCCCGCCCGATAAACCCAACAATGGTTGATAACGTTTTGTTCTCGGCGCGACTAATGGACGTAGATGGTTATTAATGTAAATAATGCAATATTTTTATAAATAACAACACTAATCTAATGGTATGTACTTTACATCCTTTTCCGCAGTTTAGTAAAGTAAGTACATTTCGCTGCTATAGTGATAAACGGAAAAAAAAGAAATGTAAAATTGCCGAAACTCGTGGCGCGCCCTCAGAGGCTTGCATCTACATAAATTTATATAGTTTTTCTTTGTGATCACTCTTTGATCAATGTTCGATCCAGCTGTCAGCTTGAAAAAAAGAGATTACATTTATGCTTTATGTTGTAAATAATAATAGATCTTTTCTTTATACATTATATTTATTGATATTATTTATAAAGTGTTTTATGTTATAATCACAAGACAAATAGAAGATAAATTCGGCCGGGTTACAAAGACATTGTTATTGTACTCTCAAATTCTCAATGCTTTAGAATACTAACAAGAGACACGCAAGAGGCAATCTTTAGGTATCTAATAATCAAGTGGTATCAACATCAACAAACATCCATCTAAAATACGTCCGAGTGTATCACGTAAACGTAATGAAATGATGAATACTGCCGGCATCCGCTTTGAACCATTCAACCAATTGTCACACAACTGAACACTTCTAGCTTGTTACGTATATGCCTTTCTACGTTATTAATTAGTCTTTATGCAATCAAAATTAATTTCCAGAAAATATGTATGATGCGATATTTGGTAGTCTACGTGTAGTAAGTAACTCGTTTGTTCGAATTGCCCATTAGGTACGCGACGTTCTAATTAGTAAGCAAACATGATCATAGATGATAATTCATACCGCTTCGTTCACTACAGACCGAGTGACGTTTTGTCTCCCAATCTTTTTTAATATATAAAAATGAATCCCTATTTTCCTTGGTCATGGCATCACGCGTGAACGGCTGGACCGATTTCGCTAATTCTTTATTTGTTGTGTTTGCTATTGTCAGGAGAAGGTATAAAAGATATAGAAAATTTAAAAAAAAAAACTACCGGGGCGAAGCCGCGGGCACCAGCTAGTTACCAATTAAAACCTCTTTTTAATTAGGGCACAGTATAAAAAAGGAGCAGTATTCCGTCTCGCAAGCGTCCTTGATATAATTACCTATACTACTCGCTACTCGGTAGGTACACAAACGCGCGATAGGGCTGCCTACTCTACTAACTGTCACTCTTCAGTTATGTATTTGATTTGATAATGTCACATGAAATTTAAAGTAGGGAAAGGATTAGGAGAGATTTAAAGATGGACTAAGTAGTGTTTAACAAAAATGCATTTTACCTTATTTTAATAAACCAATAACGTACTATGATTTAAACAGTTTTATTTGGCTTCATCACTACGTATATTTGTTGCGTACAAATTAGCTACGGAGAAGTATTGGTGCCTCTTCTGGGATGTGCGAAAAGGTTTATTGTTGAATTTAAGAGTATAAAAAATTCGCATTCTGTCTGATAAATAACTTCAGTAGAATCGTTTTTATTATATTATATTAGATGAAATAAAACATCCGTACACCGAACAATACTGTTTATATCGTTGTGACATATTAAGGTACGTAATAAATGCGCGAGAGTCCGTAAGTAACCGCGGAGCACTCGCGACTTATGGTTGCCGAGGTATGCTGAGAATTCGTGGCGCGTAGCGTAGGTAAGGTATAACTCGCGTTCCGGCCGTTTGTATTAAAACAGTGTACTGCTCCTTTTTTGTACTGTGTTTAGGGCTGCGTTTCCACCAGAGCTATTGGTTCATGAAAAACACATTCCGTAAACTCTGGTTTCTATAGTCCCAGCGTCCATCAATAGTAAAACCGGCCAAGAGCGTGTCGGACACGCCCAAAATAGGGTTCCGTAGCCATTACGAAAAAAATAAGTTATATTTTTCTAAGGATTTCGTATTTTATACGGAATCTTCCAAGTTTAGGTATATTTTATACCTTAGGCTGCTATTTACTCATAAACTACTAATAATTCTCAAACAAACTTAGCCGTTATAGTTTTCCTTGTAAGTTTGATGTACTTACTATCATCCTGATTATTTTCAAATGTTTCCACCCACCGCTTTAGATTTTAGAGGAGGGGGGGGACGCTCGATCTTAACGAAAATTAGCACTTTAAAGTTGAATATTTCGCCAACGTATCACTGATCGTTTTAAAAGACCTATCCAACGATACCCCACACTATAGGGTTGGATGAGAAAAAAAAACACCCCCACTTTACGTCTATGGGAGGTACCACAAAACATTTTTTTTTTAATTTCTAATTGTACTATTTTGTCGGCATAGTTTACCTATAATTATATTCGTGCAAAATTACAGCTTTCTAGCATTGATAGTCTCTGAGCAAAGCCGCGGACGGACAGACAGACAGACATGGCGAAACTATAAGGGTTCCGTTTTTGCCTTGCGTTTTTTAAATATTAAATTATAACCTTTTGTTATTAGAGTTGGATTAATTTTTGAGTAACATGTTTCACGATTTCGTCTTCGAATTGTAACGAATATTCGTGGCATCTCGATATTTTGTAGTCATGGCAAGTGATGCTGATGCTTCAGTGTCTAGCGAGCAGCAATTGTAGCTAACAATCGGTATTCGTGTATTATCAGATTATGGGGCATTTACAAGTTAATCATTCATCGTAATCAATTCCTTAGCACGATAAATGACTTGATATTAATGAAACGTGAATACGCAACGTGACTCATTGCTGTGTGTCCCAAAGGGTGCTGATATACTGCACCGACGTACATACTTCTTTAGATTGACTCAAGGTCCATACGAGAAAAATAAATAACTCATGGACATCTGATCGGTACGGCACACTATGAATGAATAGGCCCTAGATTACGTTTCCACCCGGAAAACGTAAGAAATTTGGCGCAACTTTTCACTGCAAGTAAATGATATTTGTGTATATGGATTTTATGAAGGTACCGATGTGTGTATAGACGTAGCATTTACAAAGTTCTTACTCTTACTTAATGCATGGTGCATGATTACACTGTATTGGTATTGATCAGGCTACGTAGGCGTTGATCCCGCGGTGATGTCATTCGAGAGTAATTCGAGAAACCTTAGAACCTGTAGACCGGATGGCTGTCGTCAAATGATGCTAATTGCCTTAAATATTAGTGCTTTATTTTTACATTTTTGATGTTCTTTTGGAAGATTCCTCGTGACCCTTAAGCTCATCTTTGTCATCTTGGCGAGACATCGAAACAAAACCTTAAAATTAAGCACAAAGCAAAGAAAACAAATCCATGTACGTACAAATAGACTCGAAATATTTCCAGGGATTGATAGCCCCGCCAACAAGCAACGTGAATCATTTTTCCAACCTGATGAGTAAATGTAACGCATACATACCTACGTACCTGTTATGTGCGAGCGCCCGTGCCGTGTTGTAAACAGACGCTTGAAGTGCCGAATATTAAGCCTCTAATAGCAAATATATACGAGCAGTCCTGATCAATATAGCTATTAGTCATCTACAAAGTCTCGAAAACAGTAGGTAAAGAATTGAATAAACAACGTAACTTAACTTTTAATGCGGCTGCAGTGATGACATCATTATTACGTTTATATCACTCCTGCCTAACTACTAGTTAGTCAATATGTGTTTAGCATTACGCACTTACATAAAACTGTATTTTTAATTCAATCAGCCTGAGCCAGGATTGATTTGTACCTGATTATACATTGATTTGATTCCATGTTATTTTTATATAAATTGGTTTTAAGTAGACTTATTATTGGAACGATTTAGGTAGTACCACAGTATCGTTACTACACTAGAATGTTATTGTCGCTCGGGACTCGTCGGTTTTCTTAGTTTAATGAAGATTCAAATGAGAAAGAAAAAGAAAACCGATATTCCGTTTCAAGATTTAAGGTTTAACTAGTTTAATTGTAATTAATTTGATATTTAATCACTATTGTTCTAAATCCAATCATTCCATTGATTCTGAAAAAAAAAGACAAAAGATAGACTAAATATTTGTAAGATTATTCAAATGCAAGAAATAAATTCGTCCTCTTGGAGCTTCAGAAAACGTTAAGCCCTGTAAAACTGTAGTTTACACTTACAGAGTAGTTATCGTTCACAACGTTCATTGTTAATTGAAGATTTGATAATAATCAGCCGATTCGGTTTGCATTACCGTAAGTGCAAACAATACTCCAAATATGTGAGTTGCATAAACCGAAAGAGCTAAACTAGATGGTAACTGGATGCCCAAAATATGAATGCAAGTGCATCGTACCAGTTGTCGAGTGGGTCAGACAGATGCTAAGATAATTAGCTTTGTTAACTGTGACTTCTTATTTGTTTAGACTCAAGTTACGTAAGGTAACAGTGAGCTCGCTTTGCTCGGTTAGCCGGCCACAGAATTGCCCCATTTGTACCTGAATTAAGATTGTCTGCCACGGCCAGACACAGAACCACGGAGCGTCTCGACCAAGGCAAGGCAACCTTCAAATATGATTGCTTGCTTTCACTCGCTCAGGTTGTTTCGTGCTAATTCAGTTGTCGCGAGTACTTTGCGCGTTGTTAAATAAGACGAAGTTGTACTCGCAAGTAAATCGTCAATGTACCTATGGATACCAAGTAGTCTGATTATGGCGTAACGTTCCTTTGCTTCAGAATATTTGTGATAATACTTGCCGTTGTTATTTTATTATTGATTGTGCAGATGGCTACACTGTAAGTGTAGTATCATCGCCTTATATTCCTTAATCAAATGAAACATGGGTTTAATTTATTTCTACTCTAAATGTAGAGCCATTGGTAGAGTCGTTAGGTGTAAGTACTCAAACACAGAACATGGAATAAGAAACAAAAATTGTCTTTCGTGTTCACAAAAAGTTAACGAGAAGTTATTAATACCAATTACGTAAATCGTTTTCTTTTAATTGGAAAAGTGGTCTATTTGGGCGCCGCACGTGCGTATTAAAAGTAAAAAAATGGCCGTTAGCATTTGTGTCCACAGGTAAGACAAGAAAAAAAATCTTGGTGTGACCAGTTAGAAAAATAATTGTTTTATGATACATTTTAAAAGTTTTGACAAAATAATTTTTTTTTCTATTTCTTGTTATTTTGTACTGAACATAAATTTATATCGGCTCATAATAGTCTTTTAATCGCATTCACTAATTATAATTGTGTAATAATTTATATTTTAACGTCGAATTAAGTAGGTAAAATTATTATAACAACATAGTGTTACGAATGATTGGAAGCTGCAAATTGGGTCAATTAGAATTTAATCCTATAATTAAATTTTAATGGGCCGTGCAACTACATCCAATTTATAAAATACATGTTTGTGATACTAGGTCGATTTTTCGTTTGGTTTGTACAGTCAGCATCAAAAGTAGTTATAAACTTTGTACCTTGTCGCTTTACAAGAGTAGAGCTGTTTGTAGATCATGCTCAAAGGAGTGCCATGCGAGAGGCGTATGTTAACCAGTGGACTGGCAGAAGCTGATGATGATAACGATACTCCATATTTTTGAAGACCCTGATGTCATAGAAGGAACACCGCTGGCGAGAGTTGATTCCACAATTAAAAAAAAAGTAGGTAGTTAATTGACTGCTATTAATGCCATTCAATTGTTTATGCAACAGAGTAAAAAGTGAACCTTTCAGTATATTACTTAAAAAATAGATTTTAGCATTTTTAAAATAACAGTTTTTTTTTGGTGTGGGCACAAGCCCACAAACAATAAACAAACAAACAACAATTAACAATTATTGTTTTTATTTCAACAACGAAATGTGTTTTGGCTAAAAAATCGCATTATATTAGTATTTAGATTATGTAACTTTACCCCAGGCTCATATAAGTAATGTAGGCATACGATTATTACGTTTAATCACGATAATGCAATAACTTAACTTTAACTTAGCACTAGTATAGCTAATTTTTTTTGCACTGGTTGTTTTACATTATGTATTAGTATTATGTGTACAAGCAGCTTTTGAATAAATTTGTTTTTATCTAATTTTATTGTTTCATTCAAACCTTTACGTGCCTTTACCTATCGCGCTATTATAAATTTAGTTTGCGTTTGTAATCAGAGAGTAAATAATGAATGAACGGACATGCTATTGTTTTGCTTTTTCAAGAACAGGCAGGACAAGGTTAAGCGATGTTGAGAAAGAATTAAAAAATAACCCAATTTTTTAATAGTGCTGCTTTCCTATTGTGCAAGTAAGTAACTAATTATCTACGAGGTAAGTATCTAAATGTAACATACTACTAAAAGTGCATGCACAGTGATGCTATATCCACAGTGTAAGAAAGTGTTCTTAGACTTTGCTATATCGCTATAAATCGAGGTAGATCAATACCGTCCCTCTCACTCTCGTATCCATACTAATATTATAAATGCGATAAAGAAAATTTTTAACCAAAAAGTAAAACCGACTCCAAAAAAATAAAAAAATAACAAAAAATGGAACCGACTACAAAACCCTTGAAAATATTTTTCTAGGTAAGTAGGTACGTACTAGCTCGAAGTCGTGACTCAGCACGACCCAGCAGGAGGGATTGAAACCCATAGTATGTAGGTGAGGTTGACGACTATTGTGAATTGTCCCACTCCTGCTGGCTCGTGCTGAGTCACCGACTTCGAGCTAGTACGTACCTACTTACCTAGAAAAATATTTTCAAGGGTTTTGTAGTCGGTTCCATTTTTTGTTTATTTTTTTGGAGTCGGCTTTACTTTTTTGTTAAAAATTTTCTTTATTTCTCACTTTTTAGTACAACGATTCCATTCACACGACTTAGTTACGTTGTTTTATAACAGAGTTCCGTTACCTACCTTCTGGCTTCAGCATCAGATCAGTTCGAAAGAATCATTAACTTAAAGCTTCTTCTTAGTCGCTTATCTAGGTAAGTATATTAATCATGATAATTTAAATTTAACCCGTGAAATACTTGTTATTGATAGTAGTGGTTCCGTTGGTCAAATCTGGTCTTCATCATCAGTTCCACTTCACCAAATTATGATTTGCAAGAGCAAATGCACGAGTTACTGCTAAATATATAAAAATATATAAAGCAAACTAAGCCGTTATAGTTTTCCTTGAAAGTTTGATTACTACTAACTACCATTCTGAATTTTTTCAAATTTTTCCACCCACCCGTTTAGATTTTAGAGGGGGGGGGGTCTTTATGTATAATGGCTACTACTCGATACTAGATGGCGCTCTGGTCGCTCGCTACATCACGGGGTGTGAACGTACATACAGTGCGACAAAGTTCCAAATGAGCGGGGTATCTAGGACAAGAGGGCGCCACGGTCAAAGCAATATATATTTTTATGTGCTAGCTCCATTTTTGCCACGTTCATTAAGATTTTGTCGCATTGTGGGTTTGGTAGGATCTCACGCCAAAAAGTAGAAAACGGATGAAAATGGGATTTAGGTTAAAAATGTAGCAGCTACGTAGAGTAGCGAATCAAGAGAGTAGTATTCTTGAACGTCGGGTGTGGTTAGTGTGAGGGGGGAGGCTCCAATAGAGATCTCTTCAGGCAGATGTTATTATGCCTGGGGACCGAAGTCGGAAGTTTGTATATTATATATGCGTCCGAGTTGAGAAACTTCGATAGCGCGATGTAGAAAACGATCTGAGTTTCTACAGATGGTCACTAGATGGCGCTAGGAGTCGCTACAAGTGTACGACACGGAACGACAATTTTGTTCGACCTGAATATTTAAACCCCATAGTTGTCACAAAGACTTGAAATAAAGTCGTGTATCATTGTCCGTCCTTCATTCCAGGCTGACAAAATAATGAGGGGTCGTACAGTCAGCTGCAGAAGTAGATGAGCGGTTGTGGTGGTCAAAATCATCTAGCACTTTCTTATTACCGTCGTAGATTATTTTGAGCATCGTTGCCGCTCACCTACTTCTGCTGCTGACTGTACAGTAACCGCACTCGAAATTCGATGAGGGCACCCCTTTATTTTAACCTCCGACGCAAAAAGAGGGGTGTTATAAGTTTGACCGCTATGTGTGTCTGTCTGTCTGTGGCACCGTAGATCTTAAACGGGTGGATCGATTTGAACGCGGTTCTTTTTAATTGAAAGCAGATTTTCTAGCGATGGTTCTTAAACATGTTTTATCAAAATCGGTTCAGCCGTTTTTGAGATATTGAACTTTGAAGTTTGAACAAAGTTGGGGATTTTTCAACTTTTTGTTGATTATAACAAGCACTTTCCCGCGGCTTCGCACCCGAGTCATGATGTAGAGCGTTTAGCAGTTGAATAGAAATTCTCCAAACCGCAGCTAAAGCTAGCTAGCTAAAGCAACCTCGCCAAATATCTCTAATCCTAGCAGTTGAAATTTTGGGTTTTTATCCCTATACTGTGGGAATATTTGAATAAAAAGTAGCCCGAGTAATTCCAGACGTCCACCTATCTACACACCGAATTTCATTTAAATCCGTCCATATGTTTCAGCGTGACGGAGTAACAAACATACACACACACATTAACAAACCTTCAGATTTAAAATATTAGTAGGGCTGCCGCATTTGTAACGTAAAATGCTTGAACATGGCAACATTTTCTTATGAAAAAATTGGGCAACTCCTGGGGTGTTACCCAAAAAGATAGGAATAACATTGAATCATGCTATTTAATTATGTCGTTATTTGAAGCATTTAAAAACAGTTTAAGACAGTAAAAATTAATTTTATTGTTCATACTTTATAAATTAATAACAATGTAAAAATGGTAGATGAACAAGTGAGATGATAAGAATCATTGCTAATGTCATTTGCAAATCGAAAGGGTTGTTTGAAATTGTCAACAGAAAGAGATGAAACTAAATGCTTTCCCCGAGGATCATTAAATAAATTAAGGCACAAAATCTTTTTTTTTCGTACACATTCATAATTAACATTAGCACTGACTATAACAATGACTGTCTCAGTCTAACATAGACTAAGGCATGGTCTCTTACCACACAGATAGTACTTCACCCTGCAATAGATATTGTACTTATTTTAAATATTAGAGATCTATATCCAGTGTGATGTTATTAATGACCCAATTGTAGAAAGAAAAAATACCTTTGAAAATGGTACAAAATTCAGAAAAAGTAACAAACTTGGTGCACACTGATCTCAGGTTTGACCATAGAAACCAAAACTTATTTGCGCCATGTGTTATTATATTATAGTTGATTTGTTGAAGCAAATATTTTTTTGTCATTAAATAATACCTTGTACCCTGTGTTTTATATTAAATAGTTTGCAAGCCATCACAGGGCTAACACTGGTAAAAAAAAATTGGCAAATAAATACACTATCCATACAGTAGAAACCAAGTAAATAAAACCTAATGATTCTTCTTGGGTTTACTGAGTTTCTCGTATTTGCTTTTGGAGGACCACCAGAGGCCGAAGGGGATGGCCAGGGACGGCAGAGTCATGACAGCGAACGCTGCCCAGTCCAGGATATGTGAGGAGAACTTGCGGTCAAAGTCTTTTTGGGCAACAATGGCACCCTCACCTGGAGAGCTGCTGATGGCGTGTTGGTACTGGAAGAGAAGAGAAAAGATTATTGTAAAACTTTGAGGTTATTTTATTGAACACTAGCTAAAACTCCATCCGCGTAGAATTCGTATATCGCTATCCCTCAGTAACTATGCAATTTTCCGGGATAAAAACTATCCTATGTCCTTCCCCAGGACTTCATAATAATAGTGGGATAGGGGTTGCAAACAATTATGTAGCTATGCAGTTTGGCAGAGCTAGTAGCTATACAGTTTGGCAGAGCTAGAGTTGGGCAGTCGCGCGAGCAGAGCGGTAGCGCGTAGTGTACGTGTGGCGGCAGCCACCGAGTCGCATGCTCCTATGAAGAAGAGCTACGAAATAGCCCGAAACATGACGAGCTAAACTCGATTTAAGACGTTATCCGTTACAAAATCATTTAATATTTGGCAGAGCTGTTTATATCAAACATCTAGATCAATAGCGAATCAAGTTGAAATAATAGACAGTATTGTCTTAATCAGGCTTAGAAAGTAAAAGCTTTGGTAGTTACATTCTAGTTAGATCTTCCAAAGATTCCTGCAAAGGTTTTGAGTTGCCTGCATACTGAATTCACGGAAAGAGCTGGCTGAGTAAGATAACAATAAACTTTTTTGAAAATTAATTTTATTCCAATTTCTAGGGCACCAAAATGGTTTATTTACTACGCACAGCTTATGTCTCGTAGTAAAATAACCCTGTATCATGTATAAATCAAACAAACAATGTTAATAATCTTATCAGCTGCTTCATCAATTGCTTATATTACTTTCACTCTGTCATTGAACTTATGTGGAAGCTACAATTGTCTTTGCCACATTTTGGTAAACATTATTTTATGCTTTGAAAAGTTTTTTTTTAGAAGACTTCATCTTTCTGTAAAGTTTAACAGCAAATAAATATATTGCAGAGTTACTTCAACAATACCCCGAAATAAGTTGCAAGAAGGATAAACACATAATTTATTTGTTAATAATGATACTTAATTTTAAAATTTACAAGTATTTAGCTACAATGCAGTGGAATGGTCAAAAGGAAGTTAAGTAAAGCAGTTAATTTAATTAAACCACGGAATAAAAAGGGAAGTTAAAATACCATAGTGGCCTGCCAATTCACAAAAATGTGACCTTATCAGGGCGCTAAAAATTCAGGACTCTAAAGCAGAAAATATCTTGCAATAATAAGACTATTGGGGACCCTGCTCTAGTTGCCTCTTTTCAGTACATAAATTACTGACACATAACATTAAACATGATTAACCATCATTCATAAAGTCTATCATAAACCTCGAAAACCGATTGGATTTAAGACATCTAAGGGCTAATTTACTCACCTCAACAGCATCTTCGCTGGCCTTGTAGGTGATTTCAGCGGCCGTGAAGTTGAAATAGCCGTAGCGATTGGAGCGCACGGTCACGACGTGCGACACGTTGGTCTGCGGCGGGATGCGGTCGATCTGCGCCGACAGCTGCCCGCCCACCACCGCGAACACCTCGGGGTGGAACCCATGGTCTACCAGCTTCACGTCCACAGCCGCCGCCGTACCGACGTTGTACAAAGTATATTTAACCAAAATGTCCATCTCCTCAACAAGGTACTTGTTTAACACTTGCTTTGACACCAGCAGACGAGCCGCCGCAGTCTCTTCGTCAGCCGTCACCGCCGCGGCGATGATTAGCATGAGCGACAGCAGTTTTGCAGTCATTTTGTCTGGAATTAGAAGTTTTGGTACCGTTATCGATGAGTATCAGAATAGCGAATTTATAACTGAAACTTCTCGTTTCTCTAAGTATTATAATATGGAAGAATCTAAACATATATTGGGCTGAATTATAAAGTGAAATTCACAAGTATTACCTGTTATCGAGCTTATTTTCTAACAATAAATGGAAAATAAGAAAGGTTACGTTGACAGACGAAGGTACGTGGCTGACGTTTCACTCCACGCATTCAAACTTGTTGCCATCTCACAAAAAAAAAACAGTTATTGCTGCATTCAACAATAGTTGATATTTCATTGTTGAAATTTTGTTCTAACATGAATGGAAAATCAAAATTATTTTACTAATAGTTATTTCTGTAAATGTAAATAAAAAATGAAAATTTTATTGATATCAGTATACATTATTTATCACGATAAAAAGTAATACTGCTGGCTGGCTAAATTATAATGAAGTCTAATTTTTTTTCTTCAGTGAACGCAAACTTTCATCTGTCAAAATCAAAAATACGTGTTTGTATTTTCTTGTTGGAAAGTGAATAAAATGATTTTAAGCTAAAATGTTTAATTTGTCTTAAACTATTATTTCGTAAGTAGTGTAGTGATAATATTATACATAGCACTAATTAAACTATGACCGAGAAAGAAGATGTTACCAAAAAACCCGAACAAGAACCATTAGACGACGAAGCTCTGGAGAAGTAATATTTTTATTTGACGCTGATTTTTGTGTGATTTACAGTTGTGTTTACGAGTAATCTACGCTTTCAGATTAGCCGTTGAGGAACTCATGCGGGAAGCGGTTCAAGGGGCAGCTAGAGCCGAAATAGTGGGTCCATCAGGGTGGGTAAAGGCGCCTCAGCAGAAAACCAATAAGCGATTCCTCGTCAACACGCTTCGACACGCCGTCAGCTCCAACAAGTATCACGCGCGGCGCCGCAACAGCTCGCCCACAAGGGAGCGACACCTTGAGCCTACTATAAAAAAGGATAGATCCCGGAGAAAAAACTAACATGGCTGATTACGATGTAGACACCCTCTTGCACACTATTTTCAATACCGACGAACAAAATACCTGGAAGTCTTCTGAAAAAATTCAACTTGTGGCTAAAGAATTGGAAAAACTTAAATCTGACACTATAAGCTTCCTGCAAGATTCAGATTACGATGTAGCAGCTATTCTCAGCGAGAGTAATGAGCTCTGTGTGGAGAGTGGGGCCCTTGTCCAAGAGATGGAAGCCTGCTACCAAGAAATAGAACAGGAGACAATGACAGATATCTTAAAAGCAATAGAAAAACAGAATAGGTTAGCCAAAGAAGCAGAGACAGTAAACTTTGCTATAAACCTAATTTTTGATGTGGTTCAGTGTGGGAACTATGTCAAAGAATTTGAAGCTGGCAGGGAGGACCACAGCTTTGGACGATCTGTCGAGGCAGTTTACAATTTACTGCAGCACATAGAGACCTCATCAGAAGGCTTCAAGAGTCTAGACCTGTATGCTAGCACAAAAGAAAATGGAGAATTAATCTTACAGAGTTTACAGCATGACTTGTACATAGTATGGGATAGGATGATAGCATACACAGCCAAAAGTGGGGCCAAGAAAACAACTGTAACTATCACACTCAATTTAGAAGAATCACTTACAGTTGTTGATGTGTTAAACGCACTGAACAAATGCAAAAAGCTTATGGATAAGGTAAAAGAAGTGTCTCAATTCCTTTTAAAAGATGTACTGGAACCCATCATACACTATGATTGCACAGTGTTTGCGGAAACTGATGAATCTATGACTGTAACTATAAACCACAAACAGAAGAATCCACCATACAACGCTGTGATAGCAAACTTGAGGTTACTGTTCCACTACTTGAGCAACAAGTTAAACATAGAATTTGATTGCCACTTTACTCTAATGACGCTCATAGGGGAAACTATTGCTGTAGAATTCAGTGACATGCTCATCAAAGATTGTCTGCTTGACACAATACCAAATAACCTTAATGATTTACAGACTTATGGTAGAATCACTTCAGAAATAGAAGATTTCCAGCAATTCTTAGTTGTAGTTAAGTTTTTTCCTAATGATAAATACACTTTGCTACATTACATGCAGGATATTGATATGCTATTTGCTACCAAATCTAGTCAGTACTTCCTAGAAACTGCTAGATCAATTATGATGAAGGATTTAAGTGTGACAATGTCTATCGGAGTAGAGAGCATCCCAGAGGACACTGAAGCACCTACTGGCTCCACATTCGATAAGACTGCTGAAGAAGCTTTGAAAGTTCTTGAGGAAACTATACCAAAAAGCTTGTTTTACTTCCCGCGGTGTATGATATCGAAGACTGCGCAAGAACTTTTGGATCTTGTGCACATAATGATGGAGCAAGCAGTGCAGTGTTCGGATGCAGTAGCTAAGAAGCTGTACATCACAACCAGGCTGGTGTTTGAGCTGTATGAAGCAGTGGTGCCGTACCATCATGAGAATTATCTACATACCATTCCTCAGTATGTTGGTAAGTAGTTAAGTAGAGTTTGATCAGCAAGAAATTGAAAAACTGTCTCTCACAATACGTAATTGGGTACAGCACACACAACATGCGCAAATAGTTGTACATGAAAAGAGATATCATGTGTTGTACTGTTAAAAAAAAAATTCTAATATAATATTAATTCGGAATGATCTAGCCCAGGGCTGGGGAAACTTTTTCCTTCGCGTGCCAATATATACTAACAAAATATATGGCATATAAACTTGGCCGTTGTTGCATTTTTGGCTATGTTATTTACTGAAATAAAAATATTGATATGTATTTTCTGAAACACTAATTTGGCCATTGCCAATAAGAATGAAATTTCTAACAATACAAAATCTTGCCCAAAAGATGGCCCGCGGGCCGCAGTTTCCCCATCCCTGATCTAGCCTGAGGCAAAATGTGACTGAATGCCTACAAATAATTCATCACTCTCGCACTTTGACTTTGCCAGACTATATAGAGATTTTTTTTTATCCAGAAATCTATCCAATTCTCATGTTAATGAGACTTTCAAGCTGTCATGGCTCTACCAAGTGCTGGGCGATTACCCCTGTAAGGCCATCTCTGTCCTTGTGTTAAATTAGTACCGTTCTCTTCACAGCCCTATTCCACAACAACTGTATGTACCTAGCACACCACCTGCAGACGTTCGGGGACAAGTGGCAAGTGCTGGCGGAGTCCCGCCGCCACCCGCTGGGCTTCGCGGACCGCGCGCCGCCGCTGCGCGCCCTCGCCGCCCACCACCTCGCACAACACATGCAGCAGCAGAGGAACCAGATACTGGACAACATACGCTCTTCAGGTGACCATTACAATCACCTTGTATCAGCCAACATCATAAACCTCCCTCATGGCATGCCAAAGTAGGAATAGGCCACTCCCTTTCTGGACCTCTTCTGGATTCGATCCTCAAGAATAAATCCCATACTTAGCTCTATTCATAGCTTGTTGCATGACTTTCAACTGGCTGTTGTTATTGTAATCCTGGTTGGTGGGTTACCAAGATACTTCACATAACACATGTGAGACACAACAACATAGGTTCCTTTATAATAGTTACCGAGTTACCTCTTAATTCTTATTATGTTGCTCTTATTATCTGCCGGAAAAATACCGATGTATATCATATTTCTAGTGAATTGATTCTCATACAGCATACTCTTTCATTCATCAGATCTGAACTGCATGGTGATGAAGGATGTCCTGGGTGAGAATGCCGAAGCGGCGGTGCGTCAGTGCCTGCGGCAGCTGCATCTGCTCAAAAACGTGTGGATCGGCGTCTTCCCTGCTAACGTGTTTACCAGGTTAGTGATCCTCCATTAGTGAAATAAGTTCTCGTGAAAAACATAAATATTTTTCATGGATATTATGCCTCGTATTTGCCAATCGCGTCAGTGGCGGACTAAGACTTGTTCGGGGCCAGTGGCGGCAAAGCTGAGGCTCCCAGTATTAGAAGTTGATGTACTAAACACATTTTTGGCCTTGTCTAGGAATCAGGACCTTATCATGAGAACTTACGGACATTTGGAACCGCTGTCCCTCCGCTTAGTCCGCCACTGAAACGCGCCAATGCTTACTATGGTGGTCATAGCTTCGCCTGTGTGCTTTAAGTAAGGTCATAGCTCATTACAGCCACCCGCCACCCGACCAGCACCGCCTCGCCTCGAGCGGCTAGTATTCTTCATATGGATTTGTATGGGTAGCGCTCACTACAACTCCGTAGCGTCACCGATCGCCTCACTCGTGAAGTTGCCACGCGCGGACGGCGATTGGACCACTCGGTGACAGCCCGTTGGTCGCCGCCATAGTGACTACTAAGAAATTCGTGGACCACGCGAGGTGCACTCGTTGTCAACGCGGCGTCCACCTGTCGACAACGAGTGGACGCCGAAAGTCGAGGCGGTGCTGGTCGGGTGCCGGGTGGCTCTAATGAGCTGTGACCTTTTATGTGAAAGCAAAAGTGTCTCGCCGGAAGTTAGGTGACTTTCGTGTCAATTCGTGTGTGTCGCTTCATTTTGCATTGTTTTATAATTCCAGGCTGATGGCAACTTTGGTGAACATGTTCGTAGAGGAGCTGATTCACCGTGTGTGCACGGTCGAGGATATTTCCATGGAGATGGCAACACAGCTTACTGACATGTACTCCCTCGTCGTACAAAAAGCGCCTCAACTCTTCCAGGTAACATGTATTTTTCATGTGGTTGAACTCTATCTCACTCGGTGGTAGGTGCATATGAGAAGATGTAGCCACTTGTTCAGTAACAGTTCCAAGTGTAAGTGGTTCATTAATTATTGCGCTTGATGGTTTTATATACTGCTGGAAGATGAGAGTTGAGAGTTGAAACCAAAATCACTTATGGGGAAAAAAGTGACATGAAAGTGATGATTATGTTAAAAGTGGTTTCACATATATTTTTTTAATATCCTTTGCCATCATCAATCAGTGCAGATAAAACCGTCTAACATCTGTCTGCAT
Organism: Choristoneura fumiferana; assembly: GCF_025370935.1. Taxonomy (NCBI): domain Eukaryota; kingdom Metazoa; phylum Arthropoda; class Insecta; order Lepidoptera; family Tortricidae; genus Choristoneura; species Choristoneura fumiferana. Next base: position 21,201,778 of record NC_133489.1, on the reverse strand, counting down.
ACTGCTGCAAAAATCGTAAACGTTATTGAAGGGACTCAGCCAGCACAGTTCGACATTACATGATAGATTTAGAGTAATCTACTATAGTAATTTTTCGGGAATATTGTTGCTGTTTGTTCTAAGTTTGTGTAGGCCTGTTCTGTATGTCTGTTCCTGTGGCTGTTAACTTTTTAAAACTTACTATTTATCTCACGGGTTTTTTTTTCTAGAAACCTAGTGACGTGGAAGAGCACGTCAAGTCGTGGATCAAACTTCAAGAACTAATCTTCGTGCTGGGTGGCTCGCTCAAAGACATCGATAACCACTGGAATGACGGCAAAGGCCCCCTTGCCATCCACTTCAACACTGAGGAACTCCGAAGCCTAATCAAAGCCCTATTCCAAAACACACAATTTAGAGCCAATTTGCTGTCGAAAATTAAATAATTCTGTTGTAATTCTATTTAATATGCAGTCATTATGATAATAAAAATAAATATTGTGTTGATTGATTGTTTTTTTCCCTTTTTTATGATATATGAATCCTATTTGGATACGATGACAGTGTGCCGACGGTACTTCTAATGAATAAGCGTTTTTGACTATAGCTTGAACAGTTCATTATAGAACTGTCAATGTCAATAAAATTGTGCATAACATAACCTCTTAATTTCATCACTAAATTTAAAGTTTCGATTCATTTTAAAAAAGTTGGAAGTTGAAGTTCTTTTAAAAATGATGTGAAGAATAACGAATTAAAATGAATGCGTTAAAAGTGCTGATACGCAATAGAAATCTTAGCTGCCTGATTCCACGGGCATATGCAACCACCAAGAAAAAAATACCGGACCCTAAGCAAGAAGAGTTGCCAAGTAAATTTCTTTAAATTTGTATTAAATATTTATATCAACTTGCTAGTTTCATTATATACATAAAGTTATAATATGCAAGTAAGTAATTACGTGAAATTTTATGCCTATTTCAGTCTTCCAGTATAGTGTGAGCAAAAGCAGTGATCGTCGAGTTTATGTATGGGGATTGGCTGAGACTGGAGCCCTGGGCATACACATGCCGCGGGGCAAGAAGCGCGGCAAGAAGTCCTATAAAAATAGCTTTACTTTGGCCTGGTATCCTATGAGATCCACGTTCGGAGAAAGGTTTGATGTAAGGAAACATTCTGATTTAATTATATACGTTTTGTACATGAAGCATGCTCCTCTTTCTCTTATTTATAAGGCTTTATAAAGCTTTTAGGTATGTTTATCAAATCTAATGAACTAGGCTGCAAATATAATAAGAAGACTTTTTAATTTGTTTGTTTTGTTTTTAATATGATATTAATTTGTTAAAAGACAACTTAATACGCCTGTCCTTAACTAAGAGTGCCAGGCGCGTATGGCTCCTGGACGAAGGATCCCATGGTGTGCCCCACTTTTTTGCAGGCAAGAGGACACAGCAGGATCATTTTTGCACTTAGCACTCAGTATTGTTAAGATAGCTCTTGGTTTTAAATATTGCAGGTGACAGACATAGCATGCGGGTACGGGTTCACAATATCGGCTGTCAAAACTAATGAGCAGCACAAAGTATTTGGAACGGGTATCAATACAGATTCGCAGATAGGTTATCACGCACCTCGGATGGGGCACCCACTGGAGATGTTACTGAGTCCTGCTCCCATCTACATACCTTACAAATCATTGGAAACTAATGTAAGTTGTGTAGGTTTATTTTTAGAAATGCTAAAAATTTAATATAAATGAAGTTAAAAATCTTGGACACCTGAACCGTTCATGAATAAATTTTGGGTAGTTTCTTGGATAAAGTAAAATATTATTCAATTTAGGTCAGAAAATATTGGATACATATTTTTTCTTTTGTCAATCAAACAAAAAATTACAAAGATGAAGCACATCAAAGTTCGGGAGCCCCACTCCAGAACTTTGATGCCTTTGTTAAAAAATGTTGCATGGCGGGACGACACAGGAAACTTTAACTTGTTCTATTTTCATCATTTTTTGTTTAACGGGCAAAAGAAAAAGTTTGTGTTCAATATTTTCTAGTTACATGATCATTATCTTCCTAAGGTGGAAATTACTGACATGTATCTATGTCTATTCTTTTGTTGTATGCGTAAACTTGTTTTAGGTAATTGGTCTGGCAGCAGGCCGAGCGCATTCTGTAATATTAACTGACACAGAAGGTGCTTACACTTTAGGCAATAATGGTTATGGACAGTGCGGCAGAAAAATAGTCCCTAACGAGGAATATAAGGGCAGCATGGTGACTTACAACATACGCAACCTGGGGAAAGAAAAAATAACTAGTGTGTGCTGTGGGCAGGATCATACGTAAGTTTAACACTGTATTAAGTCCTATTATAAGTTTAGTAATTATTGTTTTGAATAAAAAAACTGCCAAGCTTTTTGTTGCGTGTTATTCTTGACAATAACGGTGTTTCCAAAAGCGCAGTAGTATGAAAAAGTGACAATGTAATAGACCCTTTTGCATTTTTACAGATTAAATATTTTGATTTTGTAATCCCAGAACTAGTGAATATTAATTAGTGACTCCTGAATAATTATGCTATTTTATCTGTCAGTTAGATTATGAATAAAATATTGGACACATATTTTTTTTCTTTTGTCAATCAAACATAAAAGTACAAAGATGAAGCGCGTCAAAGTTCGGGATTGGTCCGTGGCGCCATGCCATAAAAATTGAACTTTGACTAACTATATCTTAATTTATTAAATCAGGTGTTACTTTGCGGAAGTCCATATCAATGAACTAAAAGAATTTCTTTGCTCACCCGCGACTTTATGATAGCTAAGTTTATGCAAGATATGCGTGTTCATGCAGTTCCTCCACCTCCACACTGTAAGAACACACAAATCACACAAACCCATCTATCACCACCACCATACTACACTGATGCGGTTCGAACTCAACCAGAGCAAATCTTCAGAGCAACACAACCATACACCATGCTACCAGATGTTAGACTAACAAACCATAACAACAGTTTTAATTTGTCACTGTAACTCCCTAAGTACCCACCTATATTTTTTCTCAAACAAAACAAAACTACCCACAAAATATTAATAAATTTTAATCGTCATATAAAACTACCTTGAATTTTTATTTATTTACTGTCAAGGCGTGTTTAATTAACTACTATTGCTGAAATTAGACCCAAGCCGTAGCAAGGGAGATGATACTAAATTTACCTGCTCATTAATAATAGACCCCATACTATTGTACCTAATTATCTCCATGCATTCTAGAACATCGACACGAAACCCCTTGCCGCAATAATGTAACACTTCATATGAATCTGAGTGATTAGGATAAGTATCATAAGGTCGCGGGTGAGCAAAGAAATTATTTTAGTTCATTGACTATATCTTGATCATTTTTGTTTAAATGACAAAAGAAAAAATATACGTCCAGTATTTTTTGTAATCGACATGGTAGTTGATTGTTTTAGGGAACTCGCCCTTGCTGTATTAATCTTGCAGAGCAGAACAAAACAGAATGTTTTAATATTTCAGTTTGTTCGTAACAGAGTCAGGGCGCGTGTTCGCGTGCGGCTGGGGCGCCGACGGACAGACGGGGCTCGGCACTTACGACAACCAGAGCGTGCCCGCGCCCGTTAAAGGGGACATCACTAGCGAGCGCATCGTCAAAGTCGCGTCGACTGCTGACTGCGTGCTGGCACTAAGTGGTGAGGCTAATTAGCTTAAGCGAGAGGGCCAACTGTGTAACGTTTCTGACACTCGCGATCACAATCAAATGACAGTTTTCGTTTTCGTATTGTGATCGTTCCCAATCGGAAAGGTTGCAAGTGTTGCCAGTGTCAGGCATCTCGATTTTTTTTATATGATGGGGATTAAATGAGCAGGCGGATCACCTGATGGATAGCAATCACCGCCGCCTATAGACGTCCAGGATAAAAGTTGAGTTAAGGTGCGTTGCCGGTCTATAGCCTTTTGGAACCCAGCCAATACAATTGTGCAGGTTAATTACATTTGAATTTGACATGGATTGTACATAAAGTCCACTGTCATAACTCTTACATTTGAATTTTGAACTTGACATAAGTATATTGTACATAAAGTCCATTTTCGTAACACTTTTCATACTCGGCTGGGTTCGAAAGGGATGAAGAAAGTAAGGTCCGGAAATATTGGTGCTGCAAGCTGATTCCAAAGTTTCATCGTGCGTGGCAAAAAGTTCCGCAAGAACCTACTTTGATTTGCACGGGACGTCCCGATTTTCAAGGTCGGGGATGAAATTGTATTTTATCGGAAAAGTTCTTATTTATTTTGCTTTCTCAATGAGGGCTATCGCGTATGAATTCGCCGCTAGAGGCGCTAGTGTAACGTGAGATGAGCGTGAGGTCTCCTAAATGTCAAACCTCATAGATTTTAGGTGAGCTATGCGGGTTTATTTATAATTCAAATAATTTTGTGAATATTGCGCATTACCTGTAATTAATTATGGCAATTATGCGTTACGGGGCAATGAACGTCTGTGTTTTGAGACAGTTTTGTCTTTCGGAAATTTTTGTCTTCCCTTTTTTTTTCCGATCAAAACACACTGTGGTTGCTCGATATTTTTATGGTAAGGCTTTAAGGTGTACTAAATATGATTTTAATCTAAACTTTGTTTTCACGACCGTAATAACAGACTTTGAAAGCCACGCTTAAAAACCTCACGCAAAAGTGGCGCCATCTAGAAAGACAAAAAACGATAGCCCTCATTATGTAGCTTACCTAAGTTTACTGGAGCTAATTGAGAAAGCAATATAAATACGAACATGTCCGACGAAATACGATGGAAAAACATTATGCAATAGACTTAAGGGGCTCCTAGACGGGCCATATTTTCACTGCAATTTGTGGCCGGCAACTATTGGTGTCCCACTCTTACTCACATGTTAGACAGGGACACCAATAGTTGCCGGCCACATATTGCCGTGAAAATATGGCCCGTCTAGGAGCCCCTTTATTAACGGTCCGGATTGTAAAGCCCCGTTTAGACAATGCGAGAACTTGCATGCAAGTTTCACTACATTGCGGTATTTGTTTGACCAACTGAATTCGTTGTCTCTCAATAGTCCGCAATGTAACGCAACTCCCATGTATAGTTCTTGCTTCGTCTAAATGGGGCTTCATGTGGTTGTAGAGGCAGGCGAGCTGTTCGGCTGGGGCAACTCCGAGTACGGCCAGGTCCCGATGGCGACCCAGCAGCAGCAGGTGAACATGTCGTACGCGCTGCTCGGGCTCACGCGCGGGCTCGGCCGCATCGTCGACGTGGCTAGCGGAGGATCCTTCTGTCTCATAGCCAACGGTACTTGTTCAGTTTTATTTGGTTGATAGTCCTAGTGAGTTCGGTAGTCCTAGATTCTAGAACCTAGAAAGAGCACGGTCCGTCCGTCTGTCCGTGGCTTTGATTAGAGCAGGCGTTTCAACCTTTTGGTTTTAACGGCACACTAGTAAACAATAAAGTGCGAGTCGGACAGGCGCGTAGAGGGTTCCACCCGCCCCGCCATTCCTTCCGCTCCGTTACCATAACAACCTGACAACGCGAATGGCACACGCCATGCGTCAGTTGTTTTCGTACCTACTATTTTCTCATTAAAATAGCTACCGGTTGAAATCGTTTGGATTAGAGACTGCTAGTGTCAGAAAACTAATTTTGATATGTCAGTCTGCTAATGTTGAAACTCGAAACAAAAGATCGGTTTTCTTTTTCTTTCTCAGTTGAATCTTCAGGAAATCAAAGAAAACCGACGAGTCCCAAGCGACATTGACATTCTGTATATTTCGGAGCGGCCAAGGCGGTCACGGCGGATCAAGGCGGTATCGATACATGAACCTTAATGATACCTTAATAATAGTGCATGGACCAATATTTTAGACCACCTTGGTCGCTCCGTAAGTCAAAGTCAAAATATCTTTATTCAATTTAGGCTATAACAAGCACTTATGAATGTCAAAAAAAAAATCTACCACCGGTTCGGAAGAACCTCTGTTAAGAAGAATCCGGCAAGAAACTCAACGAGGCATATTTTTTTAAACAGATTTACAATATCTATACATCACAAGTATTTTCACAACTTTATTTTTAACACAGTAGGTTCGCTTTTTGAAAGCATCGCTAATGCGGATCGGAATTATTTGCAAATATCCCTGTCCATGACATTAACTTTATAATACGCCTTTGATTAATGTCTTCTTGACAATACAATAGATCTGAATTTTGTATCCGTTTCATTAATAATATTTTTTGGAATTTTATTATAAAAACGTATGCAATTGCCCAGAACGACCTGATTGCGACTGTACAGTACTGAATTTGAATGTATTATTTTTTTCAGAACACGGCGATGTCTTTGTGTGGGGCTATGGACTGCTGGGATTAGGACCCAGCGTGTCGCACAGTCTCAAGCCCAAACAAATACCGCCAGCATTCTTCGGCCGCAACGAATTCAACCCAGAGTGCGTGGTGGAAAAAGTGGCCTGTGGCATAGGCCATTTAGCAGCTATCACAAATAACGGAGATCTCTATATGTGGGGCAGGAATAGACACGGCTGCCTTGGCCTAGGGAGTGCAAAAGACCAGCATTTCCCCATGAAAGTAGCGGTCGGAGCGCATGTGTTGAAGGTTGCTTGCAGTGTTGATCATACAATAGCTTTGAGCAAACCTTTTGTGTAGAATGGTGAATATAGTATGTTGTGAGAATTCAAATAAAGAGTTGAAAGTTTGATGTATTATTTTATTTACTAGATGATAATGTGTTCTACAAAAGCTACTAGTTTATTACATATTTTTACCCTTTTGAATGCTAGAAATGCCTAAAGCGGAGTCTACTGTGCGAGGTAACTCCCGCGGCAGCCATTTTCGGTGATATTTAGAGCTTTGTGCCGAACTAAATCATGCCTTGAGCGTTTGACCACGCGAGACGGCTCGCTCAGTGGAAACCTGGCTCTTCACTACCACAGTAATATTGTATATTCTGTGCCACCACAAAACAAACAAAGTGTTGTGATTGGGTATTTGGAGTCTTTTTGTATTTTTTATTTCAACTCCTAATTTGTTACTTTTGGTCATCCCGTAAAACCAAATCGAAAATACAAACTGAGACATGAATGCACAGAAAAACCAGAAAAAGAGACCAGCGCTGGAAATCGAACCCAGATCCTCAGCATTCCGTGCTGCGTGCCATATCCCTACACTACCACTGGACAGGAGTACAGACACGCATTTCTCCTATGCACACATATCTCAGGTTGCTTTTTTCTACTACGCTAAGTAATTAAACTAAGTGTTGTGCTCTGTACGCCACAGAAAAACCATCGACAAATCAACTTGATTTTAAATTTCATTGCAAGAGGATTAATTTCGAGTTGAATGTTGGTCATGTATAGATAACCATGGAGTGTGTGTGAGGCTTGTGAGGCAAGTGTGAGGCATACCATTGTGTGTCATGACTGGATGGATGACTCTGGCGGAGAAGAGGTTAAAGCTGTCAAGTGTTTAGTGCCTACATTTTTATGGTTTGTTGGTGGTTAAATTTTTTCTATTCCACAATTGACAATGGGGCCACAAATTTATTTTATTACTTTCAACACCTGCATACAAACAATATACAATTTATTATTATTTAAATGATATTTTATTGAGCACTGACACCACTTTCCAACACGTCGGTTCATAACGATGTCGTCAAACAAAAAAAAAGCATTATACTATTTTACCTAATATAAACAATGCCAGTTGACACGCATCTGTGATACTTCGTATTCCTATGCCAATGACACGTATTTGTGACTGCTGTGGGATATTGCCGGGGCCGAACGTGTTAAGTATATAGGGCCTTACTTTTACTCAACTTTCTTAACTGGTTCCTTACAATATAATTATTAATCAGGCTTACATAGACTCAATATATAATAGAGTCAATTTATAGGTAAGTCCATAATAAGAACAATTATATAGGACTCATTTAGGAGTCAAATGTCTTAAAATTACAGGCATTTTCCCTACCCTCAATAATGAATCAAACAACACCATTATTAACAAGTACCATTATTAATAATACACTTGATAAGATTATTTGTACAAATGCTTTTATAGCAGTCCTAAGTTCAATACAAACTATAACTACCGCTACACAATTTTGGAACCGCGGCAAAAGTAACTTGGGTGTGAGCAATGATCAAAGTCACATTTGCCCTGGTTTATAAATTTCATAGATCCAACACTATATCTGCTGCTATTTGCTAGGCCTGTAGCAAACGGTATGTATTTGTTACTGAGTAACAAGTACTTCATCTGATTTGAAGTAACAAATCGTTACTCACAAATATGTCTTGTTACCCATTTAACCCTGCTGTATCAGTTGTACTCTGTTCTGGTTCAACTGTCATTCTTTAATTAGTTTACTAAGAGTAGCACGTTCAAACAAATAAAAGAACTCTTCAGCTTTATAATATTGTCATAAATTAAAATTAATTATTATAATTACAATATTAGTTTAGATTTATTACAATAATCGCTTAAAAATATACATCAGAACGAGAGAGAGTTTTGAGTGTCGTAGTAGCCCTGCTGGTTAATAAAGTAACAAATACATAAGGGTACCAAGGTTTTTGTTACTTTTACAGCCCTACTATTTGCATGTTTCACCTTATACATATACATCACATTGAAACACCAGTTTTATTGAATGAGAGAGCACCCAACACAAGTCTGTCACAGGCCCTCACATTCAATACCACAAAGACTATTGTTTGCACTCATCGTGAAATGGTTCCAGCGTGCGGAAGTCACGCCACGCGGGCGGCAGCAGCGAAGTATGGTGCAGGTGGCATGCACAACGTTTGCACGGCTCACTGAACAAGTTGACGTAACTATGCAGCCAGGTCATGAATGATCGGACGGCCAAGTCGGGTAACGTCGGTGAATAGAAGTGAAGCATTGCAGCATGGGCATTCTCTGTCACTTTCTTAAAAACCTGATGCCGTGATTCAGTCCACAGGTCTAGTGTTTCACCGTAACCTTTAACCATCACCCATTCCATCAGCAACCCTTTAAAAGCAACCACAGCTTTTAAAACATGGCTCAGATTGATTTGAACTACTGCATTGCTAGCAAACGGGCGAGAAATAGTTATTTTCATATCATTGTAGGACCTGTCAATGTTATTAATCACATTGTCCACTTGGAGAGGGGCTACGTTGTGATTGCTCTGCAGCTTGCCGCGTCGCTTTGTATTACCAGAGTTTATGTAAGAGCGCTTAAGTGAATTCTGGCTAAGCAAAGTATGGGCGAAGGAACTGTACTCGTGCACTTTATCCGTCCATTTGTAACTATTCACCAGCTGAGTATAATATGCTTGACGCTCTTGCGTCGTCTCCTGACTGAGAAATGTTGTATTTCCCAAATTGAGCGGCGCTGTGGGCATCGGCAAGGCATTTACAGATTGTTCCAAGTCCCTCAGATTCACATTTACGTTGTTAAGAAGTTCCTGGAGCTCCAAAAGGAACTTTTCTTTGCCGTCTTCGCCGTGATCGGCTCGCAAGCCGTTTGAGAGCGTCTCGAATACATGGCTAACGCTTGACCGTAGCGTACGGAGTGAATTCAATGATGTATTCAACTGTTCCACATTTAATGTTTGATTCATTGTGGAAAGTAAATGATGGCACTCAAATTACGAGAAAGGTCCGTAATTTTCAACTAACTATGCATTAAATATTCGGCAACAGCCATCTACTCAACACGCCATCGCTTATGATAATTTTGAGTTTGACATTGACACTTGATACGTAGTATCTCTAAGTAGTCTGCAAGGCTACTAACTCGTAACTCGAAGTTCGTGTCGTGCGGTCCTCTCGCTCTCGTATCAAACAGTGTAAGTGTCAGAGGACCGCACGACACGAACTTCGAGTTCGAGTTTCGGAGTAGCCCAGCTGTGGACACTTGACAGTGAAGTGAGTTGAGTGAATGTTTTTTTTTTTTGCGTTTTATGTCGAGAGATTTTAAGCTGTCAACTTCAGGTGTGATGAGCAAGCAACACGTAAAAACGCTGTAGCCGACCAATACCTTACCGGTTCTTTTCAGTTCATAAAATTAAATTTTCTTAAAATTTACTTTATTTATTACGAAGCATCCAGGGTGATAATTTCTTGAACATACAGGATAAATAAATGTTCTGCTTTTACAAGATGAATAATAGTGATAAAGAACATGGACGACGTAATGGTGACTATGGCGTCCATATATTTTTTTTATTACTAAATCTCTTTATATAGCCCGCAGCACTAAGTGCAGCGCTGACCATTAATTTCAGCACATGTGAACTGTCACACTCACCACCCCAATCACACGCACTTCAATCAGCCAGCGCTTGCTTACCAGCCCCACGCATCATTTGTCCCCCGTGATACCTTACTTTGTTACTTCTTTGCTTTACATTAATTAAATTGTGTTATTAAACTAACAGCTGGTTTCTACGAAAGGCACAAAAGTCGGCGAATATCGGAGAAACTATGCATCCCGGTCCGGCACAAATGCATTAAGAGAAACTTGTGGCGTTGGTAACAAACTAACGAAGACTTTTTTATGAAAACAACTAAGCTAAACGTAACGATTGGTATTCGCTTTACTTTTCAGCAGTGTCGTTAAAACACTGTTTAACTCGCAGTTTAGTATGCTAATGTGTGCTTTGCATGACTGCCGTCTTTGTAAAGTGCCCGATAAATGTGTTTTCATTGAGGCTTCCAATTTTCCAAATAAACGTTTTGCGTTGTTTAAATTATCGTTTATTTTAAGCTTTTTAAGTATGTCAGATTATTGTTTGATTTGACAACTGACAAGGTTTAATTTTTTCTATTCCCACTAAACAGGAAAAGGTTGATTGGGTTACGTTGGTACTGGTCGGCATATCGCCATTAAAACTAGAAAATTAAAAACATTTCTTTTTCTTATTTTTACTTTAATGGCATTTTCAAAATGTATTTCGTTGGCAGTGAGAATACTGAACTATTGGAGTATTTAACCTCTTTTACTATACTTTTCTACTAAGCGCGTAGTGACTATATTCAATTTGTTTTTTTAAGAAGGTATTACGAATTAATTAAAATGATTACAACGTTAAAGGCTCCGTATTCATATTCCTACTGTGTTTTATTTTAAACGAGCAATTTTTGCATACACTTGAGATATTTGTTTTAGATCTTCTTCAGTTTCAATGGATTTAAGAATATTTCCAGGTATTTTCGAGCTCTGTAGTCCTGACGTCGGATCGCATCCAAATAAGGTGTGATATGGGGTCCTGCCCACAGTTTCGTTAAATGATGCATTCTTCTGGAATTGAACAAAGAGACAGCCAATAGACCAATTTGTAGAGTTGTTATCGTGCATCCAAGTGTGTAGCATATTTTCAACATCTTCATTGGTGCGCTCTACGGTTCCTAGTGTCTGTGGGTGCCTCGGGTTGCCAAGTACTATTTTACAATCTGGCCAGATGTTCATGACTTCCTCAATAACTTTGGCAGTAAATTCTCGACCATTGGTACTTTGTAACACAAACGGCGCTCCAAAAGATAAAAAGATTTTCACTAATTCCAAAGCAACATCAGTTGCTTGGTTTGTTTGGAGTGGTCTAAGCTGAACAAATTGAGTACCGTGATCTTTGTAATTTAATAACCATTTGAAATCTCCATCTGGTATTGATTGTAAGTCAATCACATCAACCTGTGCCCGGTAGTTAAAATCTTTTGAAAGTTCTTCTTTTTCATCTGCTTCCACATTTCCTTGCACTTTCACCCCTTCTTCAATTTTTTCCTTTTCTTCTTCATCGTTTTCATCAATTTTTCTTCTTTTTTGAATTTCTTCTCCTTTTGGAGTTGTAATTAAGCCTTTTCTAGGCAGTTTCCGTTTCATTTCACAAGTTGGACACAAGAAAACAAATAATTCTATCGCCTTTCTGTGGATATAAAATCTATTTTTTAAGCTTTGTATCATCTTGTCACGGCCACCATGCCCAATTTCTTCATGGATTTGAAACAATAAGTCAAAATACTGTTCTACAGGAATTATGTGAACAGTAGGTTCTTCAGGGGCCTTTTTTTTGAAAATTAAGTAATCATCATTACCAACATGAATTAAATCATACTTTGCACACAAATAATATTGTGAAGATGTTCGTCGAACACCGGAATCTAACGCCGCCTTAGCGGCTTTCATGTCTCGTATAACCTCCAAAACCCGATCACTTGTCCACGGCTTTTTAACGGTTCCAATCTGCTCATTGTAAAAATTAGCAAGTTGTATGTCAAATGATTCCTTAAATGCACTATTCTCACACGTATTTTCACTGTCTTCACTCTTAATAACAACAAAAACCTCACTTTGTTGTGACGAAGTTGCGTCTTGAGACGCCATTTTGAGACTAAATGACATAAATGCGACTGCAGCGCTATTGGTGCAAATATTTGGAACTAAAACTCTCGAAGCGGCGTCGCCATGACGCGCTGAATTGTATTGTGGCGGTTCGTCAATCAGCCGCTTTGTGAAACAAGAGGCGCTGTTTAGTAACGGGCACGTAACGTGACTAGCCGCCGCATTGCGTCTACTGCGCAAGTACAGATAGGTACGTTTGTCACAGCAACAACCGTATTAGAAAACGACGCCTTTTCGTCAATTGACTGGTCGTAACGCAGCGTTCTAAATAATATACATATATAGGTATTATGATAGGATTATTATGTTGTTCAGTAGGTAATATCTAGAAAACGATTTTAACGATTTGGATATGCGAGTAGGTAACTTCATTTACCAACTATGTATTACAATCAAGTGAAAGTATGCATTTTATTTGAATCAATTGTACCTGTGTGTGAAAAAAAGTTTATTTTAAGTACTTACCTACTGTATAATGTAGGTCGCAATGTGCTGTTTTATATGCCAGTTACTTCACCAGCGCTTTCGGAAATACCGAACCGTCGTTGTTAAGAAGAATGCGCTGCAAGAAACTTAGCATAATAATAATAGTATAATTTAAACATCATCATCATCATCATCATCTGCCCGAAGACGTCCACTGCTGGACAAAGCCAGTATAATTTAATAATACAATTCAATTTACAATATAATTTATACTATTCGATGTTTTTTTAAATTCTTATTTCTTCCTAACGTGTTTTTTCTGTGTACCTATCGAATATGTGTAAATAAATCTCTCTCTCTTTCTCTTACCAAAACAAAAGCACTACTGGAGACCAGGGTGCGAGGATATATATCCATGGATATATATTATGGTATATATCGCGATATATATATCAATGGATTTTTTTTATAAAGTAAGTATAATATCCATTTTATTAAATTTCAGAAACTAAACTAACTTGCCAAGTGCGAGTCGGACTTACGCACGAAGGTTTCTGTACCATTATCTTAATACAACATTAGACATTAGCAAAAAACGGCAAAAAAACACGTTTGTTGTATGGGACCCCTTAAATATTTATTTTATTTTAACTATTTATTTTTAAGGGAAACTAAATATTCTGTGAAAATTTCAACTGTTTAGCTATCACGGTGCATGAGATTCAGCCTGGTGACAGACAGACAGACAGACAATGGAGTTTCAGCAATAGGGTTCCGATTTTGCCCTTTGACTACGGAACCCTAAAAAGTTGAATAATCTGGGTGTGTTTTTTGTTTTTGCCGGATTTTAGCCACAAAATACAAATTAAATTGAATTGTCAGATTCTGTTCACTAGTTAGGTAAGAAATAATATACTTAATTTAGAGTCAATTATATGTTTTTATTAATATATTCCTTATTTACGAGCTAACTTATTCAACAAAAGCAATGACCAACATGTAACTAATCAATATAAAATAAAAACTATGAAGTATAATTATTATTATAGCTATTATAGTTATATTATTAATTAATCAAAGCTTGTAAAATAGTTTGTTTTTGCGCACAATTTAAAAAATAAATAATTTGGATATATATCTGATATATATCCGATTTGTATAAAAAAATCCCATTTTTGATTTTTATTATAAAAATGGGATTTTTTCGCACCCTGCTGGAGACGAAAGGGCTAGCACCTGGCAGCTATCTCTCTCGACGAATCACATCACCATTCAACCAGGGAATGCTGCCAGCCTCTTGGGCACCATGCCACGGGGGCCTTTTTACCCGACTGCCGGAAGAATGGTTATGTTTAAATAGATTTAATTTAGTTGGTATTAAGTTTTTAAGTTAGGTAAGTAGGTATTTAGTTTATAGTTAAGTTTTATTTAGGGTTATGTTTTCGTACTTTATATTGTGTGTATTCTGTCTTATTTATTGAATAAAGATTATCAAAGCTAAAAAAACCAAGTTAGAAATAGTAAGAGTAAAAATAAAAAGTACTAGGCATTTGGTTTACATAATCGATATTTTTAGGGATAAGTATTGAGGGTCCTTTAGAGTAACAACTACATTTACCTAGTTAGTTGTCTATTACAGGTAAATATGTAGGTATTTTATGTCTGCCCTCAAGAAAACTGGCCAAGCGCGATTTGGACTCGCACATTGAGGATTCTGTACAAATTTAAATAATAGCAAAATTATGTCTGTACCTACTTCATACTACCTACTCGTATTTCTATGAAAAAAATAAATAATTCTAAAGTAATTTAGTTGATTCTTCTTTCTGTAAAAAGGTTGCCTGGAAGAGGTCGCTTTTAAGCGATAAGGCCTCCTATTGCTTACCTTGTAATTATCTCTCTGTGCACATGTTTTATACAGATCGCTTACTATTTCTGGTGAACAGTTAAGGGTCGTTTTAATGGAAGTACCAATTGTATTGTAATTTTTCCGGATCAGATTTTCGGTCTTATTCCATTACTTGTGTTGTTGGCCTTTCCTTCAAGCCATAATATATTTTTAATTAATATAGCAAATAATTTTATTCTCTCTTTCTTTCTTTCTATGTCAAGGGGACGTATTTATTGAATCAGGCGTTACTTTGCGGGGGTCCATATCAATGAACTAAAACAATTACTCTGCTCACCCGCGATCATGGTAGCTTTTTATGCATGAAATGTGTGTGTGGTGTGTGTGTGTGTGTGTGTGTGTCCACCTCCTCACTGTAAGAACACACAAATCCATCTATCACCACCACCACACTACACTGATGCGTTTCGAATCCAACCAGAGGTCATCTTCAGAGCAACGCAAACAAAATGTTAGACACGAATGCGGTGGTGACGATAGTTGGGTTTGTGTGATTTTTGTGTGCTCTGACAGTGTGGAGGTGGAGGAGCTGCATAAACACACATTTATTGCATAAATGTAACTATCATGAGGTCGCGGTGATTTAGTTAATCTAATATGGACCTCCGCTAAGTAACGTCTGATTCAATAATAAACTACTCAATTAGACATTAGACATGGAATCTTATAAAACACGATTTTACCAAAAATATAGGTAAGTAGTAAGTATTAATTTAGAACATAGAGATAAGGTATCTGTACTTGCGAGAGAAATTTTTCATTCCGCGGAAAGTAACAGTTGTAATGATGATGAAAACGCGGGTAGTTGTGTGCCGGTGTCAGTTTCGTCGGGTAGTCGCGCGAGCAGAGCGGCGGCGCGCAGTGCGCGTGTTGCAGCAGCCGGCGAGTCGCGTTGCTCCGAAGACGAAGGGCTACGGATTAGCCCGAAACATGTCGAGCTAAATTCGATTTAAGACGTGAGTTATTCGGGTCAATATATTTAAAATAAGTACTAATTTAATTTACGTTGCTTTACTTACTAAGTAAGTATACGAAAAATTACATTGAACATTATTTTCCCAACTCGCAGACACACAAAGCTTCAATTTCAAAAGGTTTAAAACAGTCGTTGGGTGTAAGTTTACTTGTTTACTTCTACTATTTCAACACATATAGTTATAGCCATTTGTTTCGTCTATCGCTTAGGGTATCCGGCCACTAGACTTTGAAGGAGCAGGGAGATAACCGATCAGCGTAGTTCTCATCTCAAACATAAACATGCAGGGGTTTTGTTGTTTCTAGATTAATTATATATTACTGACACAACATATTTTGTTTTAAATATAAAAAGTAACATAATTTACATTGATATGATATTTTCACTTAACTGGCTGTTAAAATTCTCATCTTAGACATAAGTGTTATTAATTATATTAATGTTTTTCACTTACATTAGATATCTACTGACCAAGTATAAAACAATTAGCTTGCATTTAAAATAGTCACTAGGACCTTATAGGCTCATGCGTGCAAGAAAAATGATTTCGTGTCTTTATCTCGCTCTAAAATACGCGAAATAAATAAGTTTCACGTATCTACAAGATGTTGCCCGCGACTTCGTCTGCGTAGAATTCGTTTTTCCGGGATAGAAACTATCCTATGCCCCGGGATTCAAACTATCTGTATATCGAATTCCATCTAAATTGGTTCTGCAGTGTAGATGTGATGAGTTAACAAACAAATAAACAAACAGACACAAACTTTCACATTTATAATACTAGACTGCTACCCCCGACTCCGTCCGCGCAGAATTCATTTAGCTCTATTCCGCGGTAACCATGAAATTTTCCGAAATTAAAACTAGCCTATGTTCTTAGCTTAGCTGTAGCCGAATTTCATCTAAATCGGTTCAGCCGTGTAGATATGATTTCGCATTTATAATATTGTGGGAAATAGTGTGAAATAAAGTATTATTCTTTAACTCTCAGATTTTAAATTGTCAAATTCAAATCGTTTATTCTGTAAATAGGCCGCAATGAGCACTTTAACAAGTCATTTTTTTTTAATATTACCAGCGCTTTCGGAAACACAATTATTGCCAAGAAGAATGCGCCGCAAGAAACTTGGCAGAAAGTCACAATGGTTTAGACTATTGCGGTCATTACTAATTTTATGATTTAAATCTGGGTTTTGTTTCACGTACCTTGATTTTAGAATAGCTCGATATTTCGACACAGTTACATGCGCCATGATCACGAAACGACTCGAATATCGCGAGCTTCTCTAAAATCATTATACGCGGAACAAAACCAGAATTTAAATTATAAAATTGGGAGAAAATAGGTTTTTTTTTGAAACGAAGATAACGTCCACTTCACTCAGTGGACTGGACAGCAACCCTATTCTACACGGCACATTGCGCAGCCTTCTGTCTCGTCGTAGTTTAGTTTTACGAGTCTGCACCAACTTGCTGGATAAATATTTTTCCTTTAAGACTTAATTTCTCGGTCCCCGGAGCAACTAAATTGTAGTGCGTTATAAAAACTTTTGAAAAGCTTAAACATGTTTAAAGTTTTAGTGAAACGGGACGAGGTCTCGAATGTTTGAGATAGTTATTGCTGTAAACGTTTAGGTCGAATTAGTACTGTTGTATGTAATGGTGAGGCTAAATTACGGCTATATGCAATGGCGGTACCCCTTTTTAGGGTTCTGTGGTCAACTAGGAACCCTTATAGTTTCGCCATGTCTGTCTATCCGCGGCTAATTTAAGCTCAGAGACCGTTAGTACTAGAAAGCTGTAATTTGGCATGAATATACATATCAGTCACGCCAACAGTGGTAAAATAGAAATAATTTTTTTTTTGGGTACCTACCTCGCAATACACGTAAAGTGGGGCTGATTTTTTTTCTCGACTAACCCTATAATGTGGGGTATCGTTGGATAGATCTTTTAAAACCATTAGGGTTGCTCAGACAATTTTTCGATTCAGTAATCTGTTTGCGAAATATTCAACTTTTTAAATTGCAAATTTTCATTAAAATCGAGTTTTAATTTTTTTTTATTCGACTGGATGGCAAACGAGCATGTGGGTCTCCTGATGGTAAGAGATCACCACCACACATGGACACCTGCAACACCAGGGAAATCTTAACTGTTGGGTGAAAAATTTTGAAAAAATTCAGGATGGTGGTACCTAAGTACTATATCAAATTTACAAGGAAAATTATAACGGCTAAGATTGCTTGAGAAATATTAGTAGTTTAAGAGTAAATAGCAGCCTAAGGTACAAAAATATGCCAAAATTTGGAAGGTTCAGTACACAACACGAAATCCTTAGAAAAATATTACCTACTGGATTGTTTCGTAATGGCTATGGAACCCTATCTTGGACGTGTCCGACACGGTCTTGGCCGGTTTTTAAAGTATGTCTTTGAAATATCATTCACAAAAATTTCAAACCTCACACTAAATAGAAAACTCAAAAAATTCAAAGTCAAAGTCAAAATATCTTTATTCAATTTAGGCTATAACAAGCACTTATGAATGTCAAAAAAAATCTACCACCGGTTCGGAAAAACCTCTGTTGAGAAGAATCCGGCAAGAAACTCAACGAGGTATATTTTTTTTAACAGATTTACAATATTATTAAATGATAATTATGTATAGGTACATCACAAGTATTTAACACAACTTTATTTTTAACAAAACTGTTTTTGACCCCCGACGTAAAAGGAGGAGTGTTATACGTTTGACTCCAATATCTGTCTGTTGCATCGTAGCTCTCAAATGGATTGACCGATTTTGATGCGTTTTTTTAGGTGAAAGCGAGTTTCCTGGTTCCCGGTTTCCGGTTCGCAACTGTACATACGTAGGTAGTCGTAAACTTGATCTAAGTCTAAAAATTTCGTCAATAGGGTTTTCACAGGCGAAATATCGCTAGATGGCGTTAGTATCGTGAGATCCGTTTGACGTTTGACGCTTGCTCGTGATTGGTTAATTAACTAAATGAGCCAATCGCAAGCAAACGTCAAACCTCACGAGACTAACGCCATCTAGCGATATTTCACCTCTGTGAAAACCCACATAAAAAAAACCTACATTCTCAAGGGCGTGTTTTAAATAAAGCGGTAGGCTGTCTAACGCCCGGGTGCTTGCGATCGTATCCTTCATCTCTTTCTACCTTCATCTTATACCATGTGGTAGAAAGAAGCGGCGAAAACGATTGTGTTTCCAAGTGATAAAAAGCATTAGCCATAGTCATAGTCATATCTCTTTATTCCATTGACACAAATAAATTATGCACTAGAACAAGTCTTACATACGAGTATTACAAAAAAAAACCTACAGTTAACAAAGGGAAAAAATTAGCGGCTCTGATTTACTTAATAGCGAGTGTAGAAAGCATCTCTGAAGTAGTTTCGGTATCCTATCGTCTGAAAAAGCTTTATTCTGCAGTTTAGAGCAACAGGTATTTTATCTCCGACCTAACAGCTTCAGAATAGGTAACAGAAACTAATTATCCAATGAGGGCTATCGTTTTTTGTCTCACTAGATGGCGCACTGTAGCATGAGGTTTTTGAGTATGGCTTTCAATGTCTGTTATTACGGGCGTGAAAACAAAGTTTAGATTAAAATCATATTTAATACACCTTAAAACCGTGCCATAAAAATATCGAGCATGCCACAGTGTTGCATAGTCCCCGTTTTGTTCGGAAAAAAGGGAGGACAAAGGTTTCCGAAAGACAAAACTGTCTCAAAACACAGCCCCGGAACGCATATTTGCTATAATTAATTTCAGATATTGCAAAATATTCACAAATTTATTCTAATTATAAATAAACCCGCGTAGCTCACCCAAAAACTATAAGATTTGACATTTCGGAGACCTCACGCTACACTAGCGCCTCTAGCGGCGAATTCATACGCGATAGCCCTCATTGGCAAGCAGCCTTCGCACCTCTCATTTGGCTCTAGGTTAGGTACGTATTTTTAAGTACGTTATTGACTTATTGTATTGTTCGCTAAATTTCACAATTTGTTGAAAAGTTTTAAGTAAGACATTATTTTGATCTTGATGCTTTTAGCAAAAATGATCTTATCTTGCGTCAATCGTTGCTCACCTTCAATGAGGGTTTTCGACAGAGGTGAAATATCGCTAGATGGCGTTAGTATCGTGAGGTACGTTTGACGTTTGCTCGTAATGAGGGCTATCGCGAATGAATTCGCCACTAGAGGCGCTAGTGTAGCGTGAGGTCTCCGAAATGTCAAATCTCATAGTTTTTGGATGAGCTACACGGGTTTATATATAATTAGAATAGGTAATTTGGTGAATATTACGCAATATCAGAAATTAAACATGGCAAATATGCGTTCCGGGGCAATGAATGTCTGTGTTTTGAGACAGTTTTGTCTTTCAGAAACCTTTGTCCTCCCTTTTTTCCGAACAAAACGGGGACTATGCAACACTGTGACATGCTCGAAATTTTTATGGTACGGTTTTAAGGTGTATTGAATATGATTTTAATTCATAAACCAATATCGGTTTCATTAAAATTTCGAGCATGATTAAAATCTAAACTTTGTTTTCACACCCGTAATAACAGACTTTGAAAGCCATACTTAAAAACCTTACGCAACAGTGCGCCATCTAGTGAGACAAAAAACGATAGCCTCATTGGTTAAATAACTAAATGAGCCAATCGCAGGCAAACGTCAAACGGTCCTTAAGATGGTTCCCCTTGTTCATGCAAAAAATTTGTCATCATTCTATTTTGCATAATCTGTTAACGCATAATAATATTTGTGTCGAAACTGTTTTCGCATAATTCTTTTTCGCATAACCAATGTAAGCCGAATGGGCAGAAAGCAGAAAGCAGAAGGCAGAAAATGACTTGCGCATAAATTAGTTACGCAGAGAGTTACTTTCGCATAACGTAATTTTGACTATATAGTTAAATGAGTATCCTTTAATATTACAACAGAAACGATGGTTTTTCTCAAGTTTGCTCTGTTTTTTATTACTTAAGCTTACTAACGTTAAGCCAATCTACTTCTCTGGAAACTAGTTACTAGTGGGTGGTAGTATTTTTATAATGCGGGGACATGACATGACTGTGACAAAGTCGACGAAGCTTCGCGGGGCTTCTATTTGTAAATTGAGGGACATAAGATAACTAACGAACCTATCCAGGTTAAAAGGAGGGTAGATTATGTTTGTTCTTTTAATATGGGGGGCTCCGCCCTCCGGAGCCCCCTGCGGGGGGCTTCGCCTGCCCGTCCCCCCTTTTTATGACCGAGCCTCTTTTAATGGTGGCTGTCCATTACGTTATAAATACAATTCTAACCTAATTTAATAACCTGTTTTTCTAGTCATAATTATATTGTTTTACCATTTACCGTTTTTAGGCTTCCGTATCCAAAATGGCAAAAACGGAACCCTTATAGTTTCGCCATGCCTGTCTGTCTGTCCGTCCGCGGCTTTGCTCAGGGAGTATAAATTCTAGAAAGCTGTAATTTTGCACGAATATGTAAACTATGCCAACAAAAAGGTACAATAAAAAATAAAAAAAAATTTTTTTAGTGTACGTCCCATAGACGTAAAGTAAGGGTGTTTTTTTTTCTCATCTTAACTTGTAGTGTGGGGTAGGTATCGTTGCATAGGTATTTTAAAATCATTAGCAGTGGGGCTAAATCAACCCTTAACCTGTCACGCGTCCTAGAGACTACATTATTCTCTAACTTTTTTGTGCGGGAAATGTCCTAGAGACTACTTACTGTTAGTTTCTATATAGGACCCGTGACCGGTAAAATTTTTTTTTCAATAACATTTTTGAGGCAATATTCAATTTTTATATGTCCAGATGTTTTAGACGACCAGATGGCCTAGTGGTTACGAAGCTTGAGGTCCCGGGTTCGATTCCCGTTTCGGGGCAGATATTTGTATGAAAAATACGAATGTTTGTTCTCGGTTTGGGTGTTTACTATGTATTTAAGTATGTATCTATCTATAAAATTATATTTATCCGTTGCTTAGTACCCATAACACAAGGTTTGCTAAGCTTACTTTGGGACTAGGTCAATTGGTGTGAATTGTCCCGTGATATTTATTTATTTTATTTATTATATGTTGTAATTAAATGTTTAAAGAATAAAAAAAAGCCAGTTGATTTAGTCGGGACTTTAACATTGCCAGACGCCACTTATTTTTTAAATTATTTAAACATTCAACTACAACATATAAAAATTGCATATTGCCTCAAACATATTTTTGAAAAAAAAAATTAGGGGTCAATTTAGCCCCGCTATTCACCAGCCAGGTCTGCAGTTCCGTGTTGGGGTATAATAGGAGAGGTATGGGACAGGTTTTCAGTTGGTCTCAAATACCTACCTACCCAAAAATTAGTGCCAGCTCTCCTATTATTATCGCTATCCCGCGGAAGGTATGCATTCCTACTATTTATACAATTTTTTATACCACATTTCATCAAAATCGGTTCCGACAGACAGAGAGAGAGAGAGAGAGAGAGACAAAGAAACAGATTTAAACTCTTTTTTTTTTCCAAGTCCATGTTTTGTTGTCCATATGTCCATGGGCAGCGGTGATGGCTTTCCGTTGGGTTAACCGCCTGCTAGTTTGCCCTCTATCATATAAAAAATACTAAAATTATCTGTCTTGGTCGCATACTTGCATGAGTCATTAAAATAAAGTAAGACAGACAAACCCAACATACATGAATGTAAAAAAAATGTAAATTGTCATCATCTCAACAAGCGCGGGCCGCGTGCACCCGCGTGTATCTCTCAAATACGCCTTCGCATCCCTATGGTAATGTGGCGAGATTTACATGCCGCTCATCCACAGAAATGGAAATACAGTTTCACTTAATAGAATAATTTATATATCGAATTCGGCTAATGTATTCCATAAGTTTGCATTCATGAATCGGATAATATGAAAAAATTAACAGGCCAGACAGTCTGAAAGATTAACGTATTTTGAAAGGTTGATGGAAGTGATGCAGACATGAGCTTGCCTTCGGAATCCAAAAGTTTAATGGTTACTTGACCTGAAATGTGAATTTCAGAATTAAATTATTATTATTATTTTTTTTTTTTTTAATTTATGACGGTGGAAGCAGTCGACACTTCCACTGAACGTTGATTATAGTTAGAGTTTAGTTTTGTAACTAAGGGACCCCATACATCCCTGTATTATTATTATTATTTTTTGTATTTTCTTTTATTTCATTGTATACTGTAGTTTTTAAGTATTTTATTTGTAATTATTTTATGTTGAAAAAATGACTTTCTGCCAAGTTTCTTGCGGCGCATTCTTCTTGGCAATGATGGTCTTTCCGAAAGCGCTGGTAGTTTTAAAAAATGACGTGTAAAAGTGCCCATTGCGGCCTATTTACTGAATAAATGATTTTGATTTGATTTTTTTTTTTTTTTTTTGATGAGACTGAGACCCGCCCAGTGAGCGGCGAGCGGCGCGGCGAGCGCCTCGTCGCAAATATTCCATTCGTTTTAAACGCGGGCCCGGGCGAGACGCTAACTATCTCTAGGGCCGCCAAGGGCGCGCGAAGATTAGAGCGAGTCGCGATCGCACGGCGAGCCTGCAGCGACCTTGAGCGGCTGCCCTACTTAGCGGCCCGGGCACATCCCTCAATTACGACTTCCGAGCGTCTCACGCTCGCGACGTGCCCTAATCGTCTGAAAGAAACTATAGTATCGAATGATCCGAGCATAAAGAGATTCGGTGAGCCTTTTCTCGGGGCAGGGCCGGGCTGGGCGGCGCGCACCTGGAGACTGCGCAGCGCGGCGCAGGGGGGGGCCCGGCAGCGCCCAGTCCCGCGCCGAGTGCCGCTCGGGCCGGCCGTCATCCCACAGGCCGCATGAGCGCGCCGGAGTGCTAGCGCAGCGTGCGCGGGTGTGGTATGCCCGCGCGCCGCCGCCATGGGCCCTCTGTTGGCGGCCTGGGCGCTGCTGGCCTTGCTGCCCGGTGAGTGACGCGCAACAGGCGGCCGCCGCGCCCCCGCGTTTGTTTACCCGATTGAATCGATTGGCGTGGAGCTGAGGTGTTGTGAGTGTGCTCGAGCCGGAACCTTCCTGGCGGATCGTTCTCCGAGGACCGGTAGAGGTAACGGTTACAGCGAGTGCCACCGAAGCATCCCGACTGAATTTTCAAACGCGACCGCCGCCAGGCGAGTGTAGGGCTCACCCTGAGGTCGCGTGGCACGTGGGGCTGTATCTATAGTTTTCCATCTTCCGTTACACGGCGCAATAAACCGAACAAACTCTTTTACGAGTGAATCTCCGCGCGGGCGGCGATCCGCTCGTGCCTCGTATGATAAGATGGAAATTTTATGTTTTTGCTCTTAGCATTTTACGACTCACCTTATTGGAGCCGTCTCGGCCCTGATTTCCTTTAACTTGCTTGTCGCGTGGATAACATTTGCATTTTTTCTCAAAAGTACGAATACTAAAGCCGTAAGTCTGGTACCTGTATGAGAACTTCACTTTAGGGACAAAGATATCTAAATTAAGCAACAGTTGTTCTACATTTCTAAGAAATAGTAGAGTGTCTATTATCTGAAAGTTTACTATCGTAGAGTACTCAAAACAATAAAGAACTATATAATGTATCAACACACTTATCAGCAGAAATACGTACAAGTTAAATGCATAAAACGTAAACTATATTACTGAAATATGTCCATTCATCGTCACAAACATCCTTCAATAAAACACGCCTCGTCATTCCGCTTAAACCGGCCTAAAGGACTCAATCACTTGATAAAATAAGTGGACCCAGGTCCGACCATCATTCACGCTACATCTCATCTCCCCAGCCATCCGTTATCTCATCCAATTCTCCCAGATATTACCCCGTCATTTCGCAAACATCGGATGAGACGCCATTTGTAATTTTCTAGCCATTCCTCCATCGCGAGCTACGAGCGACTCGAAATTAAAGTTAATTGATTTTCATTCGTTCAAAATTATTAAGGTAACGATTTGAGTTGCAACTTAACAAGGTGTTAGCATTGCCAGTATATTTAACAGATACCTACTACAGCATCTGTAGATTCTAAGAAAAAAAAACAGATACTTACCTACATCTAATATAGATTCTGTAGATTCCAAGAAAAAAAAATCCAATTATGCCAATTTACTTTGTGTAGATTTGTTCTGGAATAAAAAAATCTCCCTTTATTCTGATATAATACCCCTGGTGTTGCAGATGTTTATGGGCGGTGGTGATCTCTTACCATCAGGAGACCCACTTGCTCGTTTGCCATCCAGTCGAATAAAATATATAATATATATAATTACAAAAGTTGCAAAACTAAAGAAAACCGATCTAGACAGGTTTAGTTAAGAGAAAGTAGGTAAGTACTAATCTTTTAGTTGAGAGATAGTTTAGTATCTTTAGGCACTTAATTGAAACTGAAAACAATACCAAGTTATATCGTCAAATTGACTTTGAATTGCGGTCGATTTTATAAGGTCATTTGTCAATGAACTCCTTTTTCGTGCCTTCTACTCTTTTTAGACGTCTTCATCGATCTTCTTTTCATTTATCTGTCATCACATCATTTGTGTACCTTATATGGACAATCTTGATTTTATAGCAATTTAAATCTACCAAATTAGCTACAATACCATCAAAATCACCCCTGTTACAGTACACAATGTAGCTTTTACCATGTACTTTATTTTTGCAACCCTCAGCTCACAAAAGAAACAAAATAACAGGCAATTCAGACAACGCTTTCAAAACGTTTTCCTCCACTTCTAGAGTCATAAGCAATAAAACACAACATGTCCTCGTTAACAACCCATAAAGTCCTCATTCGGTACACTTGTACCCCAAGGGGCATAACTTGCGATCTTCCCAAGGCTCAAGCACGTTCGGCCAGTTCCCGCTACCTTATGAAACCGCAGAATATTTCATCGTGGTTTAATGTTTGATCGATTTGTGGAGATAATCGGCGAGTATTATAGTTGGATCTCTGCCGGGGTTCAAAGGGGAAGTTTTAACCACGTTAAGGGAAAGTTTGATAGCGTACTCCGCGAGCTTTTTGCGTTAGTTTCTACTCGCCCAATAATCGAGTGCGCTTTTAAACTATTAAAGTTTTGGTTAAGTAAAATTTTACTTGGTCGAAGATTGGGAACTTTCAGTAGGTTACGAAAGTCTGAAGGCGTATTATCACGATTAATATAAAATGTACGGCTCCTACTAATGGTTACACCATCTACATTATGAATAGTTTTTAGCTATCCAATTCCGTCATTGTCATTTTTGTAGCTAAATCTCAGAAAAAACAGTGAATATAAAACAGAGCTGCTATCTTCGCCATTTACAGTTTTTACGACCCAATAAACATAAAAATAATAGTTTGACATCTTGATCTAGATTGAATCAAACTGTTGCCTATTTGTTAGCTAAACATCAAATCAAATAAAAAATACATAAGCGAGCCAATCAACTTAATCGGTCCAGTACATTTGTTCGAGCTGCGTCACTGACGAACAGATAGACAGAAACATGAATGATTCTATAAGGGTTTCATTTTTCACTTTGATGTACAGAACCCGAAAAACAATTATATCAATTGAAATTCCAACAAAAACTCACCTGTGCCGGGCACCAATCAAAGGACATTAAAACTTCATCAGTCACCGGGATTTATCCATCGCTCTGTCACGCATCGATCATCGCCGCCATTAGGGATCGCCCCCCCCCGTTAGTGGATATATAACCCGAGGGGTAAATGTAGTCCTATAGTCACTTTAACACGTATAGTGCGATGGGCAAAATAATGGACTGCAATATCTTTGGGTCACGTTTGTGGTAGAAAATTTATCGATTCCGTGTCGCAAATGTCAGGAATATTACAAAGATGCATGAAATACTTTATTGTACATGAATAAACAAAGTACCTAGCACAATTGGTCAACGTTTAAGTTTCACGTACAAACGTGAACTTATTAAGTATCTAATATAAGCTATTTTCCGGCATAGGTTATTAAGATAAATATTTTAATGTAAAGAAATATTTTTGCAATCTACAAAAAAGTTTATTAACAATGTGACAAAAGTTATGAGTTGAAAAGCATCTCTCTTTCGCACTCTCTTTTTCGGTAATCTCTTAAAGTTCTTATAATTTCTGACTTACCTTATCTGAGTTATAAAGTGCTTAATATCCTGAGTAAGCCGCATTATTTAGTCTTACGTATGACAAACCATCATTATGATTCAGTTTACTATTTGAAACCAATAGATCTCAGTTAACACATTCGAGTAGAGACTCGAAAATAAAAAGACATAGTCAATATACATCCCAGTTTACACACAGCTAAACCTACAACAAAACAACTCGTTAGCAGGTTCGCGTCCGCTCCCCAGTGGCCACACAGGCAGAAAACCTCGAAACGTTACCTGCCCAACTGATTTATTTGCCGTTCGCAAAGGCCTAATTGGTTGGCCGTTGGAGCCCATATGGGCATGCCAGCAAAGGCATTTTGTGGCCCCTAACGCATTCCAGTGTTATGAGGTCTCACAGCCGTACTATGTGTGAAGATTGAAAATTAATTTTAAGGGGTCGTTTCGTTCAAGTTTTGCACTAATTTTTGTGTTTATATGTATAATCCTACTAATATTATAAATGTGAAAGCTTGTGAAAACCGAATGTTTCTTTTCAGCAGTGAAGCATTTTTATCGTGATAATAATATCGTGCTAAACTTTTATGGACAGATATTCTCTAAAACCATGATGTGCGTATTTCGCAAAAAATAAAGCAGAGCAGTAATAGCAGAGCAAAAGTAGAGAGCCGATAGCAAAAACTACAAAATAAGATGATAGGTACGTTAGAGTGAATGCAAATAGAATAAATTACCAATTCCTAATTTTCTATAAATATTTTTCAAGAAAGTTATTTTTATAAAGTTGTTATTTTGATGTGTTTAACAGACTTAAAAAGATTGAAGCCATTGACTTCACAGAACTACCTGGTTATTAATGCCTTTGTAGTTAATCTATGAAATCAAAATATTCAATTGTGTTCAACGTAATTTTGTTTCATCCAGGCGTTACTTTTTTTTCCTCAATGATCTCGCCATTTTACAAATCCCTTTCTTTGGTGTACCTCGCAAGGCAAGGTTAAGGTAGGGAAGGGTAGGGTAGGGGGTAGGGTAGAGTAGGATAGATTAATGGGTAAAGGAATGGTAAGTTTGTACTTCAGTTCAACGTAAATTAAAAGCAAACTGTCGACTTAGATTAAAACACAACAGTGACCCTACTGCCTCAGTTTTTGAACTTAACCTAAAAGCCGTCAAACTCTTCAAACAGCGCTTCTTAACCCAGTCACGTGCCGAGCTTTGTATATTTAATCTAAGGACCCAGTTAAACGCCGCTAGCCCCCGGACACGTCGAATTTCACTTTCCAGTCCACAGTCCGCTAAAAAACGTTACGTAGCTTTCCATTTTGCATTTAAAATTAGAAACATAAATTTGAATTCGTAACATAAATTTGAATCGCTTACTAGCCAGGAATAAGTGGTACCTAGTTGAAAAGAAGACACGTGGTTTCGAAGTAATTAATTATGTAATATTGAGAACGTTACAAGAGTGAAATTAGATAGTACCTATAATAAATGCTATTCTGTTGCCTGTACTTGCATTGCCATCTTGCTACATATCTGTATCAAATTTCAAGTCAATACAATCACTAAATGTTAGTGAAATTTGACTTCTAATATGAAGAAAACTTACACACGAGTAATGCAATTTAAATAAAAGCTTAAGGGTGTTTTAAAACGGTAAATAATGGGGGCTCAAGGTTCAGCACAAGACTTAATCCAACAAACTGAACTTTAACTGGTGTCCGACGAATGTACTCGTTTATTAGACCCGTAGGACTACGTTTTGAGGCTTCAAAAATATTAAAGTTGTTTATTTTTCGCATATAGCTTCCGGAGCATTTGCCCAACCTAATACAAAAATTGTGTCATTTTGGGTGCCTGCATAAGTAGAAATTTAGGTATTAGTGTTTTCCATTAGTATTGGACGAAAAAAAAATTAAAGACGAAAATTTTACTTTCTTATTAATATCTGAGCAGTAACTGATGTACATAGGCATTTTGTGTCATATCCATCCACGGGAATCCTGATTTTTAACCAGTACCTAACATTTCGCCCAACTAACTCTAAAAGAATATTACAGTTTGTTAAAAAGATGTCAGACGTTTTAAAATACTGATATCTGTTATCCAAAATATTTTGTGTCAAATTCATCCACGATATTTATAGATATTTTTTTTTTAATACAATACCCTGTAAAACCCACAAAAGAAAATTCAAGTTGTTAGAGTTTATGTGTTTTGATTATTAACGGTGTAAAAAACACTATTCATAATTTGTGTCATTTTCATCCACGGATTCTCATTATTTGAAAAAAAAACTACCACGAAACGTACTTCGCGCGAATGGCGAGCGCGGGGAAGAGTACATCGGTGCTTGAGCGCCGGCTGGCAGCGTTCGTTTGTTTATATTACCCGCGGCTTCGCACGCGTAATCTGACAGTTTAATTGATTTCGAGATTTTACTGAATTCTCATGGGTAATCCCAAAAATTACATCATAGTTATCATTGACTTTGTATTAAAAACAGCTGTGCAAAATTTTATGAATTTAAGTCTAGCGCTTGTCATTTCGAGATTTTATGCCTATCCCATGGCAATTTTTTACGAGATACCTACCTAATAAGTTTTAGTTTTTTTTTGCTGATTACTTTTGGTTGACTGTAATTTCATTGTATCTAAACAACACTTCCGTACCAAATTTCAAATCGATGTCATTAATCACTGAGGCGTTCCCTTCTGAGGAGACGCTCCTGGCTGCTTTACCAAGATGTTACTACCAGATACCGGTGTGAAGTAAGCGGCCAAAAGTTAGCAGCCGATTATAACCCAACCCAATTAAGAAGTTTGAGGTTTTATTTGCATTTGTGAGGTCTGACAAAAACACACACACACTAGTTGATATATGATACAAACTAGTTTATATTTAGTAGTTAGTATGACACAAACAAGTTTATATTTATGGACAAGTATTCAACCTGAACGTCTGGTGAAGCAAGAGAATTATTGCCAGCTACACCAGATTAAAACAAGCAGCATATAAAACTTCGAAACTAAAATGAAAAAAAAAAACACCAACATGGAAATGCGAACCTCTTCAGGTCTTTCCATAAAATAACACTGGATACTAAATGCTTTCTACTAAAGCTGCAACTGCTAACTAACCTCAACTAGTCTAGGAGCCACGCCCGATTTAATGAAAGCGGTGTATTTTTTTTTGTAATAAAATGAGAAAAACGACATGTTGCAAATAGCAAATACGAACCTCTCCAGTATTTTGTGGCATGTTATTACGCACGTTGAGAGCTTTCGATCAACGCTTCAAGTGTCCAGTAACCTCATTTTAGTTTTGAAGAAAAGGTAGATTTAAAGTTAGCGGCCGAAAATAATCACAACAAAAATAAAAAAAACATTGATTAGAAAA
The DNA here is from genome assembly GCF_025370935.1 of Choristoneura fumiferana. Lineage (NCBI taxonomy): Eukaryota > Metazoa > Arthropoda > Insecta > Lepidoptera > Tortricidae > Choristoneura > Choristoneura fumiferana. The sequence goes on along the minus strand of NC_133489.1, from coordinate 21,171,443 downwards.
CGTGTTCCTTCCAGATATTTTATTAATACGATTATGCATTTGAAAAGATTTCCATCAAATCTGAAACTGCCCATAACCAAAGCCTAGTACGGGAGTTACGCCCGAATAAAAGTAGGCGGCCGAAAAATTTTGCAGTAATATGACAAAACGACCAACTTGGAAATGCGAACCTCTTTAAGTCTTTAAGTCTTTAAGTCTTTCCAATACGGGATACAAAGCTGCAAGAATTTACTAACCTCATCTAGTTTAGGAGCCACACCCGATTTAAAGAAACTGGCGTATTTTTTTTTGTAATAAAATGAGAATAACAACTTGTTAGAAATGCGAACCTCTCCAGTTTTTTTCTGGCATATTATTACGCACTACGCCTACTTTTATTCGGGCGTAGCTCCCGTACTAGACGTTGGTTATGGGCAGTTTCGGATTTGATTGAAAGCTTTTTAAATGCATAATCATCTTATTAAAATTTCTGGATGAAATGCATTTTCAAATTGTTTTTTATTTTATTTTAATTTTTTTTTTTCGGTCGCTAACTTTAACTCTACCTTTTCTTCAAAACGAAAGGAGATTAGTGGACATTTGAAGCGTTCATCGAAAGCTCTCAGCATTCGTAATAATATGCCAGAAAAAACTGGAGAGGTTCGCATTTCCAACATATTGTTATTCACATTTTATTACAAAAAGAAATACGCCGCTTTTTTTAAATCGTGTGTGGCTCCTAAACTAGATAAGGTTACTAAACTCTTGCAGCTTGTATCGAAAGCTTTTAGTATTCAGTATTATAATATGGAAAGATTTAAAGAAGTTCGCATTTCCAAGTTGGTCGTTTTTTTATATTACTGCATACATTTTCGGCCCCCTACTTTTATTTGGGCGTAGCTCCCGTACTAGATGTTGGTTATGGGTAGTTTCGCATTTGATCGAAGCTTTTGAAATGCATAATCATATTAATATATAATATCTTTCTAGATATTAATATAATATCTAGGAGGAAGGCGTTTTCCAATCAATGTTTATTTTTATTTTAGTTGTTTTTTTATCGGCCGCTAGCTTTAATTCTACCTTTTCATCAAAACGAAACGAGGTTACTGGACATTTGAAGCGTTGATCGAAAGCTCTCAGCGTGCGTAATAACATGCCACAAAAAACCGGAGAGTTCCCGTTTCCAAATTGGATGTGGCTCCTAGACTAGATGAGGTTAGTTAACAGTTGCAGCTTTTATAGAAAGCTTTTAGTGTCCAGTGTTATTTTATGGAAAGATTTGAAGAGGTTCTCATTTCCATGTTGGTGTTTTTTTTTCATATGGTGTAGCTGGCAATAATTTTCTTGCTTCACCAGACGTTCAGGTTGAATACTTCTCCCTGAATATAAGCTAGTTATTGTGTTTTTGTCACTCTTATGAACACACAAATGCAAATAATAACTTAAACTTCTTAATTTGGTTGGGTTATAATCGGCCGCTAACTTCACACCGGTAGGATTGTTGACGCTAAGCGCTGCTATTTTAGATATGCAGTGACGCGATAGCCAGGTTTTAGAGCTGGGCATACAAGACCATACAAGACACCCAAGATACAAGATATCCATCTTCCTTTAAGTTCGAGTGAGAGAGAAGGGGCTTAGGGGCTAGATCACATCCTACTAATATTATATATGCGAAAGTTTGTATATCTTGATGTTTGTTACTCAATCATGCTTTAACGGCTGGGTAGCATTAGCTGAAATTTGGGATACTTATAGATATAGATATCGATTTAAATTAACTATATATATGCGTGACGACACGACACGACACGACAGATAAATACAAATCCGACTTTAGCGTCATAAGCAGGATCCACGTCAAATTTCGATCATTAGAATTTTCGAACTTAATGCCAATCAGTTAAAGTTAACATTAGTTTTGTCGACTAACATACCATTTCTAAATTTTTATATAAAATACAATACAATACAATGACTCTTTATTGTACACCAAAAATAGTAAGCGATACAGAACAGGTACACAGAATGAAAATGACAAGGGTAAACAACAGGCGGCCTTATCGCTTAAGAACGATCTCTTCCAGGCTTAGAGCAACGCGGGCTTCCTACCGGAAGGGAGCAACCTTAGCGGTAGATTACCTTTAAAATAGTTCTGGCGTTTGTTGCGGGGGGAAATGTGCATAAAAGTGCAGTTCGGCTTATTTAGATGCAAAAACAAAACTGCCAACTGACTGTAATGACGACGTTAACACATAAATAACCCAACAATACACTAATAATTCGTTTACAGATGACTCCAAACTAACACATTGACAGTAACATGATTAAGTCATCGCTTTATCGCTTATGCGATTTATCGCTTGACCGATCCGAAATTTGTACCGCTAGGACTCGATGTTGGTAAACGAATCCGACAATAATGTACGTCTTTGTTGTTTAAATGTAATTAAATAGCAATAATACGATAACAATTTACTTCCATGTGAAATGTAACACTATAATTTTGCAAGCTTGATGTCCCAGATCTCTTTTTACAGCAGGAAACTGAACAATTCGGTATTTTTAGCACCGCCGCGTTCACTCGCGCTTCTCGATTCGGTCTAATAGTTTGAAATCCGAGCGCGCCTTGTTTTATAAAATTCGTATGCCCAATTGGGCTTGTACTTTGACAGAGAGGAACGCGTCGAATGGCTACTCCCTTCCGCCCGGGTTGCTCTAAGCTTCCAGGCAACCTTTTTTATATATAACTATCAGCCCTTTTGATTCTTAAATTAATGTACCTATTATTTACATACTTAATTATTTGAATAGGTACTACATTCAGAGTATGCAAAAAAATAAAGTTATGCAATTTGTTTATACGTAGCGGAGATAAAAGTCAGTCAATTCAATACTCATTAAGTTATATAATAGGCGAAGTACATAGTTTAAGGCCAGCGAAAAAAAATGAAAGAGTTAAAAACATTGCAGGATCGCTATACTCGACAACAATGTCGCATTTAAATTTTATTATTATCAAGTCTCAAACTTGGTCACGGTAATATCTAAGTTGGCACGAGTCAGGGCTATTACGAAACTCGAAACTTGAAGTTCGTGTCGTGCGGTCCCTCTGACACTTACAGTATTTAATACGAGAGCGAGAGGGACAGTACGATACGAACTTCGAGTTTTGAGTTTCGCAGTAGCCCTGCTGTACCTACAGCCAATTCAATCTGGTTCCAGAAAAAAAAAACATCTAGCAAATCAAAATAACAAACCAAACAAAACAACTGATACCTACCCATTAGGTATCAGTTATTTTGTTAGAACCTCGGACTTTTTTTAATGTGTGTGAAACAGCTCGTGGTGTTTTCAGAGGAAAAATACACCTGCAATTTTGATATAAAATTAAATATCGTAATACATTTTGAGAAAATGTTTTATATTAGTCTCGGCTGGAATACTCATACTCGCGTTTAATACTCATACTCAGCCAGCAATTGCCTACTTACATGCGACGACAGTACTTGTATTATCTAATATGAATGCTTCCCATAGATGAAATCGTACCGAACGAACGTGTTTGCGTGCTTATGCCCCCGTCGCCCCGCCGCTTGACCGCGCGACCCGTTTCGACCGCAACCATTTGTTTTTATGTTTTATTCATTTAAATATCGTGGGCGAAAATGACACAAATTTACAATGTCGATTTATCATGCATTTATGATATAAAATATGTGAACTCTAATGACTATAATATTTTTTTGAAGCGTTTGTAGGTTAAGAAAACAAAATAATTTAAAATCTTAAAATGCGTGGTCTAAATTGGCACAACTTTTTTTATAGGCGTATGTAAGTAATCTGAAATAGGAAATAAATATTTCATAAACTGTAATTTTTTTTTTCACACCATTTTTACATACTGTCCATATAACAGTTTGCACTGGACGAAAATGACACAAATTTGGTTTACATACTCCACAGGCTATCCTAGATATGATGCCATAATTATTTTTAACTTTAAATTTATTTTGCGAGATTTATTCAAATAAAAAAAAAAACAACCACAAATCTTCAAATTGCTGAAAATGCAGGCAACAAAAATGACACAAAAACGCTACAATAAGCTTCATAGGTACGACTGTACCCACAGGCAAAAAATAAGAAACTTTAGAATTCTTGAAACTTAATACCTCAAAATAACGTAGTCCTATCGGCCTATATGTACGAGTAAGAGATAGATTGGATTTGCTTTGTGGTCACGTTTCCAAGGCACCTTGTGGCCGATACGGACCGATCGTCTATTGTTTGTGGCCGCAGCGCGTGGACATTTCGAAAATGGAATTCAATTTCAGCCAACGGTGTTCTGTATCTTGAGGGTGCCTAGTGCCTTCCCAGCTTTCTGCCAATCAGATTGGTTTGGCTTACTTCTTTCACGAAGCATACTGATCTTATTGGTCGAATTATTTCATAGCTTACTGATACAGCTGGGTGAAAATGCATATTTAACTTAAGCGGGGCTTAGCTTACATAAGGCAGGAAATCAGGTTTTAAATTTTTACTACAACTTAATATACTTGTTATCAGTAGGATTGACTTACTTGACTAAAGGTCCTATGTCCCCTAGATGAGGCAAAGGACGTCCACAGTGTGTCGAAAACCCGTGTTCTGTCTTGAGCATCTTGCTTGATTTCGCTCCAGAGGCCATTATTGTCAGAAGTTGTAAGATGATCATATGTTAGAGTAATCATAGGCTATTTTATTTCACTACTTACTGGCCCTGTGGGCTATAAACCTCGTGGTTAAAATATGCCATTTAAAAAAAAAAAAAACTGAATAGGCAAAAATAATCTGAATAAATATCGAACTTGTTCACCAAATTTCACAAGGAGAATAAAACATCCCGGACAGACATGAAAGCATTTTAGTTCAAGCTGAAATGGATACTTTTATAATAGTTATTGTTTACAAATAGGCAATAAAATACAACGTACAAATATACGAGTAATTTCAAAAGTGTATAACAATGAAATTGTAACTATTTACATAAAAGTATCATAAATTTACGTCCAACTCGTTGGTGGACGTCCTACGCTGCGCTTGCCAACACGCTAAGCAATGCAATGGTTAAAGCCGCGGGTTCACGGTGGACGCAAGCCGCTGCCAACCGAAGCGACTGGCGGTCTCCATAGACCGCCATGAGCTATGTCCAACAGTGGACGTCCTACGGCCGAGGTGATGATGATGATGATAAAAATACGTACACAAAACAAACAAAAAACTAAAACAAATTATTAAAAGTATCCCCTTAGGCAAGGTCGCGAAGAAGCTGGAAAAATTATGACTACTATTCTACTTAGGTACTTAAAACAAATAAATATTATTTTATTAGACGAAAAAACATTCAGCTGTTATCGTACGTGCGCTTTTATAAACGAAGAGTAGTGTCTTGCCTCTAGAGCCAACTGTGTACTGTAAACTAAGCCTAACAGCTGGAGTGAGATCTTTGATCACCTGTTATTTGTAGGCCACGAATGTTGAACTCGTATTTTTTTTCGGCGACACGGAATAGTCTGTCCGTCCCTCGGGAGAGAATTTCAATTAGTCGGGTTCACTTTTTCACCGAGATTCAGGCCGAAAAACGCAGCTATAGCAAGAATTAAGATGTATGCTTCTAAATTACAGTCGTAATTCACAGTATAGCCTTGTTTTTGAACATTTGTTGAGGGAAAACATTGTTTTTCTCTTTTGATATTTTCTCGAAAGATATTTGTAATCCGTAATTACGGGTGTTTGAGTTTTGCGGACTCGTAATGAAATAGCAACTAGGTCATAAATAAGAAAGTGGGTTTGATTACTTTTTGGAACTTTTGTGTCTTCGCAAGTCGCCTTTGTGTGATTAATCTCGCTTTGTTTAGTGGGTTTTTTGTGTTTTATAAATATCTACCATAAGATACGAATCATTTGGTGCTACAATTCGACAAAATTGTAACATTTTATTAAAAGAAACTTAACAATTTTGTCGAATTGTAGCACTTGTAACTTTTGTGGTACAGGGGCCTGGTCTCCTCACTGGAGATCAGTTTTTGAAACCACCCTCGTTAAAATACTGTTCGATAATTATGAAACGTCAATTATTTTACATAGACAAATTTATTTACTTTGCAGGTAATTTTAAACATAATTTGTATGATTAAAAACATTATTTATGCTCTCTGTATCGACATTAATGTATCTAATTAAGTATATCTGCGTTAATTTACTTTAGTTAAAAACAGTTTCTCTTTCATCCATTTTAACCTTTGTTGCGAGAATTCGCTTCACCCCTTTCTAAAAAGTTAGTTCTAAGAATAAATAATAATATTGTTTGTATTAAAGCATATTGGCTACCCACAATACACCTAAGTTTTGCTCCCACGCCCCTTAAAACGATCCCACGGGTAATGCTCTCAGCATCACCCTATTACCGACACGTTAACTTAACGCATAAAACTGTTAATTGATAAATAATTAATTGGGTATAAGTATTATGCTCATGGCAGCCAACGTGATGATATATCACGGAACGACGTCACGGACGGAAGAAAAGGTCTTCGAGCACATCCGTGAGGCAGCACGGGGTCGGTTGAAGGGAGCCGAGGTTTTTATCCGCCCGCTAGAGTCTAATAGGGCCAACAATTTTCGCTCTTTTAGACTCCCAAGTGCCGGCTAAGCACCAGCAGATGTTTCTGCGCTTCGACTTCTGGCCGGAGGGTCTTCCGTCGCTTTAGAGAAGCAAGAATAAAAATCCCAAAATAACTCTTTTTTTTGCGTTACGTATTTTTTTTAAATATCTGTTTTTTGCATAATTTGAATTTTACAGCGCATTGGTTTTACTGTAATGCTGTAATTTTATATTGACAAACAAATAAATATCCAGACCATTTTGCCGAGAATTTTGCCCACACGTTACAGTCCAATGCTAATCAAAAGAATAGGTATAAGCATAAATAACATGCCGTGACAGCCAGGACAAAGAGTGAAATAGTACATCAGAGATAGCTGCGGAATAACCATGTTTTGTTTGGTTTTCTACCCTCATTTGTTTCACAAGACAAGTTTATGATGTTGATTCTATAGAAATTTTCATGGGCAAATTGTATCAAGTAAATTTATTTCGATACTTTCTTATACTTCAAAATCTGATAAATCTTTATCTTCGAGTTGAAGATACTCTAGAATGAATCACAGGTTTAAGAACATACTAGCTTTTACCGACGTTCTAGTTAACATCAGCGTTATGGTTGAATTTGAATTTTGCGATTTTTGTAAATTGCTCTTAAAAAATTATAGTTTTCATTTATGTTGTACATATGTATAGCAATGTGTATTTCAGGATCTTACATGCCTACAGAGCGATAGGATGAAAAGTAGCCTACGAGAGATCCACTTGTCTTCAGAAAAAACGTCATCCAAATCTGCCCACACGGCATGAATGCTCCTCTTAAGTATTCACACAAAGGTTCACTGGCATTAATCCCTTAAAAAGATAAATTCGCCTTTGTACATGTATGTTAACGTTCAACAATTGTTTGTTTCAGCTACATTTCTCATTATTTCTCACAGTGTGCTCAAATCCTCAAAGTGTTCATTTAAACCTGTCAGTAAGGAACGTCAGCCTATTTTCTTCCAATTTGCCATCTTCAATACATTCAAAACTATACGAAACACGCTATGAACCAGCGAATTTAACGAACAAAAGCCCATTAGTTTCATTGGGATCTTAACAAAGCGTTATACGTGGCAACCGGCGCTATAGACACTAACTACCAGCTGCGAATGTTGCCTGCCGCACGTACCGACGGAAATTCGTGCTATTTGTAACACCGCGATAGCATCTGCCCCAAATCTGCTGCATATCTTCCACATCTGCTGCCCTAGCCGCAAACGGCGCTCATTTATACCAGCGTAAATGAAATGAAGCTTTGTTAAAAGTAAGACAGGAATATTTAACCCTCGACGCCATAAGGGGTGTTATAAGTTAGACCGCTATGAGTTTCACTTAAATTTGGTTTGACGTGGTCATGCGTCAACTTAGGACAACAGACATCACGATGAATGAAAACTCGCCACCTCGACCATTTGCCCGCAATGTCAATCTACCAAGTGAGAGACTAGCGTCTCGCCTCCAGTCTACTTACCAAATTTTATCGAAATTTTTAGAGTTTGTTTTAATGTCAAAGAGTAACAACCGGTCGGTTAAACGTCATTACCATCGCACGTTTGTTATCACAACAGAAGGACAAGCCGTGAGAATTTGCTAAGATTTAGCATCGGTATATTTACTCGTACTTTTCATAAAAAAATAACTATGAGCATCATCTCATTTAATAATACTGACCAATATTTTATTATTTAACAACTGTACATAAAATAACATAAAACAAGATACGCTCAAAAAACATTACCACTCCTTGCAGTCGGCTAAAAAGAGGACACAGAGAACTAACCTAAGAAACCTTAACTAAATATACATGTTATTATAAAAATAAAAATTATAAAAAGAACACCCGTTTAAAAGATCTGCCTGCTGGTCCATTACCTGGACCGCAAGTGCGATCCGCTGGGATAAATACGCGCCAGTTCTTAGCTGAACCTAAGACCTGAAGTGTCGACCAATAATACTTGCCAAAATGGTAATGACCCAACAAACACACAAACACACATTGACAAACTTTCTCGTTTGTAATATTATCAGAATTACACACGCCAGGGTTTCGAACCCAACTCGCATACTTCACAAACTTATTTCCCGCGTAACTTGTGTGCCTTTCGCTAACTTTCTCCGATATATTCCGATATCAATCGGCGCAGCATTTGTCTCTGATTTGCACGCACCCAATATGTCGACTTGTTTATTTCTTATTTATGCCGCGCACATAGCGAGGACTCGGGGCCATAAACAAGTAAGTACGGGTCTTAGTAAATTAGCTTTGTTAGTATAACTCTGTTCCAAGTGTTCCAACGGCAGGCGAAAAACGAACATTGAAGAAAACGAATATATTTTGATTGGTTTTTTGGAATCTTTTTGTATTTTTTATTTCAATTCCAAATTTTTACTTTTACGGTCATCCCGTAAAACCGAAATTGAAAAAAAGTGACTAAGTAAGAAACACAAGCTGAGATATGAGATGCATAGGGAAATTCGTGTCGGTACCGTTGACCATCAGTGGTGTAGCGGTATAGCACGCGGTACGGATTACCGAGGACCTGGGTTCGATTCCCAGTGATGGTCTTATTTTTCTGTTTTTTCTGTGCATCTATATTTCAGTTTGTATTTTCGAATATATTTTGTCCGATGCACTTGTTAATCCATTGTTTTTAGTACATACTTTCAAAGTATGGGCTATTAGTGGTCACTCAAGACAATAAAACTTGTATCACGTTTTAGAATCATCATCATCATCAGCCTATAGCAGTCCACTGCTGGACATAGGCCTCCCCCAAAGAGCCCATTGCACCCTGTCCTCGGCTAGACGCGAGAGTTTTTTCGCCTGTCGTTGGAACAGAGTTATAGACGTCGAGTTTGTACAAAATGACATTCATTGGTCAGGAGATTGGTTGGCGTTCGGCGTACTCCCAATAGGAATTGGTTCTTCAGTTACAAAGTATTTCTCTCTCTTTTCTAAGTCGCTATACTCTTGACAGAGTGGTTGTTGTTGTCGGATGAGAATCAGTGAAACTTCATGATGACATTCTTGGAAAAATAGTTTGTTGATTTCCCTTGGCCTTCCATACCGCAGAGCTCGAGTCCGGAGTTCGTTGTTCGCGATAGAGTGCTACTGCAAACTCGTCAGGTCCCTTATAGTCGCCATGAAGCCTTATATTCATCATCATCATCAGCCGGAAGACGTCCACTGCTAAACAAAGGTCTCCCCCTTAGAATGCCACAATGAACGACAACTCGCCACTTGCATCCACCGGTTTCCCGCAACTCTCACGATGTCGTCAGTCCACCTGGTGGGAGGCCTGCCAACGCTTCGTCTTCTGGTTCGTGGTCGCCACTCGAGGACTCTTCTCCCCCAACGGTTATCTGTTCTTCGAGCGATGTGGCCCGCCCGTTACCACTTCAACTTGCATATATTTCCAGCTGTGTCGGTGATTTTAGTTCTTCGACGGATTTCCGTATTCCGGATTCTATTAGTGTTATTATTAAGATCTTATAATACCTTAAAGTGCTGAAATCGGTTTATTTGTTTACACAGCGTACATAGCTAAATAATACCGTCCGTACCGTCGCGCTTCTCGGGACCAGTCTAAAAACCAGCGCTGGGCCTGCCTACACACGCTAAGATTAGAGTTTAATTTATTTTTATTTCTTATTTGTTCTTTCATGGCAATAAAGGTTAAATTTTACTTCACTTTAAAATTCTGTGAAATAATCATTTTGCATCTGAAATAATTCACTGATCCTAAAGGAATCCTCAAAACGGAGGATGATGAGATCATTATTACCCACTCCCTACATGTAAAGAACCACAATGTACTGAACTCACCCTAATTCCGCTGGCACGTCTTCGATCAAACCCCAAACTCTCAAATTAATTATCCACTGCTCCAAACTTGTTACAAACGTACAGTCCGCCCCACAGTTTACCCGGACCTAAATCTGCTGTGGTCGTTAACGTAGTAGTTGTACCCGTGGCTTTATTCGCGTGAACAAGCCTGGCAGTGGAATTGAAATTGCGGGGTTTCTTTTAATTCCCTGGTTGAAACAAAAGTACTTGGGCAACCGAGTTTTGATCGGGCTGAAACTCGAAAATATGCCTTTTCCGAGAAACCAAGACCAAGCTAGATCGATTGTTCGTTCTCGAAAACCCCACAAAACAATTGTCATTGAAAGCGTTGGAGTAGTTTCCGAGATCATTACTGCTAAACATTGCCCGCAATTCTCACCGTTCTGATTCTGTTTCCGAGATATCTACTCGAAATAAATATACAGAAATTACTTATTTAAAGGAAAATTTTCGAAGTCACTACACTCTTGAGCGTCCTGAGGCACGGACGACCTTAAGATTCGAGGGTCGCTGGCGGCGGATGGATGCGAGGGGCTGAAGACAGAGTGTGTGGCGCGCCATGGAAGAGGCATGTCCAGCAGTGGACTGCTGTAGGCTGATGATGATGATGATGACACTCTTGACAGTGTGGTCGTAGTCGTAGGTTCAGGTTCAGTATAGTGAACATCCATGACGACTTTCTTGAGAAAATAGTTTGGTGATTCCCTTGCCTTCCACACCGAAGTGTACGTAGAAAGTACGTATTTATGTATGTAAGCACTTTATTGTACAAAAAAAGAAACGAATACAATTGATAAACGCCGAAATACATGTATAAAGTACATGTACAATACACAAATTTTCGTGTCATGGAACCTTTCCAATCAGTCGTTTTGTATGAGCCAACTGTTTAAACCATGGTCCAACTTGAAATCCATTTATCCCACTATAATGCTGACTGTACAAGGGTTTAAAGATATAATGGGCACGATTGGCGCATGTTAACAGGTTTCGATCAAAGTTGGTACACTTATGTTCATATTTAGGTCAAGTTCGGAAACGTAGATAGCCAAGGGCCCGCAAAGTTTCTCATTAAACCCAGCCAAGTTGCGTACCTACTCTGGTAATTATCTCTTGGCTGCTAATGACTTTGTTCTTTGGATATTGCAGATGGAACATGCGAAGTTTGATCAGCGATTTAGTTTTATAACTGAAGAGAGTCGTTAGGGGATGATTTATTTTCATAATTAGAGCGTTAGGAAAATAAGTGTTATCTTTTGATGAGATGGAAAGTTGTTGTTGTCTTTGTCTTGATTGTGCTTTATGTCACGTGATTTAGAAGCTCGTTAATGCAGCTTGATGCGTAAATTTCACAATTTAAGGTAGTCCTTATAGCTTTTGAAATGGTGTCTATTATAAAATTATGGAACATAATAGGATACAGTTTTTTTAACCACTGGGCTAGGCGGTCATCTATTACTGTTCAAATAATACACCAGTTGGTATTCAATATGAGATAGTAGGCGTCGTCCAGACACCCTTGTGATTGGGAATAAAATAATATAACACGACATAAAACATGTATTGTGTATTGTCTTATTTCACTCGCACACTCTTTGTTTTCGTAATAATGGGTATTGGAGCTGTCGTCTGGCGGCTGCGGGGTGACAGTGTTTCAAATAAATGTTCGTAATGGCTTTGATACTGTTTCTCGAAGGTAGATCTTTATTTGTTTATCGACACACATATCATAAACCCTCCATAATGCATTCGAAAACCGGAAATTATGACCAACATGAAATATAGGGTTTTGTGACAATGTTATGATTGCGTAATATTTAATATCGAAGTTTACATTTCGAACATGTCTCGAAAACAAAACAATTTGATTGGACCTCGATTATAATACAGCCGAGATGACTTTTTATTCGAAATGAAACGTCACTTTCACTTGCAAACAATTTTGACACTCTCGCACGAGCTATCACGTTACTAAACTTGATATCATTATAATGACAGTTGAGACCGCGTCTAGTTTGTTTCTGATAAAAGAAAACTACGGTTGTGTATAAGGCTGTGGGAGGGCTGCGGCTCCATTGAGGCGGAGACGAGCGGAGCGGAGAGGAGACGTGTAAAGGTCGACCAATCCCTACACGTCGATAATAATAAGGCGGAGACGAGATGTGGATTCAACTAATATGATTGTTTGACCTCTACACGTCTCCTCACCGCTCCGCTCGTCTCCGCCTCAGTTGAGCTGCAGCCTAAGCTTCAAAAAAGTACTATTTTTGATGTTCAATTTTGACGGATTTGCAGCCAGACGGAGAGTGTAGAGACATTAATAAGGTTCTGTTACTAACCCTTCGCGTACGTACCATCAGCCAAATATGTGGTCTACCACCCTAGAGTTGATAATTGTTTGCATGACAAAAAACAATAATGCCAATAGACGTGTCTGTCAACTTGAAAGTTCGACTTTACCTAACCCTAAAAATAATCAAGTGAAATCCGGTCAAAAAAAGTAAACTCAATAGTTTACAAGGCTACAAAAATTACAAAGAAAACAAGAACATAATTAACGAGAAGCTACAAAGGTTCTTTTAAAATTAAAACGTTATAATATTTAACTCATAGTTACAATTTTTCTGGATCGCTGGGAAATGGAGGGAATCTCTCTTTTCCCCAACATGACCTGCGTGAATTGGGATTCAGGATAACACTATTTTTTAGTATACTAGATAGAAACTACCGATACTAACGCCATCTAGCGATGTTTCCCCCTTGTCTACCAAATTTTAACACGTTCGGCCCCGGCAACGATCCACTAATCTCTTACGCCATGCCTACGCATATCCCACAGCAGTCACTTTTACGCCAGTGACACGTATACGTGTCACTGGCGTAAAAGTGACTGCTGTCATAATAATTCGTACCTCATAAAGGCTGGCATAGCGTAAGGGCTTGGCGGAACGTTGCCGGAGCCGAATGTGACCCACTAAGCTCTTACGCTACACATTGCGCATATCCCACAGCACTTACAAATACGTGTCAGTGGCATAAGAGTAAGAACTAAAAGGTCACTGCTGGTTCCTGTCGTTTTGGCTGTGTATCGTCTATCAGTCATCATCCCAGCCTATATACGTCCCACTGCTGGGCACAGGCCTCCTCTCAGAACAAGAGGGCTTGGGCCATAGTTCCCACGCGGGCCCAGTGCGGATTGGGAACTTCACACGCACCATTGAATTGCTTCGCAGGTTTGTGCAGGTTTCCTCACGATGTTTTCCTTCACCGCAAAGCTCGTGGTAAACTTCAAATGTAATTCCGCACATGAATTTCGAAAAACGCAGAGGTGCGAGCCGGGGTTTGAACCCACGACCTTCTGCTTGAGAGGCGATAAGTCAACCCACTAGGCCACCACGGCTTCATTCTTTCAGTCAGTTTAATTAATTAATTAATTATTTATTTACTCAAATAAAAAAAACAAAAGAAGTACAGAAATACTTATCCTACTAATATTATAAATGTTAAAGTTTGTGAGTGAGTGAGTGAGTGAGTGAGTGAGTATGTTTGTTACTTTTTCACGCTTAAACGGCTGGACGGATTTGGATGAAATTTGGCGGAAAGTTAGTTTATAACCTGGATTAAAACATAGGATACTTTTTATCCCGATATTCCCACGGGATAGGGATAAAATCTTGAAATAACAACCGCTAGGCTTAGAGTCATGAAATTTGGTATGTAGGTAGTTGGACGTCTGGAATAAAACATAGGTGACTTTTTGACCCGATATTCCCACGGGATACCTAGGGATAAAATCTTGAAATAACAACCGCTGGGCTTTGAGCCATGAAATTTAGTACGTAGGTAGCTGGACCTCTGGAATGACACATAAGCTACTTTTTATTCCGATATTCCCACGGGATAGGGATAAAATCTCGAAATAACAACCGCTGGGCTTAGAGGCATGAAATTTGGTATGTAGGTAACTGGACATCTGGAATAACACTAAGTGACTTTTTGACCCGATATTCCCACGGGATAATTAGGGATAAAATCTCGAAATAACAACCACTGGGCTTAGAGCCATGAAATTTGGTATGTAGGTAGCTGGACCTCTGGAATAACACATAGGCTACTTTTTATTCCGATATTCCCACGGGATAGGGATAAAATCTCGAAATAACAACCGCTGGGCATGAAATTTGGGAGGCATGAAATTTGGTATGTAGGTAGTCGGACGTCTGGAATAACACATACGCTACTTTTTATCCCGATATTTCCACGGAATAGTTTTGTAACTAAGGGGCCCCATACATCCGTGTATTATTGTTATTATTATTTTGTAATTTTAACTTTAATTGTATACTTACTGTAATTTTTAAGTATTTTATTTGTACTTATTTTATTTTGAGAAAATGACTTTCTGCCAAGCTTCTTGCGGCGCATTCTTCTTGGCAATGATGGTCTTTCCGAAAGTGCTGGTATTTAAAAAAATGACGTGTAAAAGTGCCCATTGCGGCCTATTTACTGAATAAATGATTTGAATTTGAATTTGGATAGGGAAATTTTTTGAAATTTTAGCACTGGGTTTAGAGTCTTGAATTTTATTCGCAACACAACCTCAATGAAGACCACGATATAAATTTTGGAAATTTCCAGGGGAATTTTGTAAAATCCCGAAAATTTCAATTGCAACTACCAGACCGAATAGTTTACGCGTGCGAAGCCGCGGGTAAAAGCTAGTAACTATATAAACCTCTGCCAAACTGCGTAGCAGTTTGTTGGCAGAAAGTGTAGAACTCTCATTCACTATTTTGAATACTTTTATACTATGCCGGCTGCGCAGGCGCGGTGCGCCGCGGTCCTTGGTTACATAGTGAAACAGACGGTCAAGTTACAGTTTTATAAATACACACCGTGTTTTTCTTGATTTGCGTTAAGTCCGATAGACGCGTCCGCTTAGGATGGAAACTGCCTGATAATTGACTTTTTGGCCAAAAAGTTTTTTATACATACCTAATATAAACTTCACAGTCATTATCAAGGGTTAAATTATAAAATTCACACGAGACATAAACCCTTTTATAACTTTATGCTAAACTATACTAATGCTTTAGTAAGGGACTTCAACTGTTCTTTCTGTTTAAATGCGCATAATCTTAATTCTTGATTATCTTTTGAAAAATAAAAATAATTTAAGACGTCTAGGTTTTGGAGGAATTAACTTTATTTGACCTGTTGAATGTTCCCTTAAAGTTAACGGATATAAAAAATAACAAGTTGTACATAAATATTAATAAAATTGTCCGTCCATTTCGTATTAGCTTGTTAAGAATCTATGTCTCCATAAGTATACCCTTATACAAGCCAGCTGTTTTCATTACGCCCATAATAACGTTGGTACGTCTATATGCTCTTAGGAATTACGGTTGATCAAGACTTAACCACGGGGAAATATTACTCCACGATATTAGCTGCTTATTGGAAATGTGTGTTTAATGATATCGTTTGCTTTTATAACGTATTGCGTTTTGGTCAGTACATTTACTTATTTATCAACTAGATTTTACCCGCGGCTTCGCACGTAGTGCGTAGATCCAGTACCTAGTTGAAATGAAGTTCCGGGATTTTACTAAATTTCTGCACACGAAATGTGCCAAATTCCGTGACTAAACCTACGAATAAATAATAAGTCTGGAACTGCGTTATAAAAATGACCTCCCGTGTCCTAGTAGGCGGGGCGTAAAAGCATGTTTTGAGCGTCATTTGACTGACATCTGACATTGCATCACGCGCGCAAACCAATCCCTGCTTTCCTTCTGAATTTTAACCAATTAACAAGCACGTCAATTCACAACCTCGAAAATGATTCGTGTTTGAATCATAAGTCGTTTTGGTTTTAGGTATGGCCACTTTTTGTGTGGAATTTGTTTTGAGTTACGCTTCCTGACTTATTCTTATTATGTACTAGCTTTTGCCCGTGGCTCCGCCCGCGTGGTATTCGGTTTTCGCGCGCTGTTCCCTCGGGAACTGTGCATTTTTCCGGGATAAAAAGTAGCCTATGTCACTCTCGGGCCCATAAACTATCTCTATGCCAAAAATCACGTCGATCCGTCGCTCCGTTACGGCGTGAAAGGCGGACAAACACACAAACACACAAACATACAAACACACTTTCGCATTTATAATATTAAGTAAGTATGGATTTATTCGTAGCTCTAGCTTTAGCTAGTGGTTGAGATTTTGAGATTTTCTCCTGATCCCGTGGGAATATTAGGATAAAAAGTAACCTAGGTGTTGTTATAAACGTCCATCCAGCTATCAAAATAACAAATTAATCCAAATTCGTTAGTTGTATTAGTGTGAAGGAATAACAAACACACACACGTACTCACAAATGTTCGCATTTATAATATTACATACTATATGTTGCCCGCGACCCCGTCCGCGTAGAAGTATGAAAAATAGTTTACATCTTATTCTCAGACCTACCGAACACACAAAAATATTCATAAGAGTCGGTCAAGCCGTTTCGGAGGAGTTTGGTTACAAACATTGTGACACGAGAATTTTATACATATACTAGCTTTTACCCGCGGCTCGCTCGCGTTAACCATTAACATTTCAAAGAAGCAAGCAATCAAGCAAGCAAGCCAGCAAGCATGCAAGTGAGCATGTAAGCAAGCATGCAAGCAAGCATGCAAGCAAGCATGCAAGCAAGCATGTAATTATGCAAGGAATAGTGCAAGCAATCATGCATTCGAGCATGCAAGCAAACATGCATTCAAAGTTGCATTCTAGCATGCAAGCAAGCATGCAAGTGAGCATGTAAGGAAGCATGTAATTATGCAAGGAATAGTGCAAGCAAGCATGCATTCGAGCATGCAAGCAAGCATGCATTCAAAGCTGCATTCTAGCATGCAAGCAAGCATGCAAGTATGTAAGGAATAGTGCAAGCAAGCATGCATTCGAACATGCAAGCAAACATGCATTAAAGCATGCAAGCAAGCGTGCAAGTAAGCATGCAAGTCAGCATGCAAGCAAGCATGTAAGGAAGCATGTAATTATATTATGCAAGGAATAGTGCAAGCAAGCATGAATTCGAGCATGCAAGCAAGCATGCATTCAAAGCTGCATTCAAGCATGCAAGCAAGCATGTAATTTTGCAAGAAATAGTGCTAGTAGTAAGCATGCATTCGAGCATGCAAGCAAACATGCATTCAAGCATATAAGCAAGCATGCAAGCAAGCATGCAAGCAAGCATGCAAGCAAGCATGCAAGCAAGCATGCAAGCAAGCATGCAAGCAAGCATGCAAGCAAGCATGCATTCAAAGCTGCATTCAAGCATGCAAGCAAGCATGTAATTTTGCAAGAAATAGTGCTAGTAGTAAGCATGCATTCGAGCATGCAAGCAAACATGCATTCAAGCATGCAAGCAAGCATGCAAGCAAGCATGCAAGAAATCATGCAAGCAAGCATGCAAGCAAGCATGAAAGTGAGCATGTAAGTAAGCATGTACTTATGCAAGGAATGTTGCAAGCTCTGCTGCAAGCAAGCATGCAAGCAAGCATGCAAGCAAGCATGCAAGCATGCAAGAAAGCATGCAAGTGAGCATGTAAGTGAGCATGTAAGCAAGCATGTAATTATGCAAGGAATAGTGCAAGCAAGCATGCATTCGAGCATGCATTCAAGCATGCAAGCAAGCATGAAATTTTGCAAGAAATAGTTCTAGTAGTAAGCATGCATTCAAGCCTGCATTCAAGCATGCAAGCAAGCATGCAAGCAAGCATGCATTAAATCATGCAAGCAAGCGTGGAAGCAATCGTGTAAGCAAGCATGTGATTATGCAAGAAATGGTGCAGCAAGCAAGCAAGCATGCTTTTTAACACATTATTAGTCAGCTCAGTCAGCTCCGCGGTTAGAATACAAAAACAAACTTTTGGTCATCCCTTGGGAATGGCAATTTTTTTCGGGATAAAAAATATCCTATTATTTATTCTGGACCTCTAATATGACGTATGCAAAATTTCATAGGAATCGTGCAGTAGTTACGGCGTGAAAGCGTAACAAACAAACAAACAAACAAACAAACAAACAAACAAACAAACAAACAAACAAACTCACTTTCCCCTTTATAATAGTAAGGATAAGTAGGAAGTAGGATTATTGCTTCAAATTACTTATAGATTCCAAGTTAGTCAAACGATAGCGTGATGTAATCTACAGCAGCGCCATCTTTTGGATGTTTTATAAGTAATTGTAAGCTCGGTGCAATTTTGTGGGTTTCGAAAGCAAAATATTAATCGCTCGTGTGTCAAATTTTTGTAAATAAATATCTCTCTCTCTCTCTCTCTCTCTCTCTCTCTCTCTCTCTCTCTCTCTCAAATTTCCTTCCTATTAAATCCGATTATGTTCTTCATATACGTATGTATATATTTTTTTCTAGATTTTGTGATTGAAATTGAGGGTTTTGTGTTAAGAACATCATCATCATCATCATCCCAGCCTATCCTAGTCCTGCTGGGCACTGTTGGGCACAGGCGTCCTCTCAGAATTAGAGGGCTTGGACCGTATTCCCACGCGAGCCCAATGCGGGATGGGAACTTCACACATACCATTGAATACCTTTGCAGGGTTGTGCAGGTTTCCTCACGAACAACTGACCAAAATTTCAAGACTAAACCCAGCGTTTGAAATTTCAACTTTTATCCCGTGGGAATATCGGGATAGAAAGTAGACTACTTATGTGTTATTCCAGAAGTCCAGCTACCTACTTACCAGATTTCATGACTATAAACCCAGCGGTTGTTATTTCGTTATTTCGAGATTTATCCCTATCCCGTGGGAATATCGGATAAAAAGTAGCCTATGTTTTATTCCAGATGTTCAGCTATCTACATACCAAATTTCAGGGCTCTAGCCCAGCGGTTAATAGTTCAAGATTTTATCCCTATCCCGTGGGATAAAAAGTAGCCTATGTGTTATTTCAAACGTCCAGCTACCTACTTATTCAAATTTTCATGACTCTAAGCCCAGCGGTTGATATTCGAGATTTTTATCCCTATCCCGTCCCGTGGGAATATCGGGATAAAAAGTAGCCTATGTTTTATTCCAGATGTTCAGCTATCTACATACAAATTTCATCCAAATCCGTCCAGCCGTTTCAGCGTGAAAGAGTAACAAACATACTCACTCACTCACTCACTCACATAAACTTCGCATTTATAATATTAGTAGGATTAGAGCTGGCCAAGTTCAAAGAAAAAGGAACTGGCGACGCAGACTTATGAGTATCTCGAAAGATAAAGTTTAGAGAGTCGGAATCCGACTAGGACATGATCAATGTGGGCAAACAATGGGGATTCTGGCAGTGAATCAAACTATATTGGAGAACTAACACTTGTCAACATAAAACCAAAACAGCACGGCACGCTAACACTGAAATATAATGAATGCTATTACCACAACTTGTCTGTTTTGTGTTTCCGTGGACCCACTGAAAATCAGCGTCGTTTCACTATGTGCTCCGACATATGCTGAGTGGTATCTTTTTTTGGAATAGGTATTTGAACACTCACCTTTTTGTTTGTTTTGATTTAAGTAAAAACCTGTAAATGATGTGATGAATATTATTTCAAAATAAATTGTTCTTTCTTTCCAGTAACTTAAATAAGTTTTTGGTAAAAAAAATATTTTTAATACAAGCTTTTTTTGCTGACTGTATTTTTTGTTGATTGTCACTCAAACTACATTTGCATACTAAATTTTAAGTCGATGCCATTAACCATTGAAGAGTTCCGTCCTGCGGAGATGATCCTGGCCGGATTACAAGGATGTCACGACTAGAACATTGTATTGTCACGCAATTTACATAAGTATTCCAAATTTCAAGTCAATCTGACTACTGAAAGTTTGTCGAATTTAACTTGCAAGATTTGATTACAGACAGACAACGGGACAGGTGAAACTAAATAAGCTTGTAATAAAAGCTTAGTTAATAAAGAAACATAACAGTTTCTGAAACGTCGACTCGAGCCGGACTTCCTTCTACTACCAAAACTGACAATTGACAATCGTTGTCCTGCGTTCTGACCTCAGACTCAGGCAAGCGCGCCACGCAACTGGCACGCACGGCAACTCTGGCGTTTCATAGGTGCTATAACGCCAACCCTTAAGAAGCTTTGCATGTCAATGACCAATACTGAGAACTCTACATGTTGTATATTTACATTAAATATTACAGTATTACACTTACATCCGTAGCATAATTATTTATTTTACAAATTTGAGTGTATTTCGTACGCTTAAATGGCAGTATTCTGTTTATATAACCCAAAACAAGCGTAAAATCCGTCGAAATAGTTATTATAATAAAGTTAATGGGAAACGCATTACGTAATAGGATTCTGGAGTTAGACCTAAATGGGAATACAAATTTTGTTATTACTTGTTAATAATGTAACGGGCAAAGAGGTTGGAAACCTTTTTGATTATCGTTGTAACAAAATGTACCTCCATTTTGGCAGTTGTTATCGGCCATCTTTATGATGGCTGACATCATATTACGTCTCGCTCTTGTCTTGTCTCGCTTATGTTATGATATGAATGAATGAAAGCTTTCAAGAGCTTTTTCAATATCAAGTTAGAGTAGTCAAAAGAGTGACTTGTTAATGTACGATTTAAAATTGCACAATTGAGAAAAAAACAATACAATAACAACATAACACAAACGGTAGCCCGAGCCCGCACCTCTGTGTTTTTCGTTTCTTTTTTTATTCCAATACTTATATAAACTATACACAACATCAATATATATATTTTTTACTCAAACACAACCTTTTTTGATGGCTACTATTTATTGACTACAAACTACATATACTTACCAAATTCATTCCATCCGTAAAAGTGAAATTCAACTTACAACATTTCTTAAAAAAAAACATAAATCTCGACCAACAAATCTCGTAGACGGTCTACGCTCGTAGCTCGCTACGCGCTACGCCGTAGCTCAAGCCAAATCTCGTAGACGGTCTCGCTCGCGTACTCGCTAACGCTCTAACGCCGTAGCTCTCATCGCAGCAGAAGCATTTGCTAAAAAAGCAAGGTGATTTCATTAAAAAAAAAAACAAGCTAACACTCGTAAAACCCACTTCTGGAAATAAAGGAAAGAGACGGCGGAATATAGCTTTTATTTAAAATTTTAGATGTGGTTTTCTAAATCCACGTGCGAGTTGGACTAAGTAGTGATGTAAACTTTAATACTTATTTTTTTAATAACTATATAAACATGTAATTTTAATTCAGTTTTTAAACTAATTCGTGGTGTTCGTATTTCGTATTTATGTAAATATTGCTAGTTAGATTTCACTCATTTGTATTATTACACTTACTTAAATTGAATAGAGATTTTTTTGACTCTGACTTCACTTGAAACTTGGTACGGATGCAACTACAGCCAACAAATAGTGCCAACAAAATTTTTTTTTTGACAAAATGCAACACCATAAGACCTGCTAGCAATGGCGTGGAGTCAACATTTTCGCAAGGCAGTGAAAGGGCAAGGAAAGTGATTAAATAGATACAGGATATAGGAACATAAATTAAGTAGATGAATAAATAAATCGTTTATTTACTCGACCAGTAAATACAAATGTCTAATACGTGGTCATACGTTTTTGAATGCAGTTAGATTAGACGCAACCTGTGCTATAAGTACTTGTCTCTGACGTCAACCCGGTGGGAATAGAATTATGATACGGTCAACGAATCACCATTTTTTTTTTATCGACTGGATGGCAAACGAGCAAGTGGGTCTCTCCTGATGCTAAAAGATCACCACCGCCCATAAACGGGTCTATATTGGAATCCCTAATATATCTTTTGTCCTAATTGTATGTTCCCTAATAACTTTGGTCATAATGATTTTTTGCCATAACAACGTATTCCCTAATGTAAGGGCCATAACTTTTTTTACCCAAATATTGTATGTCCTAATACTTATGTGCACTATCGTCTTTAGTACTAATGTTCATATGTCCTAATAGTTATATATCCTAATAGTGAATGCCATAATCATAGGTTTATATTGGAATCCCTAATTTCTTGTGTCTTAATTGTATTTTTCCTAATAACTTTGGTCATAATGATCTCTTGCCATAACGACGTTTGACCTAAACACTATTTGTCATAAAATATTCTTAACGTTTACTCTAAGATTTTACACTAGTAGCAGTTCGATTCCTTTGGGGACTCAGTTCTTACCTAACCTAACATATTTTTCTGGTAGCAGTTCGTTTCTGTTGGGGACGCAGTTCTAACCTAACCTAACCTACTTTTCTGGTAGCAGTTCGTTTCTGTTGGGGACGCAGTTCTAACGTAACCTAACCTACTTTTCTGGTAGCAATTTGCTTCCGTTGGGGACGCAGTTCTAACCTAACCTAACCTACTTTTCTGGTAGCAGTTTGTTTCCGTTGGGGACGCAGTTCGGGTGCCATTCGCGATCTATAACATCGTATGCCCTAATGTAATGTTTGTCCTAATCATCATTTACCATAACGGTTTTTTTTTCCAAAACCGTAAATATTTCAGAAATTTTGAAGTTGTCATTCTGTAGAACTGCATAGGATAGGATAGGTTTATTTTATAACGGCCCTGAAAAAATTACGGTTTCAGAGAAAAAAGCGTTATGGCAAATGATGATTAGGATGAACATTACATTAGGACATAAAATGTTATGTGTTATAATATTAGTACAGAACAAATTAGGTATTTTGGCATTAGGTCATGTTATATTATGACTAAAGTAATTAGGTATTTTGGCATTAGGTCATGTTATATTATGGCTAAAGTAATTAGGTATTTTGAGCATTAGGTAATGTAATTTTATGGCTTATAATCTTTATGACTAATGAACGATATGTCAAGAGCGTTTAGGACAAAATTGGTATGGCACTTGACTTTAGGACATACGACGGTATGGATCGGGACCGAGACCCCCCATAAACACCTGCACCATGGAACCTTTTCAACGGAAGAGTCATTGCGATTTTCATTGTTAATTAATACGATGTCACTATGACGTTTACTGTGAAATGGTTCTATGGTGGCTTATGATTTAAAGTACTTGACCGTACAACGCCACTGCCTCAAAGCAGCATTTTCCACGTTTGAACTGTTAAATCAGACGACACCAACAGGATGTTAACGTCGCGCCGACGTCAACGTCGCGTTAGCAAAACAATCGCATAACGATCAATCAAGCGGCTGTCGACACAGTGGTTCCCAAACTTAATCATGTTACATTAACATCATCCCAGCACCTGCTGGGCACAGGCCTCCTCTCAGAATAAGAGGGCTTGGGCCGTAGTTCCCACGCGGGCCCAGTGCGGATTGGGAACTTCACACACACACAATAGAATTGCTTCGCAGGTTTGTGCAGGTTTTCTCACGATGTTTTCCTTCACCGTAAAGCTCGTGGTAAATTTAAAATGTAATTCCGCACATGAATTTCGAAAAACTCAGAGGTGCGAGCCGGGGTATGAACCCACGATCCTCTGCTTGAGAGGCCTTAGGTCAGACTACTTGGCCACCACGGCTTCCGGCTTTCGGTTTCATTAACATATACCTATTCGTTACATAAAACTTTTGTTTTTGTATTACTTTTTTGCATAGCTTAAAACTGAATTCACCGTGCGCCCTAAAGACTCCCATTTTTCCTCCATTTGGAAAAAAACAGTAGCTCGACCGACAAAAAATCCATGTAGTGTTGGAACTTGCTCACAAAATTTCATGAGAATCGGTTGAGAAATGCGACATGTCGAAGACAGACAGTCGGCGATATAAAAGTATTTTTCCTAAACTGAAAGACACGCTTTGGTAGCGCTTTGCACTAATTGCACTCGCTCATTTAATTAATTCACACACAAACAGTGAAAAAAAAAACTCACATATTGAGAAACTTTGCCTAAAACAAAAGACAAACGGAACAAAACGACACATCTACCAGAATGTCCATAATATAAACCTTGAGCTGCTGTAATAGAACGCTATACTGAAGCCTGGGTTCATTCTTGATTGTACTCAGAAATTCTACAGAGGGAATATTAAAGTCAACCGTATCATTTGGGTGTTGACGGCCCGGACGGGAGCAGGAATTAATTACGAATGTATGTGTGTAGATGTAAGCAGGTAGGGATACCATGTCAGTGTCAGGAATTTCTATTATATTAAAGTAGAAAAATATATACAAGGTGTTAATTAAATAGAGAAGTTCCCAAACCGCAAAGTTCCCAGTCTGCAGTGGGCCCGCGTGGGAACTATGGCCCAAGCCCTCTTGTTATGAGAGGAGGCCTGTGCCCAGCAGTGGGACGTATATAGGCTGGGATGATGAATTAAATAATTGAAAACCAGAAAGTAGTTTGCTCAGAATCGAGAGTAGAATCAATTACACTATGTTTTAAATTAGGTTGTGTTTGTGTTTTAAATCCCTTTTTTATTGTGCCCAGTCTAAAAGTTACGACTGCAACAGGCGCCAATTAAATATTAGCGGTTTGCATACTATTTCGATAATTTAATACTGGCCGTTTTGCTGTCAGTGTGTGATTTTCTTCTAAAAACGTCAAAGCGCAACTGACAAATAAAAATTATGAGTGTAGAGTTACAAATGAAGTAGAATTACTGGCTTAGCAAAAGACACGAATATCATTTAAAATAATCAAGATATTCAAAAATAAATGCAATCAAGTGACTTAAAATGAAAAGAAAGTACAAACTTTCATTCATTCTTGTTTTTTTTTTAATATTTTCTTTACAAGAAGATATTTGGTACTCAGTCATGTGATGACGTCTGATCCTATTTATTACACGAAATATATTTAAAACTTTCGCGATTCACACACACATCATCATCACCATCATCCCACAATAATCAATGCGAAAGTTTGTAAGTCTGTTTGTTTGTCTCATCACGTCTAAACCGCTGAACCAATTTAGATGAAATCCGGTATACAGATAGTTTGAGTCCCCGGAAAGGATATAGGATAGTTTTTATCCCGGAAAATTGTATACTTCCCGCGGGACAGCGATAAACGAATACTACGCGGACAGAGTCGCGGGCAACGGCTAATTAGCTATAAATAGAAGATTGGTTGCTTCAAAACCGGATTGAACCAGTCTGAATATTATCATAACCCATCAGTATAGTAGTAATAGTAGATTACTACCCTGCTTGTCTCAATAATAAAACAGCATGGCGACTCTAACAAGAAGGCTGGATCAATTATAAAAGTATATTTGCCTTCTGGGGCGACGCGCGGCTCTGGCTGTCGGCTGGATAGGGCGGGCGGGCGGTAAGACATTTTACCACCTAGAGCTCTAAATAAAAATAAATAAACAAAAACATATTTATTGTACAAAATCAACTTAATCGAAACAAATTAAAACGTTTGTTATCGTTTGTTAGTCTAACATCTGGTAGCATGGTGTACGGTTGTGTTGTATTGAAGATGAGCTCTGGTTGAGTTCGAAACGCATCAATGTAGTGTGGTGGTGGTGATAGTTGGGTTTGTGTTATTTGTGTGTATTCTAACAGTGTGCAGGTGGAGGAACTGCATGAACACGCATATCTTGCATAAACTTAGCTATCATAAGGTCGCGGGTGAGCAAAGAAATTCTTTTAGTTCAAAATACAATGCTCAATAAGTATGGAAGGTTTGTACAGAGAAGTCGCGAGAATAGTCAAATACTCTGCCCCCCAAACTAAGTAAAGACCTGTGTCTTGTGGGCCTGTGCTGAGTTGGGCTCCGGCTTCGGTGATCTTTGTACACATACACTGCGATAATGATCACGCAATGATAACAGATTTTACACAATCATCATATATATTTCATAACTAGATTTTACTTTATTTCACACATATTGCAGTAATTTGCTAAATATGGTACACGGGTACAAGGACTTAATTCATTTATTGAATCCGATGTTAGTTTGCGGAGGTTCATATCAATGAAGTGAAACAATTACTTTGCTCACCCATAAAAAGTGGAATTTTGTACGATATGTTCTTATTTTCGAAATATACTTGCATTGATTGATACACTTTGAGCTCCCAATGTTCTTATAAATTTAAACGTGAATCATTAACAACTGTTAAATGAGAGTTATTTAGAATTATAACCATTTACCTTGATAAGCATTTACCTTAGAGTGCTCAGAAAAGAACAAACTAGACAATTTGCTTCCTCAACCTTATTTCGTACATTATTAACCACATCTGAACCCAAATCGTGGCCCAACTAAGGTAACAGACACGTCGTTAACATAACTCAAATAAAACTAAATAAACACGAGTTCAAAAGAATAGTTAATCCGAAACGCTTATGAATTCAAAAGTTCTCATTCAAGAGCGAGCTAAAAGAGTTAGTGACCAGATGAATGAATGGCTCCCGCGTGACCGAGTGAGTGAATGGATGAGCAGGTTTAATATTCACTCGGTACAATTCCCTCGGTCTTTGTTCTGAACGAATTTTGATATTTTCGGCCGGAATTATGGAAAGCTTTTGTCGTTTTGATTAGGTTTTTTGTGTGGCGTTCGTGTTGTTTTAACGTTGTTTGTATATTAATTTATTTTATATAGTTGTTTACTTATTTATGTCGAAAGTATACTGCGAGAGGGTTTTAGATTTAAAAACAATTGCTTTATGATAACATAACAATCTCTATGTTTTCGGTTACTTTTAAAATATAGAATGCTTCCTAATCGAATATCTGCTGAGACAATGTTTTAATCGGTGCTCCAATTTAGCAAGCTTTTATTGACTTATTAGAGTATAAATTATTACAGTTTACATCTCGAATTTAATATTGATTAGGTAGAGAACGAATGTTTCTATTTAAAACTGACTGAACTGAAAAAGTAATGACCGCATGGCTACGATTTCTCAGGGAACCGCTTGAACGAATGAATGAGCTGCAAATTTCCTTAATTCGTTCACGTTCGTTCCTTCTGTGCTCTGTGATTAGTCCTTGTGCATTTCAACTAATCTAATCACATACTATAATTAAGTACTAAGTATTGCAATGCACGAGTAGAATTTATAGGATAAACAGAATATATGTTAGAATTGGGATTTTTTATTTACCTATGGCTATATCATTTTGTCTAACTGGGGACTTTTATTTGTCATCACGTATAAAGATATATTTTGAAAGTGGTAAAAGTCTGTGTTTTGCTACAGAAGCAAATCAAAATGAACAATATAATTGGACGAATAAATATAATTTCTAAAATGGGTCCCGTTAAGCCGAGTTTAAACTTGCAAGAAAAATCGTGCAAATTGCATTACATTGCAAGGCCGTAAAGCCAACGAGTTTGTAGTGGTCAATCGAGCGCCGCGATGTAATGCAACTTGCACGATTGTTCTTGCAAGTCTCAACTCGGCTGTAGAGTTAGCAGCGTTTCATGCAAATTATACTTACCGCATCATCCCAGCCTGTACATATTTATGTGGGATGATGAAGTATGGACACCAGTACATGTACATGTATTGTATACAAATACATCCTGTGCGGATCGGGAACTTTACTAAAGCTTACCTAATACTATTATTACTGTATTATACTTAGATTTATTTAGATAGTACCCCGTAATAATACACGACACGGCGAATATCTTTTTTTGTATGTATTACTTCTTAGATTTATCAATTCCCTTTTCCGACGCTTCGTTTACCATCTACGCTCGGGATGATAACGATGTTGTTAAATTCTTTTATTTTTGCGGCGTGTTCGTGCTGGAGAGAATTTTTTTTATATATTAGTAATGACGGAACATGGTTAATAGCGAACGTGGCTAAATATACGAAAATACTAACGTGTATTTCTTGTTGAGTCAAAAGCGGAGTTGTTTTGTTATATTCTTGGCAGAGAATGAACAAGGTAATAAGAAATGTCTAGAGTTAAAAACGTGATTTCGCATATGGCTAAAAACATAAATAATTTATTATAGGCACTTCATATTGTGTGTTAACACATTCGCTGCCGCAATCGCTACTTCAGCTTTGCAGCGAAAACTGCCTACGAACAGAGAACGCGCCTAGCGTGTTCTTGGGGCACTGAAAGTGTTAAAGTATAAGACTGGCTGCCTACATAATGTAGGTATGGTTCTTATTTTGATATTCGAACGAATCAAGACTCGAACATATGAAACAAAACAGAATTTGGGCAGTATATTTAAGGCATTCCTATGTATATTCAGACCACAGATTCCGACCGATGTATTCATTAAAGTTTAAATAATTACTAGCACTTGAGGTATCCCATCTTAGGCCTGAGGTTGGCAACGCATCTGCAATACCCCTGGGGTTGCAGCTGTTTATGGGCGGTGGTGATCTCTTACCATCAGGAGACCCACTTGCTCGTTTGCTTTTCTTTAAATAGGGCTCTTTCAGATGTCAAGGAACTTCAGTCCTTACAGTAGATACAGTAATTTACTAACCCCTATGAAAACTCAAAAAACAAATGCTCTGACACTGGCTGTCTAAATTTTGTCTTATTATGCTAAAATAGTGCTACATGTAAATAATAAATAAATAAATATCATGGGACACTTGACACCAATTGACCTAATCCCAAACTAAGCAAAGCTTGTACTATGGATACTAGGCAACGGATAAACATACTTATATAGATAAATACATACTTAAATACATGTTAAACATCCAAAATCCGAGAACAAGCATTCGTATTATTCATACAAATATCTGCCCCGGCCGGAAATCGAACCCGGGACCTCAAGCTTCTTAGTCAGGTTCTCTAACCACTCGGCCATTCGATCGTCACCCGCGTGTGAGCCTTATTGTGACTTTTTACTTGCAAAGTGAGGACTGAACACCAGCAGTTATTCTGAGCCTAATTCACAAATGGTAATTATATTTTCTATTTTTTTTTTTTTATACGACTGGATGGCAAACGAAAAGAAGGAAAACAAATTTATTTCATGTCATAAAATATTACAATCACAGAACAAATAATTACCTACACTAAATACTTTACGCTAAATAGGCCCCCAATCAGCATAATACCATTCAACATATTTTTCATTCATCATTTTACATTCAACAAATTTTTTCAGCGTAGCCATTTTGTTTCCAACTTTAGACTTGTGAATATTTTCGCACAAAACACTTGTACTATTACTTATTCTGTGACAAAACTAACAAAATATGAAGAGCAAAAAAAGAATAATATCAATATTAGCGTTAGTACAAAATAAACTAAATGTACCTTTAAGTAGACTTGGTGAAATTAATAACACATAAATCAGCCGTTACTTTCAAAAATGCCGTAAAAACCAACAGTCATCTTATCCCGGATCAATCTCAATCAAATAAACATTAGTGAATTTCGTTACGTTAATTATAACCCGCCTAATCTTTTCCCATTTGTAAGCGATTTTCGGTAAACGTATTAAAAAATACATTTTCTTAGCGTTTCGTTCAACACGCAATACGGACATTGCGCCGTTTTTCCGAAATGATTGTTTTTTTGCTTCACTGTAACTAATGATTCGTTGATCCAATTCGCATCTACTACCTGTTTTATGAATGCCTATTTTTAGCTATAACATAAAATACCAAATATTCACAAAGAAACGATTAATGTTTCGAGTGAAACCGATTGTAAATTGAAGCATGATGCAGATAATTATATAAGGATAAATCTAGCAAATCAATTTGAATTTAAAATGAACTAAAAGAATTTCCTTGCTCACCCGCGACCTTCCGCGAGCAAGGAAATTCTTTTAGTTCATTGATATGGACCTCCGCAAAGTAACGCCTGATTCAATAAACAATTTGAATTTCACCACATCTCGTTCTACTCGCCCTTTTTCCGTCAAAGGTTAATATCACTTAACAATTTAAAGTACTCCTATATATCTGTGACTTAGGTACTTGATCGCGAAAAGTCTATTTTCCCCATAACAGCGCTTGTAAATTTACAATATGTAACAATGAACGAGCACCAACTTAATACCTCTAAAGTACTTAAATTCATATGATTTTTTATGTAGAATAAAAACTTTCCGAACAGAATAGCTGACAACATAAGAAACACATTTTTCAATGTCGTCACTGGCATGTAAACGTCAATTAAAAAGAAAGTTTTCATGTTTTCCACTCGTTTATTGTACTTTGTCGTTGAAAAAGTACAGTACACGGCGTTGTATAAGTAAGTAAAAAAAATCGTGGCGTTGTCTTCTCACGATGTTCGCCACGCTCACATCGCAACCCACGCCACTCGCCTTTTTTGACCCATCTTATACAACTGTTAACACTGAAACAGCGACAAACGCACCTTAGAGGACCCCACACCCTTATCCAAACTATAGCAGAATCAGATTTGCGTATTGATTTGCAATGAAAACCTTTAAGAGCAGGACATAAACCACCGCCGTAAAAACTTAAGAGCTTAGCTGTTCAACGGTGCTTATACAAAGCGAACCACAACACTGATGGAGTATCCCCGGCCATACTACGAAGTGCAAAATTCGAACTTAAACTTGCCGTCCCGTTTACGCTTATATTATCTAATACAAGAGTGAGTGGGACGGTACGATACGAACTGCGATTTTCGAATTTCATAGTATATCCCCCCCCCTTTGGCTTTAGAGCACGAGTGGAGCAATAGTGTTCGTTTTTGATAGGCTATGTTTTAACTTGCTTTTTAACTTGCCCTGTTTGTTGGGTCAAATCTTACAAGTTAATTTTGACCCACTTTCAGTGGTCGGATTGGTTCAACTTAAACGTCCGATCAGTGGCGTAACGTAGTTGGGCGGGAGCGCGGTCCGCCCCGGGCGGCACATTTAGGGGGCGGCGAAATACCATAAAACTTTAATCGTATGTGTGAAGTTCTCAATCGGTATGGTCGGCTGGGATGATGATGATAATTCATAACAACAACAAAAAAATCGCACCTACGATTCGGACCGATTAGAATGAGTAAGTACCATAAATAAGAGGTCGGTAAAATTTTCTTCCGCCCCAGGCGGCTGATCCAGACGCTTTTTAGCTTGTAATTTTTTATGCAATTGGGCCCTGATGGTCCCAAAGTAAGATCAGCACTGTTTGTGAGACTAGACCGACAGTTTGCTGATTTGAAACCATTTCGTGACATTCGCATTCTTTGCCATGTTGTCAGGAATAAAATAAATGTTCCCTTTATTTCTTTCTTCAAACAAATGACTATCTGAAATCATTATAGGGAATCTTCCGCTTCTTAAAGTCTCTCTAGCAATTATGTCTCAACTAATTAAAAAAATACCTCAGAATGACGTGCCGCCATCACAATCCGCCAAACCAATCCAAGTGTTCGCAGAACAAACTTACGTTTGCCGCTGACATTGGAGCCACTGGCAAAGCGATAGCGATTAGTTTGACCGTGGCGAGATTATTTAAAATGTTGCTCACCAGCAGAGATAAGTTGGTCCTTGCCCTGCCTTGGAGATCATTTTGCTTTGAAGTCTGTATTAGTGTTGCCTGACTAGCCGTCGTGCGGACGATTTCCTATTTAATTGAAAACTAGTGAATTATGTAGAAATTTGATTAAGCATGCCTATCTGGATATTTTACTTAGTTATTTAGCCAGCTACATTATCGTCATCTTTATCGTATATTCGACCCACTGACAGAGAGACTGGAGTGAGAGGGCGTCGTTTCACAGGAATGAATGTATAGATTTCTTAACGATGTTTTTCCCACCGAAAAAATAATCTTAGCATTGCATATTATTGAGATAATTTAATATTAGCAGTTTTTTGTCACTTACGTTTTGTTCTAAAAACAGCGAATTATGCAGTACCATAAATATGCACAAGACAATTATGCGAATTGATATTATGATTTGAGAAATTCGGCAATTTGTTTATATGCATATTGTTTTTATACGAGCTCAATATTTCGACAAATTGAAATTCTGATATTTGTGTTATGAGAAATGAAAATTCGCAAATCGTTATTATGACGAACATTACACACCCTGAAGCAACATACACAACAAATCTAAATAGATAGATAATATGTAGATACAAAACAACATATTAATAAACTAACTACCTACAACATTGATATGCAAGATGACAGATAGTGCTCCCTGAGCATAGACTTAAAGATAAAAATAAGGGAATCAAGTATTTGTATTTGCATGTATTTATATAATCAAGAACGCTTGTTCAATTATAACACACATTTTTATACGATCTATAAAGGATTTAAATGTATGGTATTAAGAGAAAATGGTTGATTCAGATAACCCGGCCTTAGAGCTCAGACAGCTCATTTTTCGATGTGATTGTACCTAATATTCGGAATATTACTATGTTCAACAAGTATTAAGATTAGTTAAGCGCGTTGCAATATGTTACTCTATGTCCCCTAGAGGCAAACAGATAACAGATTCTTGGTAGATAATGTAGCAAGACATGAATGGAAGCACAATGCATGGGAATAATCACTGGTAATTAATACTACCTCTATACGTCACTTACTACCATGAATCATCTTTGTTTATGCACACTAATATTATAAATGCGAAAGTGTGTCCATTTGTATGTTTGTCCGTCTTTCACGTCGAAACGGAGCGACCGATCGATGTGATTTTTGGCATAGAGATAGTTTATGGGCCAGAGAGTGATATAGGCTACTGTTTATCCCGGAAAAATGCTCATTTCCCGAGGGAAAAGCGCGCGATAACTGAATTCCACGCGGGGCGAAGCTGTGGGCATTTTTATTATTTATTTATTTAGAAACAAACAGTATTTATAATATTAGTATGGATGTACGGTTTCAGTGGGAAAAAAATATGGTTAGCAAAAATTATGACAAACATTACATTATGACTTATAAAATTATGGCAGTAGGTAAACTACGCCTATACCTTCTTCTATACTGTACTGTCACCAGCCTTAATATCTGCCACAGCGAACCTTGTAAAAATATCTGATGAGACTCTATTTCTAGGGCCGGTAGAAAGTGTCAGATATTCTTGCACGCTCCACTATGGCATATATAATGTAGGTAAAGGGGATCTACGCGCAAGACTTAAAACTCAGTTTAAATAAAAATTATAGTTCTCTGTACTTTGATTTTATTCATGCTGTAAACTAATACTTTACAGAGATAGGTCTAGCCGCTCAGGCTGTCGGGAGCAATCTGTGCTCCGGCATGTATACCGCTGTCAATCGTCTTTTAAAATCAAATTCTAGAATCATGCAACACAAAAATAATATCATTATCTTACTATAATATTATAAATGTGAAAGTTTGTGAGTGAGTTTGTGAGTGAGTGAGTATGTTTGTTACTTCTTCGCGCTGAAACGGCTGGACGGTTTAAGATGAAATTTGGCAAAAAGTTAGTTTATAACCTGAATTAGAACATAAAATCTTATTAAATTCACGGGATAGGGAAACAACTATAAATAACAAAGTCATGAAAATTGGTATGTTTGACGTCTGGAATAACACATAGGCTACTTTTTATCCCGATGTTCCCACGGGATAGGGATAAAATCTCGAAATAACAACCGCTGGTTTTAGAGTCATGAAATTTGGCATGGTTGTTTTAATTTAACGTCAGTGAAAACCACGATGTAATTTTAGGAAATTCCCACGAGAATTTAATAAAATCCCGGAATTTCAATTGTGCTGTATCTAATGATTTACGCGTGGTCGGTTTTACCACCTGCCAGCGGTATACAGCCTAGCCCCTACAGTACACTGAGAATATTATGCGTAGTTTACCTAAAACGACGTAGTTTAGCTCGGTATAGTTTCGCTAACTCGTAGAATGCCCAATATTCGCCCACGCTCAACTCGCGGCCCGAGGCCTCCAAAATTGAATGCGAAATCTAATCCACGACTAACTGCATACCTATATTGAATATATTATGCAAATACAGTTTATAGAGTACACCCGGCTCGCTGTCGGAGGACGGTGTTCCTCAACTATTGAATTAATTTGAATTTGTTAGAAAAGGTTGTTCTGGTTAAAGTTTCACTTTAATTACTTCTGATAGGGCGTGTTTTGACAAACTTTTGCTATAAAATTAATTCTGGACAAACGTTGACGTTTAACTTTACTGCGATAGCTTGTATCAAGGAAATGGGAAGGTTGGATTGCTGAGCTGATGTGCTGATAAAAAAATTTGGGGGATCACACTACCTATATCACTTTTAGGGTACTGGACCTCGAAAAGAAACCTTGACGACCAGTTTGAGCCCAGTGGTTAGAGAACCTATTTACGAATCCTCGTTGTCTCCAACGATTTCGATGATATTTGGTATATGGGGGTTTTAAGGGACAAATCGATCTAGCGTGGTCTTATCTCTGAGAAAACGCTTATTATCGAGTTTTAGCCCGAGGTACTCTTCCATAACAGACATAGCAGTCTAGGCCAAGCCGAGACTTGATAGTTTTGTGATTTCGGAATGTACTCAACATAAGTGAAGTTCTTATTTATTTCCACATATTACATTTTTACGACTGTTTTTTTCTAAAAACCTAATTTCAAATAAAAAAACCGCATTCAAATCCGTCCACTCGTTTAAGAGCTACGGTGCCACAGACAGACACACATAGTTGTCAAACTTATAACACCCCTATTTTGCGTCGGCGGTTAAAAATGGGCAACTAACGGCCTGCTTCGCTACTCATTGATAAATTTTATGTGACAGGTAAATTTTATGCATGCCGTCTCTTTCTATTCGGACAAAACAAACACCACATATATTTGTAACATAAAATTGATCAATGAATGATGAAATAGGCCATCTTTTATACGAGAATAGCGTCACTGATGTCATCAGCATCATCATATCAGCCTTAGGACGTCCACTGTTGGACATAGGCCTCCCCCATACACCTCCAGTTGCCTCGGTTGGAAGCGGCTTGCATCCACCGTGAACCCGCGACTTTAACCAGGTCAAACGTCCATCTCGTTGGTGGACGTCTTACGCTGCGCTTGCCGATCCGCGGCCTCCACTCGAGAATCTTTCGGCCCCAGCGACCATCTGTTCTCCGTGCTATATGGCCCTCCTGCAATCTCGTCACTCGTGTAAAATCTCGTATATCAAAATTAACAATTTTTCTTAGTTAATCTTATAAAAATTAAGGGTTAATTTTGCTGACAAATTGATTAGAGATACAAGATTTTTTATTATAGTACCGACTCGTAATTCAAATGACCACGTAATGTCACGTGCAGAAGTCGACTCGCCCGCGAGTTCAATTTGGACTCTCCCATGAATCAAAGAACACATTACGAAGTTTATATTGCACCGTTAAATGGAAACCGGATGTGACCACAATGTTCCGCGGAGTAAACACCGGGGAATTATAGCGTTATAGTACAGTCGAGGAAACTAAATCGCGTCGCGTACCATGAAGGGACCTTAACGTTATAAATTTCGCTATAATTTCTTTGACAGATGAATTAAATGTCAATATGACATAAATAGCACAAAGCTTCCACCCTGGAACACGACTTAGTTTCTTTGAATGTATTCAGCAATATAGCATTGGATATAATATTTATAATCAGAATCTCGGTAACGGCTCCAACGATTCCGATGAAATTTGGTATGTGGGAGTTTTCGGGGATGAGAAATCGATCTAGCTTGGTCTTATCTCTGGGAAAACGCTTATTGTCGAGTTTTAGCCCGAGTACAGCTCGGTCGTCCAGGTACTTGTGTCTTAAGGACGGTAAGTAATGAATTACGAACGAGACGCTATTAGAAGTCTGAAGTCCAAGACTGAGGGTTTTGGGAGTCGGGCTTCGTAATTCCTATACCGACCTAAAACATACAATGTTTTTAATCACTTTCTTTTTTATTATGCAATTTTTGGAAATTCCCATGGGAATACACTAAAATCTCGGAATTTTATTTCAAATGGCAGCACAAACAAGGGAACAAAGAAGGGAATTGCGGAGGTCCATATCAATGAACTAAAAGAATTTCTTTGCTCACCTGCGACCTTATGATAGCTAATTTTATGCAAAATATACGTGTTAATGCAGTTCCTCCACCTTCACTGCATGACCACGCATATCTTGCATAAACTTAGCTATCATAAGGTCGCGGGTGAGCAAAGAAATTCTTTTAGTTCAAATAAATGTCCTCAAAAATACTATCTAACGTACTTAGTAAGTATAGGAAAAGTAGTAGAAGCAGTAGTAGTAATACATACTCCATTACATTCCACTTCGCACTCCACTGACAGCAGCTTAACTTTTGTGCACGAAACCAGTATGCTCATATCAAGCATGTCTTTTATCTAATACTTTACGATATGGATTATAGCAATACACAAACCGATCAGAAACCCGTTGACCTGTTAAATCCATAATCTTAAACGATGCGTGAAAACATAAAGAGATCTCATAACAACCTCCAAGCTCATAGTATCAGAGCATCAAACCAACCGGAGGTGTCATAGCTAGCATGAAAAAGTAGGCCAGCGGTCGTATTCGTAGTAATGTGAGTGTGATTGTGCGTAGGTGGTAAAAAAATTAAAAGTTCACTTTAGCAAATTCTTAAGTAGGTAAATACATCACTGTAATATAAAAGATGAAATTGCATGGTTTATAAAAACGTTTTTAATGCTTATTTTTATACCAGAACACTGTTTTTTTCGCGGATGTTTCAAATTATTCAAGTCGCTTCTGTCCCGACATTTTTTTTTATAATATGTAAATGTATGTGTATGTGTGTGTAAAGGTTGCCTGGAAGAGATCGCTCTTAAGCGATAAGGCCGCCTATTGCTCACCTTGTAATTTTTTTTTCTCTTTGTATCTGTTTTCTGTATCGCTTACTATGTCTGGTGTACAATAAAGAGTCTTTGTATTGTATTGTATTGTATATGTCCCGACCATTTTTTATATTTTGTCTTAATAAAAAATATGTTCTCTTGTGATAAAATCCTACTTCATATAAAAAAGTACGCCTCCGGTTGGTTTCGTGGTCCAAGTCGCTACTATGATACTATAAGACTTCAAGTCTCCCTAGTGAAGAGTGTAGTGCTGAAAGCGGGACTCAAAATGTCGATATTTTATTTCCAGCGACCACTTTAAAGAATCTTGTCTAGACGAACAATGTCTTGGACTAGATACTTTTATTTTTGGCAAACTGTTTTATTATTTCATCTCTGTACAAAATATTATAGTTCACTTTTTATTTGTGTTAAAATGTGTCGTTTGCGGACTGGTCAAGAGACTATATTTTTTGTTTACTTACTAATGACTGAACGATATTTTTATTCCCATTCCCAATATTATACTCAGCGGCACAAAATTTGGCCCACCTTTCATACAAAATTCTGCATACATTTCAGGGCCAGATGTTTTGCCGCTCAGTGTATAAATAAAATATACTAGCAACATTGTCAGCGTTTCGCTTTTACTATGTACCGAGATAAAAAAATTGCCCAAATCAGTCCAAATTTATCTCAGGATAGTCAAATTGAGTTTCAATACCTATATAAAATAGGTTCAGCACTTCTAGAGGTAACAATAGAATACAAATATTCTTTATTTAACATCACAAAACAGTATTATGAGTTTGTAAAGAATACTAAAGTCAAGGTAGAAAACAGGCAATCATACTACTTAAAAAGCGATCTTTACCAGATAATTATTTAGATATAGAAATTAATAAAAATACGTTAAAGTAGGTGGAGGAAACGAAAAGACAAATGAAACAATATTATTTTGAATAAATATAGACATAATATAAGATTAATACATAAAACAAAACATCAGTGATAAACACGTGATAAATGTCAAAAATACCGTAAGAAAATAATTTATATACAAATCCTCTATATGCAAGCAGTCCTATCACATAAAGCATAAAGGTTACGTCTTTATACTATTAATACAAATAATTATGGACATACAGTACAGCCAGAATGTTAATGCCGTCAATTGTCTTCGTTTTCCTGAAGATTCAAATGAGAAAGAAAAAGGAAACCGATCTTTTGTTTCAAGTGCCGAACAACATAGCAAACTAGTTTAAATGTACCCGCTTGAACCGAGTACTGCCTTTTCGCAACGTAACGTTTGGCAACCTGTTTCATTTCGCAAACTCTAAAACTGTAAATATTTCAGGATTTATTTCAGGGCTATCGTGTAGAACCCTTTAGGTTAGGTTAGGTTAGTTTTATAAAAATCCTGAAATATTTACAGTTTCAGAAATATTTAACAGATGGGAAATTAAAAGTTGCGAAATGAAACAGGTTGCCAAACGTTATTCGGCGAAACATTAGTAAACCCCGCTGGAACATAGGAACATAGAGAAAGATTTTTTTAAAGAAGGCATAGAAAACATTACAAAGCTTTGAATAACAGCGATATCCTTTCATCATGCCGTACCGTCTCGATCAGCTTAAAATGTAAACCATCCATTCCTAATCATAAGTGCCGCCGGTATCGACAGCGGGAATCCCGGGATTAAATAAGCGATTGATGACGGCCGAGCCCAGTCCCGGGACCCGCGATTAATGAATCCCTAATGGTCACACTTTATGAAACACGGACTACGGCCTGGAATTTTTTTGAACATTAAAAAACAACGGGATATTCTGTCCGGGCTAATGATAGCTTTTGACAGATTTGCTATAGGACGTGGAATTCAGGGAAAGCAGGATTCCTGTTTGCTTATATCCTTTCTACGGAAGTGGTTTAAAAATAATTCATCCTTAATATCAAATACTGTTCATATTAAACCTATTTTCAATGAATGTAGATCGTGATACCTTAAATGAGTTCTCGATATTCTGAAAGACGTACTACTCGTACAGTCTATTCGCCGAAAGTTGTTAGTGTTATGATAACGTCACAGTATTTATACTGTGATAACGTATTGGAATGGAATAAAGACTGTCGCTCAATTATCACAAACTTTATGATTGTCGTCGCTTATCATCGCTTGCACTGAATTCCGTGGTACCAGGCATTTAGTTCTTGTCAAATGTGCGCCAGGGCGTGTAAGCGGACGCAGCGGCCACACTGTCATTTCGTATTGGAATGGGCTTTGAGG
Organism: Choristoneura fumiferana; assembly: GCF_025370935.1. Classification (NCBI taxonomy): domain Eukaryota; kingdom Metazoa; phylum Arthropoda; class Insecta; order Lepidoptera; family Tortricidae; genus Choristoneura; species Choristoneura fumiferana. The sequence goes on along the minus strand of NC_133489.1, from coordinate 21,131,857 downwards.
GTTGTTTTCACTAAACACACTTAATAATTGTTCAAAATTATTGTTTTTATCGGGAAAAAATAAATAGCGGGTCGCATTTGTAATGAATGAGTTTCTTAACTAGTTTGAACTCTTGCTCTTGGTTTTAAAGTTTTTATCAACAGTCAGCGAACAGTTTGCAATAGTGTCGTAATCACGGGAAGATCCTAGTATGGAGCTGTAATTTTCAAGTGACTATTAAAAATAGTATATTTTTGTTAAAAATGACATTTATAATACTTTTTTTTTGCTGACTGTAGTTTTTGTTGACTGTACTTTTTGTTGACTGTACTCGCATTGTTATCTAAACTTTATTTCCGTAGCAAATATCAAGTCGATGCCATTAATGGAACCTTACCTACGGAACCTTAAAGTCATGAACACAGACGCTCAAAATGTTTCGTATTTATAATATTACTTATAAGATAATAATGAAATGAAATGAGGTAGAGCTTACGGGATCCGAGGTCAACGCCCCGACGCCATTTTGCATCCAGTTCTATGTACGCATCCACTTGGCGGTTTACCTACGGATAAATAAAAAACATCTCACAACAGAACGCGAATGCTTTTTTTACGAATTGAGTTCGAGCGAAAAACGAAATATTGAAAAGCTACGTGGATTTTTTAAACGTTTAATCTGTCCCCTGTAAACAATTGCAGCTGGGATTCGCTAGAGTATCAACTTGCATGAGAATAAATAATGATACATGAAAATAAATATAAAAAAGGCCAAGCAAAATTGCTAAGTTTAATACGAAAACAACCGAACTTCAAATATAATTATAAACTATCACTGTTACTCGTGTACTGTTTATATCTACATTAGGTTTAAACCAATATGCAAATGTATTGTAATAGAGCGGATAATACCGCTATTGCCTCTTAGATTTTACTGTTGCACCGGGCTTCGACGGGGTATTTAACATACTTGCCAAGTGGTTTATAGCTGTTTCATTACACTAATTAAGCCTCAAGAACGTGCCAATTTCATGTCGTCTGAGTGTTACGTAGCATATAGGTACAATAAAGTAACCCGTAAAAATGTTTTACAACAGTCAAACATCTGATAAAAGAGTTAAAATAAATATATGGATCAACTATTCAAAAGTAGAATGTTGAAGATGCCTACTGTTTATAAAGTACTAATAGGCATCGCTGATACTGGCCAGTATCAATTTTGATTTTATAAACTAAAAAAAGTTTTTATGTTACTAACATCTTGCACTCCAATATTAAAATATATTATATTATTATAATCGTGCTACAGGTAAATCGAAAAGTTGATTGGATGTTCATCGAAAACAGGGAGAGAATAAATATTTTTCCGGTACTGTAAATACTGCAATAGATGTAAACGACAACATACTAAATATTTATGTTCAATTTGTCAGAAACTAATCTAAAGTAAATATAATCGAATAGAAAAGTGGAATGTGGTTTTTCCTGGAAATCGTTGATATGTTTAACTTTATAACAATAATGTTAAATAAATATCAAAGACACAATTGTTTCGCTTTCTAAATTCATAACAACATATTATTATATCTTCCTTTACTAGCTGCCCTCCTGGTAATTGAATTCCACTAATATAATGCGAAAGTCTGAAAGTCTGTTTGTTTGTTTGTTGCCGAACCGATTTAGATGAAGTTCGATGCACAGATACTTTCAGTCCCGGGAAAGGTCGTAGGATAGTTCAGTGCCTCCAGTGAAAAGAGAGTTAAAACAAGTTATGCCCTTATGTTTTTATTACACCATTGGTTTCTGCGTGTTTGGTTACATATTGTGACAAGAGGACATATCTCTAGCTATACTCTCACCCAGTTTTATCGATTACGCCATGAGCAATGGGCATAACTCAACGTTTCTAAAGGCATATTTCTACTTATCTGCAATTATTTATAAGTCTAAAGGTACAAGTGCTTTTATCTCAAAATAAATGAGTTCTTCCCTTTTTCACTGGAGGCACTAAGTTTTTCCCGGAAAATTGCATAGTTTTTTACAGTGATAAACGAATTCTATGCGGATGGAATCGCGGGCAACGGCTAGTGCTTCATAATATGTATTATGCGTAAAAAGTGCGTTCTTTTGAAAAAATCTCGTAAGCTGCAAGAGTATATGAAAAAACAAGCGCGGAGGATCCAACCTAAAAAAATTACTTGCCCCCCTGGGCTAGAACTTGGTATGTTGGTTGTAATGTTGGTTGGTTGTATAAAGTATTGTTTTATGTGGAAGAGAAGGACAGATATTGCATATTAACATATATAAGTCGTTCAAAAGTAGCCCTGGTACACGACCAGTAGTGGGGAAGCAATGAAGTAGTAGATTGATAACCAAGAGTGGAAAGTGGCCCCTTTTCAACCGAGATATTTCTGGCGCTCGAACGAAGTGAGAGCGCCAATAGTTCGAGGGGAAATGGGTAATTTCACCCGAGTTAGACACTCTACTTTTCATTTCGCTGCGAGGAAAGTAAAATACTACAAAAAAATTAGAATAATAATAATAAATTGAATTTACTTATATCCAACCTCCAACGGTACCTTCGAGCCGACTTTAAAAAAAATTGAGTTGGTCACGACCAAGGAGCTTATATACAAAACCGAACGAAGAAGTTTGACCTTTATTACTTATTTATATATTCCATCTCTTTCTTTCACATTTCACGAATGACTTCAATCTCTTTCTTAACTTAACTAAAGAAAGAAATAGAATAAGTTCGTGACGTAATAAAGATCAAATTTCTTGTATCAAACGGATGTTCGGCGTTCAACCTCCAGTGTTGTATATAAGCTCCTTGGTCACGACGTGCATCTAGATGGCCATGCCGAAAATTGAAAAAAAAAAGTGTCATTGACGTAACTCAATTCTTATATCTTCGACTCCGTGGCTAATAAAAAATTAAAAAAAAATTACTTTCCACCCTAGAGATGAAAACGCAATTTTCCACCCGGCTATCTACCCATGAAAATTAAACGTTCCGAACAGGAGAGATGAAAATAAACTATAGTTCGCATGTATTTCAATTAACGCGATTGGTTATTTTTGGCTCTCCTTCCCGCTTTAAAGGAAGAGCAACATTAGCATTAGCACGTTAATTATCCCCTGCAATATTCAATTAATATTAGATCAACGAAACTCCTAAATCTCTAAAGCGCCCACATTTCCTACCCAAACTTATACCTCTATTAAAGAACCCCTCAGGTTCATACAGCAAAGTTTGTTAATTAATATAGTCATGGCAAAAACTTGAGTACTTCACTTGAGGTACACCTATAGAGTTACCCGACCCATGTCATGTCGGGGGCGCACCAACCGCCAGTCATGGTGGTTGAGTGGAACCCTAATTTAAGTAGAAACTAGTAGAGATGTTTCCGAAGGGAATTATTTTAAAGGTTGTTAAAACAAGTTAAGATTGTTTTTTTGGAATCCTATTTCAATTCAAAATTTTTATTTTATGTCATTTATAAATTGAATACAAAAATAATGCACAGACAGATATCATCGGAATCTTATTTTTATTTACACTGTGTCACTTCTTGCAATACCAGGGGTATTTGCAGTGCGTTTCAACCCTAGAGGCCATCAAGATGGGATTACCTCAATTTCCAGTAATTTCACGGCTGGTCTTACTCTCCACGCCGAAACACAACAGTGTAAGCACTGCTGCTTCACGGCAGGATTAGCGAGCAAGATGGTGGTAGCAATCCGGCCGGACCTTGCACAAGGTCCTACCACCTGCAGCAAGATGGTGGTAACAATAACTTTGCTAGTCTTAAAACGTAACATACAAACGTAAAACTACTGTTGAACGAGGGTCTGCCCTTAGAACGCTACAATGAACGACAAGTCGCCACTTGCCCAAAAATCTCACGATGTCGTCAGCCCATCAAAACAAAGTACTTAAATACCTATTTTTTTTTCAAAATCAACTCTTTTTACAGTTAGGCTGTGTTTCAACCAGAGAAGTGCGAGGAATGTGTTTTTCATGAACCAATAGGAACGCTTCATTTAATTCGCCTCGCTCCGCTCAGCTTCAGGATAGGTAAATGAAGCGTTTCTATTTGTTCATGAAAAAAACATTCCTCGTAACACATCTTTGCTCGTTTCCCTCCTAAAAAAAAGTATAAAATTTCTCAAACAATGTAAAGCCAGTAACATACCAAAGCATATGCGAGACCTCATTACACAGCAGCATCTTAATAAGGTATTTTATCTCCGAATCCAGTGCTCGTCAACTCTCGGCTCATAAATAAAGACGTAAATAAAACACGAGATGCAGTGGCTGAATAATGCAGGCGTCGCAAGGCTGGATTTATAGATTTGCCGTCTGAATTGTTGACGACGCCTGCTCTGGCTTTACAATGCTGGAGTGTGTTAAAATGTTATGTCGGAATCAGAATGTCAAATGGAGATTCGTATAGGGATTTATGTCGGTGCTTTGTGTACAAGGTTTTACTTTTTAAATAATTTATTGGACCAGGCGTTACTTTGCGAAGCTCCATATCAATAAACTATAAAGAAAATTACTTTTTCACACCTCTCCTTCAGAAAAGTAACTTTTCCTCCCTGACGAGAGGGAGCAAAGTGCAACTTTTCTGTTCAAGGCTTTTCTAAGGGTTTTATTGCAAACGCCATTTTTTAATGTTGATAATGGTAAAGCCACGCCATTTCTATGCTGGTTGTTCTTTAATAATAATTAGAATTTATTTTTCTCAAGTTTCTTAATGCTCGGTGTGAAAAGTTGTATGAGCCACTCGGGAGCAAAATTATTTTCATCTTGGGCGTTAACACTTGAATCCCTCATTACGCTCAGGATTCTAATTTAGAATCCCTCGCTACGCTCAGGATTCTATTGTAGAATCCTTCGCTACATTCTGGAATCAATATACAGCCCTCGCCGTAAATATACCATTTTGCTCCCTTGTGACACAAATAACTATTCATCTCTCCTGTTCGGAAGCCTATCAATCTACTATTGATCACCCACGACCTTACGATAAATACGAGTATCTACGTCTATGCAACAAATGTTTTTTCCTGCAGCTCCTCCACCTCCACATTGTAAGAATATACATACTATACTGACTCGTTTCGAACTCAATCAGTGTTCATCATCATCAGAGCAGCACAACCGTTCATCGTGCTATCAAATGTGAGTTCTAACGAATCAAAGTAACTCACAACAAACGTATGTTTGTAAATATGTATATGTAAACTGTACACAAAAGATCATTTGTGAATTGTTTTTCTACCATCGCAGTGAAAATTCAGTATGAAAACAAGTGGAAATTATACTTGGCCCCTGTTGGCGGATTTAACTCGGAACAAAAGTTAAGACCGTCCAACTTTCGGGGACAAGACGGTATCAAGAATTTTTAGCAGCATGTGAATGAACCTTCTGTGAGAATAGACATTTTTAACCCCCGGCGCAAAAATAGGGGAGGCGTAGTAGCTCTCATACAGATGGTTTATTGCGTAAAAACGAGTTTCGTTGCGGTGTATCTTAGCTATGTTTCATTAAAATTGGGTCAGCCCTTTTCCTTGTCCTGTCTTCAACTTTCCTAAGTTGTTTAGGTTATTTACGAGTACGACTTCCTTAGAACGAGGTCAAGAGTATAAAGAGTGCAGACGCTTATATACTCAGTGCAAATGCAACTTCTTGAGCATTGGATAGGTAGCTTACTCAATCTGTTTTTGGTATGAACCACAAACGTGTAGCGGGCTGCAGGTGTTTCATTATTTTTTATAATCGAACTGACGGTAAATTTTTCACTCAGGACACTATCATTTTCGAAGTCATTAAAATATCTTTATTTAATTTACATATGAAAGTCTAAAAATCTACCACCGATGTGTACTTCTGGTCTAAAACTTCTTTTGAGAAGAACCCGGCAGGAATTCAACAAGTTGTCGTTTGTAAACAGATTTTAAAAGGTTTTTAATGTACAAGTATTGAACACAACTAAATTTTTAACACAGTAGATTCGTTATTTGCAGTAAGAGATCGCTTCTCATTAGCTCCATATACTATTATGTATTATCTCCTTACGGAAATTCGGCGAACTAAAGTCATAAATAGCTGTAAAAATATGTAAGTAGAAATGGCAATGGGTGGACCACATCGCTAAGAAAGATAACCGTTGGGGGAGAAAAGTCCTCGAGTGGCGACCACGAACCGGAAGACGAAGCGTTGGCAGGCCTCCCACCAGGTGGACTGACGACATCGTGAAAGTTTCGGGCAACCGGTGCATGCAAGTGGCGAGTTGTCGTTCATTGTGGCGTTCTAAGGATGATGACATTATCTCATTATTGGTATCATTCCAGGCTATAGAAATGATCTTTCACCAGGGTCAGAGTAATGCTTTTTTTGGGGTGATATTCTTTGCTAATTACCGCTTCCCCTGCATTGTCCGACTGTGTCACAGTTCGGTTGTAAATTTTTTATGTCGCTTTTTATCGCCCGCCGCGGTAGTAAATGCGTTTCCTTGTGCGGAAGTCCCAAATGTCTGGCGATTAAGGCATTGTTTAGTGACAGAATAAAGTTTGACAAAAGAACACGGATATGGCACGTAATATATTCATAACGCTATTAGAATTGATCATTCAGAAGTGACTTAAAAAATTATTACGCAAATTCAGCATGCCGTTTTTGCCACTTTTCTTCACACTTTGTAATGAAAATGTAATTTGTTAGTTATTTTTTTTACTCATTCAAAATATTGAAGACTTGAAGATTAACATCATTTAGTTTTAAGAGTTTTTGGCAAACGTAGGATCACAGAGTTTCATTTAAATTAGTTATACTTTTAAGATGTTTAACGGCAGCGACTATAATCATATTGATGAAGGGAGTATTCCAAGCAGGAACGCCGTCACTCTCACATTCCCTACTGGTCAGCATATTATGTGTAAGCGACGGTTGTTTTATAAACTCAGCGCTCTCGGCGCAGGTTATGTTATGCTTCTTCTGTGAGATTTATCTTAGCATTGCATCCACATATTATTACCTACTGAATATCTCAGCCCCGCCATTTTTTCCTCATGCCAAGCTATTATAATGCAATGAGTGCATCGTGTCTCTAGTATCGAAACTCGCTTAATAGGGCTATCACTGAGATGGCTTCCTTTCATACAACGTCGTCAAAGCTTTGACTAGAAATGCACGTATCTTCAAGTAGTGCGTTTAAAAATGAAATAAAATCCTGAGAAATGATAGAAGAGAGAAGGGATTCAGACATTCTCCGCCGATACACCGACCTTCATGTTTGTAGGAAATAAGTAGTAGTTTAGATAAACTTTTAATATTAGCATACTAATGTAGTTTAATAAAAGTACTTTGTAACTAACAATCTATGGATCAGAGAATCCTAATTTTTTAAAATAATTTTTGATAATTTATAAAGATTTAGTGCCAGAAGTAGATAGATTTGTATGGCCAAGAGATGTAGGTTCGAATTGCATTTGGCGCACCCGAAACCTGTCAGTTCCTAAAAGAAACTATATTACGCTTAACAAATCTTCTACCAATAAAAACAAGCAAGTACGGGTAAGTAGTTAATTAAACACATCTATTCATGCAACTAACCGCTAGTAATTTATCAAAGTTATTAATAATATTTATTTTGATAGCATTGTGCCGTAATTACGCGATACAATGTCGATTATTTAGCTGCCTGGATAACATTTGTCCGTAATGGTTGAATCGTTAACGATGGACGACGCCGCCCAACAGGTTTTGTACTGCTGCCTGCTGCTCATTCGCAATAACACTAACAATAATATAATAAACCATCCAAATAACAGAACCATTAGTCAGTGACGGTATATCCAGTTTTCTCTTGGCACTGGCGAAAACTTGGCAAGAAGAACTGAAAAATGAATATTTTTGTGCACAGGCAAAGTGCGGAAAGAAAAGATAACATTTTAAAAGTGAAATGTTTGAGTTTTCCGTAATACAATACTACAATGACAATGACTCTTTATTAAAATAATTAATCATTTATTTCGAGTAACTTGGGGATTCATACATAATACCTAGAAAGGTATCACACATATTGAACACCAACACATAGTAAACAGTATAGAAAATACTGCAATAGGCAGCCTTGTCGCATCAGAGCGATCTCTTCTCTTATTTTTCTTTCTTTATATTTTTTGGTTATTCAGAAATAATCATCAAATCTATGAATTATTCCTTTAATTTCAAAAATTAGACATGAGCAGATATGATGACTCGTACTATAAATTAGGCAAGTTTGTCAAAAAATGAGATATACTTTGAAAATATAATCAAGAAGCGAACGACTCAGAGACGTGGATATTTTGTGTGCATTTCTGAAAAAAGCGTTCAAATGGACCTTAGAGAGTACATCTTAGGTTAACACTCACTATAGTGATAAGGATAGGTATATAAAGCAATTTTGTGTGTTTGTCACGTTTTCTTATATGACTCATTAAGGGAACTATAGGTCTGTTTATATTTCTTTGTCTTCAATTTCATGTTTATATATAATATGACTGTTTGTTTCTCAATAAATAAATAAAAAAAGAACAAGCCAGCGCCACGCCAAAATGTACTTACTCAACCAATTTGTTTAATTAAACCTAACAGTATTAGTTCCTTTTGATAATGATTCGAAACTTAACCGCGGCGTAATTAATTAGGGCTTCAACCCTCGCAAATTCAACCAGAGACTAATAACCCATTCAGTCGGCCCATTAAAATGGAGAGACACTCGAAATACGCTAAATGACCTATTAAGGCTAAAAGGGTTGGAGGAATTGTAGCGTCATCGCTGTGTCACTAGGTCTGGCTTAATAAAGATACTATCTGTTGGCGAATTACTAAACGAAATCTGAGCGACGTGCGAATCGGGACGAAACGGCGTTTTTGTTGAAACTTGTTGCTTCTTTACGTGCCTCTTTTATTCGTACTGGCCAGTGAGAAAGAAGACTCGAATAATATCACTTGACTCTGTGTCAAAACAGTTGAACGTGAAAAAAATAAAAGTGTAGTGTTTTCTTGGGTTTTGTTGTCTTCACATCACACGTCAGCGATTGGGTATTTGGTTTCGCGCTCGACTGCTCTCTGTTACGGAGTCGTTCTTTTTATTACCAGAATAAAACACGTGAAACAGATGGAAAAAGGGATGGGTAAAGTCCGATTTATTTTGTCTCAAATATCTAAAGTGCGCGAAGTACTAGTGAGAGGCATAGGTAATATCGTGAACCCCTCACCATGTGGCCACGTTTTGAACAGAGAACTCGCATCGATCGTCATTTCCTCTCATCCTTTGCTAGACAGCCCATCGGGCCGGAAGGCGTTTCACTCCACGCTCGCACACCGATTCGAGGAAAATCCAACTGAAAATTTGTCTGTATTTGCCATTATACTCGGCAATATTCAAACAGTACCCAAACTTCCTAACAATTTCAAAACTGATACCAAACAACTGAATAGTGCAATAAACACTCACAACCCGCAAACAACACCCGCATTTGACAATAGTGACCCATAAATAAATAAGTAAGCAACGAGCACTCCACGACGGTTTCCGAAGAGGCCCGAAGCGGACATTTTATGGGCCATAACTGAGCAATATGGCGGCCGGCGAGAAAATATTTCGGCGCGAAATTTGCGACATCGAGCGCGTCGTTTGGGATTTATGGTATCGGCGTTGTCTTTGGAAATATATTGGCCGACACTTACGTCTGTAAGTTGATACACACGCGGTAAACATGGGGCTCTAAATTGGTGGGGTTCCTATCTAATATCTTTTGAGGGTGTAGGGATTTTTTATCACTTGGCTGTTTTGTAAGCGTTTTATGCGGCGGAGTGCGAACGCCGACGCCGCCGCAGAATGTTTCACTTTAAAAGTTGTAACTTTAAATAAATATTTTTATTTTTTCGCCGTCTGAGAACATAAATCTTCTGTTATTTTCCAACTTGTTCTTTTGTGTGCAAAGAACGGGTGCTCACTGTCCGCGATAAATAGGCAGCTTTATTGTGTGGTGTGTATGGTTCAGTTATGTTTTCTCGCTCTTGCAAACAGATTTGTTGTTTTTGTCTTTCAGCTTTCAAATCTGAGCTAAAATTCTAAAAGTGTTTAATGTGCGATGACTAAACTGTTTAGTCGGTATACAAGAGTTGTATATGCGCTAACCCCAATTGTAATTAATTTAATACAAGGTCATTGTCAGTGAAAAGTATTATAAAAACTGGTTTTAAAAACAAATTTGTAAGTGGAGCTATCAGACCATCCATCACTGTTAAAAGAAAGCATTTAAATTCTGTCATCGTATTCGGAAAATAACAAAGCAATATCGTCAACATAACGGCACATTTAATAAAATGTTGAAACGCATAGTCGAGTCGTAATAGCCCCGAACTCGCACGCATCCGAAATCAATGATATTATCCTGCGAGCCGGAAACCGCTGATATTGAATACCCACGTAAACACCTATATGCGAGTAACATAGAGCTATAACTTTCGCTTTGACTGTCTAGTAGCGGAATCGAGTTTTCGCCGATACATTTTGGTGAAAATGAATGATATACGAACGTATTTCAACACTATAACTTATTTATAACTTTATAGTACCTACTGTGACTTACATAATTACACACTGCGTTTTCATGATTTCAGTTACCTTTTCAGACAGACGATTCAGTTCATAAATAGGAACTACCTGGTAATTCATTTTTGACCAAGTGAAATAGTACATTGTGTCTTAAGGGCGGTAAATAAGTACTTTCGAACGAGAGTCTATTAGAAGCCCGAAGTCGAAGACTGAGGGCTTTAATGAGTCGATGTTCGTAATTCTAGTACCGCCCGTGCGACATACAATGTTTTTCATCACATTTGCAAAAATTTTATATTTGTTAAAGAAAAACATAATTGTTCCAAATATCGGCGATACTTAGGCTGTGCTCTGCAACGTCGCCCTCCCCTCCCTCGGCATGCGCCGCAACGTGCGTGTGCATGTGGTGGTCCATGTAGTCCTGCAGCAGCGCGCGCAGCACCATCAGTACGGGCACTGACTCATTGACCGACCTTGGGCTTCATGACAAGAAAATGTGTACGCGCAATGACTCATTTACCGACCACAGGTTTCATGACAAGCACATTAAGGTCGAGGGTTTTATTTGGGGGGTTGCAACTAAGGTAGCCTGCATGGTTCGACACTGTTTACGAGCAAGTGTGATGAAAAATAACCTAAGTCATCTTTGAACATCAAGTTGTATAATTAACAGTAACACAAGTGACATTTACGTGACACATGAAAAAAATGTGTAGATAAAACATACTTTACTTACGGAATTTAAAAAAAACTGCCAAGAGCGTGTCGGACACGCCCAAGATAGAGATCCGTGGTCATTACGAAAAATCAAGTAATATTTTTCTAAGGATTTCGTGTACGGAATCTTCCAAGTTTAGGTATACATTTATTATATACCTTAGGCTGTTATTTACTCTTAAAGTACTAATGATTCTCAAGCAATCTTAGCCGCTATAATTTTTCTTGTAAATTTGATGATCTTACCACCATCCATCCTTAGGAGCAACGCGACTCGGTGGCTGCTGCAACACCACCGCTCTGCTCGTGCGATACGGTCTATACGCACACTGAAAAAAAAGGATTGCTGAACTAGTTTGGCTACTAACGTTTAGCCAAAATTTACTACCTAATTAGGAACCAAAATTATGCTAATATTGCAAACCTGATTTCGTAAGACATCACCTAGCTTTTAGCTACTAGTAGGCCTTAGTTTTGAAGTCACAATTTTTTTTGTTACTGTTAACAAAACTTTTTTTTCAGTGCACAAATTCAAAATGTTTGCTTGTTGAAAAGTGAAAACCTAAGTAACAATATCCTTACGTTTTAAACTTTCGTGATTTTCACTCATAGTCAAAATACCACAAACTGGGTCTACTCGTCACCACGGCCTCTTTAATGTGATTAAAACGTGCGTCGAGGTAAATATTACTCGTGTGTTTTAGCGTGATAAGTCCCGTTTGTGGTACTTAGACTAACAATATCCTTGTCAGTACCATTACGCCCTCGACCATATCGTACCTCTAACAAAAATATGAGGATATGAAAATCCATGCGAGCACGCAATTCACACCTACACAAAGCCCCGTCTTATCTCAAAATGGCTGAAGGTTTAAAGGCACTAGGCTATCTTATTGACTGTCACTTTTATATTCGGAATTTGCTGACAATATTTTAAATAAGGCTGAATTAATGGCCGTCATACCCAAATCAGATAAAGGAGATGGAGGGTAAGGACTGAGCAATTTTATTCGCTGCTTTACCTTCTCGAAATTAATTATTTAGCTGTATAAAGGTTACTATAGTAAAGTTGCTGTGTAAAACTCTATATTATATGTAAATGCTTACGAGTACCTAATTATGTATGTTAGTGTGCAACCACAGATTAAACAGATTCATTAACTGATTCTTTACATTAGTAGTATAAAGTCGCTTTCCGATTTTATATTATTATTTTTTTACTACACAGTGGATTATATGTATATAATACTTTCATCAATTGATAGAATAATTTGAGAGGAAGGTTAATCGATATAATTGATATGTATTACTAGCGATGCGTCCCGGCCTTGCGCGGGGAAAAGAAGGTGATGATATGAAGATACCGCCTTGACTATGGATTTCGTTGAATCTTTCACCTCTTCATATCATAATCATAAACTGTATCCATCAGCCAGTTATGTACATACACCTTTGGCCTCATCTGCACTTTCAGGTGAGATAGAGGCCAATCAGGTGCCAGTTTTACGTAAAAAAAAAACGATCAAAAATTAATTTTGAATTTATTAATAATAAACATCAATTCCTTAAACAACAACAAGCCGGCAGCAACAAGTCTTGCAAACATGCAAAAGCACTTACCGAATTTACAAATAAAAATACACCTAACTCAGTATTTACGCATTTGATTAATCCACGGGGTCCAGCGTTTGTCGCGATGCCATTAACGGAACCCAGCGTGGGCCCTGCCCCTTATTATTAGCATAGGGTTTGCAATTCCATAAAGAAAAGAGTAGGGTAAAAGAGAAATATACAATTCCGCATGGTATATTAGATCTCTTGTCACAGTAAATGAGGTAAATCAACACGAACAGAAAATGTAGAACGGCTCGCTTGTTAGCTTTTATTCAGCGTATTGCTGCATTTGAGTGTTTTGTGTGCTACCCTACATTTGACAGTGGCAATAAAAATGACGATGAAAATGCGGGTAGTTGTGTGCCTGTGTCAGTTATGTCGCGCGAGCAGAGCGAGAGTCGAGCTAAACTCGATTTAAGACGTGAGTTATTCGTTAAAATATCATTTAATATGAAAAAAGTAAGTTGTCAGATTTGATATTTGACATTTTATTTGAGTAAGTTGACAGACATCAGTTCCCAATCCGCCCTAAGCCCGTGTAGGAACTACAGTACCTATAAACCATCTCATTCTAGGAAGAGGTCTGTGCTCTGCAGTGGACGTATGTAGACCGTGATGATGATGATGATGATTGACAGAAACCGTTCGTTTGACGGTATACCTATGATACGACCGCAGTGTGAAGAAAGAAAGATACAATTTGAACCAATCAGAAATGATGTTGCGAAGAGCCATTTCAAAGATCAAAGTCTTGAAACATCAAACAGAACCCATTGTGCCGTCTCTTTCTCACCTGCCCTCCCAACAAGCGCTCGCTCACGCACTCTGCTCCATTACATGAATAATTTCCTAGCTCTATACCACATTTACATAAATAATGTCATCCTCATTTTGAAGCCGTAGCCGACTACAAATTAAGACTAACACGCGTCATATTATCATCATATTGCTCTTACGTTCCACCCTTGGCGTCTGTAATGCCGCACGGCACATGCAGCTTACGAGGCCGCATCCACAAAATTACACGCTACATAAGCGTTATACAGCCTTTATACAACCCTTATACCGCCCCTATACAGCCTTTATGTACACGCGGCCAATAGAAATGCGATGACACAATTTGCGCGCAAGATTATCGTTATACCGCTCTTATTTTATTAAGCGTTGGGAAAAAACGAGATTTGAATTTGGAAGGCTGTTTATGGGATTATTTTTGTGGTTTGGATGAATTTATATGTAAATGACGCAAAATATATCCCATTCTCTTGTTCAAAAATGCGTTCATTCTGGCTGGCTACACATGATCGGCTTTAAACGTGTAGTCGAGAAAAAAGATGAAATTATTATTTTGTTCAGTTCGCGCTCACACATTCGCATTTCTATTAGCAAGGTATTTTTAATCTAAGTTTTGAGACAATTTTATTACAAGATTTAAAATGGAATAAAATGATAAAACCATATAATCTATGTTTTGTTTCACCAATTTTACATAGGGCGATCATGATGCGTGTAACTGCGTCAAAATATCGAAAGCTCAAAGTAATCATGGTCTCGCGATTCATTAAACACTGTTATATAAATTATATGACTTTAGTTTATTAGGTTACTACGTTTCTATGTGTAAAGCGGTTTCGCATTGCATCCGATTCGAATCCGATCCGAATCCATGAAAATACGAACCGGACTAATCATAGAATTGATTATACGTTAGTTTACACACTACTTCGGCCCATATTTTCACGAATTCAGATCGGATTCGGTTCGTTGTAGTGCGAAATCGTTCTAAATTCTTACGCCTCGCTTCGTTATACAGGCTGAAACTTTGAACGTGAACAAAAATTAGTGTTTCATGCTCAGTTAATGCTGGACAATGTAATGCATTGACCAATTTGTTGAAATATGTTGGCTCAAATTTGCGGTTTCCATACATTGACTTTGTGATTTAATTTGAACAATGTATGGAAACCGCAAATTTTTCAGATTATTTTTAACAAATGGATTACTGCATTATTATTGTCCAGCATTAATTGAGCATGGAACACTAATTTTTGTTCACGATAAAAGTTTCACCCTGTATCTCTGTAGCACAGAGTTTCCCAACCTTTATTTCACAGAGCCTCCCCAAACCAAAAATAATATTTACGTTAAGTTCGGAACAGTTAATTTACCTACGCTGCCTACTACCTATCTACCTAGATTTTTTTTTCGGAAATGCAAACGTAAATACCTGTTACGCCCCTGATAATTCTCTACCCCCTAGGGGGGCTGGCCCCCCTGATGTGGAAGTCCTGCTGTAACTAGAATATATTTCGTTCGAGATTTCTAATCAGCTGACCGACGAATTACGAGTGAGGTCGTAAAGTAAAGCCTAGCGGCCAGATTACCAAAGTAAATTTGCTGATAAATTGGAACAGAGTTAGCACGTTAGAACGACTCCGCAGTAAAAGGAACTGATGAATTAATCATGATTATTTAGCAATTTCGGAGCTACTATTCATCAGTTTATCCGATAAGATTGCTGTAATGACGTCTTACACTTTTCGTATTTCAGCGAAGACTCCAATTTTAATTAAAATTGCCTTAAGACATAAGTTTGAAAAAGCATAATAAATAAAATACATAATGATCATTTGACATAATGTTATTTCCTAGAAACTATTGCTGTTGTTTTAAACAGGATTGTTTTGAATAAACGTAACAAATCTTTGAATAGCACTGAAAAAATTTCATCTACTCAATAGTTTCGTATTCCATCTTATTCTTTTACTTGCCATCTTTGATGTTATGTCATTACATTAGCAATACAGGTCACAGAGCTGTGTCATCTAGTTGGTATCAGTATGTCAAACACAATAACTACCTACCTTATACGAAATTTTGAAACCAGCAACACCCCCGGGTGTAGCTTTTGTGGCGTTTTTTGTCGTCATTACCATTTCGGCAAGTACAATTTAAAAGAGATGATGTTCAGGTTTTTTTTAATGCATGGTGATGTTCAGGGTTACATTTTTATGATAAGTAAAGAACACCGACGCTGAATCTAGCGTGATCAAAATTCTTACGACGTCCTTCCATTGTGCTAATAAACGTGGTACGGTAATGACGTTTAACCGACCGATCAAAACGCTCGAGTATTCGCCCCTCTATCTTATTCTGGAGGAAAATACCAGTCTACTTAGTCAGATTGTGCACCTGTTTATTAAACTGGAGGCCGGGGTAGCTCTGCCATTCATCAACCACTCGTTGGGCTTAATTGCTAAATTTGCCGAGCCCGCGTGTATTAAGACAATCTTAAGACCCCCGCTGATGTATGCGACAAGAGCTTTTTGGCAGGCACTCTGAATTTCATTATGGAAGTTAAATTTGTTTTCCAAGATAATTACGTGATATCATTATATTAAATTCTTGTAAAATACCTTTGGAGTTTGGTGAAGTTTAATAAGTTGATGCATGCTTTCGGAAGTAATTTTGTTTTTGCTAAGACTCGAAGCAGACTGTAAAACAATGTCATGGAAGGAGATTGACGATGTTTTTAAAATTATAATTAGCGATAATATTACTCCTAATAAGTTTATTACATAATTGTATAAAACTTTGAAAAGCATAATTTAAAAAACATAATGGCCATTTGACATGATGTAATTTTTTTATCGATAACAAAAGGCGTTGGTCATGAAGACAGAGTATTGTTATGTCGAGATAAAAAACACAATATCAGTAGGAGCGACAGAGAAAAACACTTCATTTCTTGTCTTTGTCATAGTTTCTCCTAATTCCTTAGCATAACCTAGTTTATCTATGGTAAAAGACTGTTAGTGCATCAAGCATTCTGTGTTACAAAATCCAATTTAATTTAACTATTACATCTCATAGTTCAGGCGTACTTAATAATTGTAGAAGGTTTTACTACTTGTCATATGCTCAACAAGTGGATATTAGAGCAGCGGCCCTCATTATTTTGTCTCTAGCCTATATCTGTCTCTTGCCTATTGGCTTCCTCCCAGAGTATTCATTGCACGTAGAAACAGTTTTTTCTCACTGATCATTATTTATAGCGATTATAGTACCTATAAACTCAAAATCCAAGTACCCTAATATACATAAAATTGGTTCGAACTGTTTAAGTTAAGGAAAAAATATCCCATTTCTTCCACCATTTTTTCAACTCACACGCACGCCTCCTTCTAAAGGGGAACACTCACAGAGGCAATATCAACGTGTGTTAGTTTAGGACCCTTGATTATGGTCCTTGTAATCGTGGGCAGTCGTCGGGATAAGCCCGGGTTTTTCTTACCCAGCAACTACACGCAACTGGAAGAGCGGAGCACGATTTCTCCGTTCATTGCACGGTCGAGACGTCCACTGTACAGCTATTTGCTTGGAACACACGCAATGTATTAGAAAATTGTTCGTTGTGTCGCTATAGTCGAGGCCAGGTTGCTGTCTCGGATCATTGGTGCTCAATGCGCTATAGGTATTGTGGGCGATCAATTTAGAGTAAGGTGTAGTGGGAAACTTAACCCAATACGTTCCCTTGGATGTTTTCCCTGTACGAATAAAGGGCCGTAAATAAATATGTTACTTGTTTGAATAAAACTCAAGTGTTTTTATGGCACGTTTTGTTGTTCGTTTCCTTTGCCGATTTTGTTTAATACCTATTTATAGCATAAACCACAGGCGTAAACGTGCGTCTTCGAATATTTTTTTATCCTGATGGTTACGTTTGGCCGAATCATTGTTTTGTATAATTTTACTATTTATTAAATTGTATCGTTTTGGAATGGAATACTGCTGACACCTTCGACTTTTTACATACGTATAATGAATACGTATGATGTATTGAATGAATAATAAACTAAACTAAACTATGTGTACAAACTTAACTCATTCTAAGTAGCATTTGTAACAGGTTACTCGAAATATTACCAGTTTGAACCAATGAAATATTAAAACAAAAAATATTCGGCTGAACAAAACAAATGATGATTTTAATGCTTTCTAAAGCAACAACTTAATAACAGACTCGACTCTATTTTTACGCAGGAGGGTTATGTTTTCCACAGTACATTCCAAAAAAACAGTGAAAAATCCCAACTAAGTACTCTTACTATCGTTCCAGTATTTCTCACAAAGGACGCGCCGACAGCTTGAGGCTCAAACAGACAAAGCGAACCTCGTGGCACTAGACAAGTGTGGCATCGAATAAAACGAACTGCATCGTGGCACCAGCGTGGCATCGAGTAAAGAACTCGCAGCGCTGTGGCCTCACACAGATAACGGTTTTATCCGCAAGCTTTGAAATAAGTCTTTCGATGCAATACACAGTTGACTGTGGGTCAGTTTAAACAATTGCCGTCGCAAACATCCAAGTCAAAAAACTTTAAACCTAGGAATATTATAAATGCGAAAGTTTGTATGTGTGTATCACTTCTAAACGGACACCTGCGTGTAGGGTTGCCACGTATGTCAGGATTCGTCCTGGCATCTCATGATTTTTGACCCTTTGTCAGGATTGCCAGCCGATCTTGGCTTTTAGAAAAGACCTCATTCCATAAAAAAAAATATGAAATATATATGTTTTCATCATACATTGATTTCAAAGTTTACACAATTTTAATCAATGAATGATAAACATAGGTAGTAGCTTAGGTAATTAGCAATATCAAGAAAATTATTTTCAAAACAAATTTAAAACCGGATAAATTTCAGCTAAAGAGATCTCAATTTTTTTTAGCTTAAATCTCAAGGGTGTCATTCAAGCTCAGTTAAAACATTGTTACAAGAAATGTCAGAACTTATAGGACGATGTTAGGATTAATCAGGACGTTTAATTTTGCCATATGGCAACCCTAACTGAGTGTAACCTTGGCGCGCTCGAAGCATGCTTCTGTCTCCGATCGCTGTTCGTTTAGCATAAAAACCGGCCAAGAGCGTGTCGGACATGCCCGGAATAGGGTTCCGTAGCCATTACGAAAAATTATTAAGTAATATTTTTGTAAGGATTTCATATTTTGTACGGAATATTCCAAGTTTAGGTATATTTTATACCTTAGGCTGCTATTTACTCTTACACTACTAGTAATTCTCAAGAAAACTTAACCGTTATAGTTTTCCTTGTAAGTTTCATATACTTACTACCATCCTGAATTTTTCCACCCTCCAGTTTAGATTTTAGAGGAAGGGGGGGGGACGCTCGATTTTAAAGAAAATTTGCACTTTAAAGTTGAATATTTTGCAAACAAATCACTGAATCCGAAAAATCGTTTTAGCAACCCCCTAATGGTTTTAAAATGCCTACCCAAAGGTAGCATTGATAGTCCCTGAACAAAGCCGCGGACGGACAGACAGACAGACGTGGCGAAACTATTACCATTTTGGCTACGGAACCCTAAAAACCAGATGACAGCTCGGCCAATTAACCGTTAACTTCTATTTTGGTGGTAATTAAACGTGCTTTATTGAGCGGCAATGCTGGGTCAGCGGAGATTCGGGTCAATTTTTTACGTATAAAATACAAATAATAATAAAATGGCCTCGGGCCCGTTATCTCAGATGAGTAGGTCTGTGTTAAAGTTATTATATAACAGCCTAGCTATAAGGTTGCGTTTCCACCAAAGATGTGTGAGGACGTGTTGCGAGGTATATGTTTTTGTGGACCAATACAAACGCTTTGTTTAGGTACCTGTCCTAGCGTAACGTTACAGTCGCCGTGGTCATACAAATATCGTGAAGCAGTTGAAATAAAAAAGCATAGGAATTTCAACCGGGACGATGGATATAAGCTTTCATCATCGTGGAGTCCTGTTATTAATAAGTGTCGGCGTCGGGATGAAGGTTCGGAGGGACGATCGGACGTTGTTAGTGTTGTGTGTCGGTGTGATAGGGTGACTAATAAAAGTGACCAAGTGCGGGTAGTTCGAAGAACTCGCGCTGCTAGGCAGACTTGACACCCCACTCTTCAGTCTACTCGTGATCACGGCGACTGTAACGTTGCCGAAACGTCGAGGTAAATATTACTCGTGTAAAAATAGCGTTATAAGTCCCGTTTTGCTATTTTGACTATGAGTGAGAATCACGAAAGCTTAAAATGTTATATTAGTGGGATATATTCTCAATAATACTTAATTTTAATTTGTAATGTAAAGAACTATTGCACGTAAAAGTTTTTCAGTTCAACCCCAAATATCCAAAGAATATAAAACATAAAGATACGCACTCCAGCCTTCTGACAATTGACGCTGCATTGGATATGAGCGGTCCCTCCAAGGGCCAGGTTAACCATCACCATCCCTCATACGCGTCAAAGATTAATGAAGGACCATCTGTTTTCTTGATACGCTGTGGTCATGACGTGAGATAGAGGATACAAAAGAACTAGTGTGCGAACGGGACGAGATGATCGCTGGGGCGTTCAGAATTGGACAGTGGATTTATGACGTTTGATGTGGTGTTGTGATTTATGAGTTGTCGAGTTTTTCGTTAGTATCAAATGACATTTGCACTGTTTTTAACTGACTTCAAACAAGGAGGAGGTTATCAATGAGGGCTATCGTTTTTTGTCTCACTAGATGGCGCACTGTTGCGTGAGGTTTTTAAGTATGGCTTTCAAAGTCTGTTATTACGGGCGTGAAAACAAAGTTTAGATTAAAATCATATTTAATACACCTTAAAACCGTACCATAAAAATATCGAGCATGCCACAGTGTTGCATAGTCCCCGATTTGTTCGAAAAAAAGAGAGGACAAAGGTTTCCGAAAGACAAAACTGTCTCAAAACACAGACATTCATTGCCCCGGAACGCATATTTGCCATAATTAATTTCAGATATTGCAAAATATTCACAATTATTCTAGTTATAAATAAACCCGCGTAGCTCACCCAAAAACTATGAGATTTGACATTTCGGAGACCTCACGCTACGCTGGTGGCGAATTCATACGCGATAGCCCTCATTCAGTTGATTTTTTTCCTGTGCCATCAAAGCTAGCTAGCTACAAGTCTAAAACTGTACTCAACGGCACAAAATTTGGCTCATTCTATATATAAAATTACCTATTTCTGCTTAGATTTGATGGCCAGATTTTTTACCGCCCACTATATTTTACTTTTGTATTCTGTCTACCAAAATGACTACTGTCCGACATAAAAGTATTTTCTAATAACACCACTATGACGGATGCTCTTCCACTATACGGTTTGAGCAATGTCTATTGCCCCCTACATGCAAAATTAGTAACTGGCAGTTGGTGTTTACCCAACAAGATATATATGATGGCTTGTATTATTTCTTGCAAAGGCCGGGAAAATATCTAATTTTTTTCATCATCCCACTTAATCCATACTAATATTATAAATGCGAAAGTGTGTTTGTGTGTTTGTCCGTCTTTCACGCCGTAACGGAGCGATGGATCGACGTGATTTTTGGCATAGAGATAGTTTATGGGCCCGAGAGTGACATAGGCTACTTTTTATCCCGGAAAAATGCACAGTTCCAGAGGGAACAGCACGCGATAACCGAATACCAAGCGGGCGGAGCCGCGGGCAAAAGCTAGTATTATTATAAGTGCGAAAGTTAGAAGTCTGTTTGTTTGTTCTACCTTATCACGCCTAAACCGCTGAACCGATTAAGATGAAATTCAGTATGCAGTTAAGTTGAGTCCCGGGGAAAGACATAGGATAGATTTTATCCCGGAAAATTGCATACATAGTTCCCATGGGATAGCGATAAGTGAATTCTACTAGTGGACAAATAATTAACTACACCACACAAGATTATTTGGCAATGTCAACACTGTTTCATAGTTCCTTTTTCTTTTCACTATTCGTTGACAGAGAGCGTTTAAAAAAACTCTTTTACAAACTTTGCCTAATCCCACTTTTTTTGTAATCGGAAAACTCGATATTCCAAAGCTTCATTTGAAATTGAAAGGAGGCTGACGCTTGGGCGTACAGTCAGCAGCATATATTACTCAGCTCAAACTAAACGCTCGTATAGCCTTGACGGTAGAGTAGGTTCAGACTTTGAGCTCTTAGACGTACATGTTGATTTGTATTTTGGGAACAAAGGCTTTGTGTATGTTTTGCGTTGTTTTGATGTGTTACAAAACAAGGGGATTGCACGCTGTTAGCATAATTACAATGGAATTCAAATACAAAATAAATACTAAGGGGCTGTTTCACCATCCATTGATTAGTATTAACTTGCGGTTAGGTGTGAGGCACCACATTTAACCGTCAGTTAACACTAATCAATGGATGGTGAAACAGCCCCTAAATCTGTTGGATTTTTGACTCGTATCCATTGTTACTTCATTTCCTTTTCATTTCATGTTTTTTTTTATTCGACTGGATGGCAAACGAGCAAGTGGGTCTACTGATAGTAAGAGATCACCACCGCCCATAAACATCTGCAACACCAGGGGTATTGCAGATGCGTTGCCAACCTAGAGGCCTAAGATGGGATACCTCAAGTGCCAGTAATTTCACCGGCTGTCTTACTCTCCACGCCGAAACACAACAGTGTAAACACTGCTGCTTCACGGCAGGATTAGCGAGCAAGATGGTGGTAGCAATCCGGGCGGACCTTGCACAAGGTCCTGCCACCTGCAGATGTTAAATTTATGTTAATTACTAGCCGTTACTCACGACCCTGTCTGCGTTGAATTCGGTCATCGCTATCCCGTGGGAACTATGTAATTTTCCGGTATAAAAACTATCCTACGTTCTTTCCCGGGACTCAAAGTATCTGTATACCGAATTTCATCTAAATCGGTTGAGCGGTTTAGACGTGATGAAATAACAAACAAACAGACTTACAAACTTTCGCATTTATAATATTAGTTGGGATTTTCGACCATATTACTTCACAACGAAACAAAAAAGCTTTATGATTGGTTTATTGGAGTCTTTCAACTCCAAAACTTTTACGGGTATCCCGTGAAACCATATCGAAATTGGAATGGAAATAAAAAATACAAAAAGACTCCAATAAACCAATCATAATTTGATTGCTTAGTAGCGACATCTCTTGTCTGGGTGAGCGGTTGGTTCCGAAAGAATGTGACGTCTCTCGATGAGAGCGGAACATAGATGTCGCTAGTGCTGCTGCATAAGTAGCGTAGTAGAAATAAGCAACCTGAGATATGTATGCATAGGAAAAAATCGTGTCTAGATTCCTGTCCAGCGGTGGTGTAGGGGTTATAGCACGCAGCACGGATTGCTGAGGACCTGGGTTCGATTCCCAGCGCTGGTCTCTTTTTCTGGTTTTTCTGTGCATCCATGTCTCAGTTTGTATTTTCGAAAAAAGCTTTATCTTTTTCTATGACCAGAAATAAAAAAATGCGCTCTATTTTAAAGTACTCTGTGCACACATTGTTCATGTGGAAATTTTCATACTAAATCTCCAAACAGCGCAGAATAACTAAGAGTAGCTTATATCACAAACAACTAACGGTTTTCTGTTACCAACTACGGCGATTTTAGTGCACAGAGCTCGTAGACGGTCTACGCCGTAGCAGTTAGACTGGGGAGTAATGTGAGTGCTACGAGAATCAAATCTAATGGGCGTACGAGAGGCACATACGGTTTCAGCGAGTGGGAGAGGGAGGGAAGTTACAAATGGGTGCATTTTTATCGTAGCTCGCTAAGCCGCTACGGCACTGTGACTTGTGTAGTTTCTAATACTGTGCAATTGTACTCGGTTTTGTAAGTACTTGATTTCGAAATACAGTTGGAAGCACTCGTGGAGTGTCGTGGATCGAGTATTTGGTTGATAGTTTTGTTTTGGTGCTTGTATTTCGACGTTTTGATAGTTTATTGTGGAATACCGTATGAATAGTCAATACATATCTACTGAATATATAACTTAGGGTGGGGTCTTACTCTGCCAATACCTATTATAAATGCGAAAGTTCGTGTGTGTCTTGCTCTTTAACGATAAAACTGGTTTGGTTTTTAAATTTTGGTATGTAGGTTGATAGCCGGGCCCCTGGAATAACATCCAGGCTACTTTTTATCGCGTTATTCAAACGGGATTCTATAATAAATAATTAAAAATGAACTAGGTATAGGTACCTTAAAAATACACGCTCATAAATATTTTTTTTTAGGCTGACATAGTCACATTTGGTCAAAGCCTCGTTAAAATATCAGAGGAAAAAAATATTACTTGATTGGGTATACATATACATACGTAAGCTACCTTTGCCATTTTAATTACCTAATTAAAATGTTAAATATTAACCAACGCATGAACAACGCCAATATCGCGTCGATAATAAAACACAATTTTGTTTAACACTTGTGGCTCGATTAAAACCTGCCAGTATTTTATCATATTTGTGTTGCCAACACAAAGATCACGCCATAGACTAAATATTATTTTTTCTACTCGCGTACTACAATGCAATGTGCTGCTAACGATACCGCTATCGGTAATGAGGGCTATCGCGTATGAATTCGCCAATAGAGGCGCTAGTGTAGCGTGAGGTCTCCGAAATGTCAAATCTCATAGTTTTTGGGTGAGCTACGCGGGTTTATTTATAATTAGAATAATTTTGTGAATATTTTGCAATATCTGAAATTAATAATGGCAAATATGCGTTCCGGGGCAATGAATGTCTGTGTTTTGAGACAGTTTTGTCTTTCGGAAACCTTTGTCCTCCCTTTTTTCCTAACAAAACGGGGACTATGCAACACTGTGGCATGCTCGATATTTATATGGTACGGTTTTAAGGTGTATTAAATATGATTTTAATCTAAACTTTGTTTTCACGCCCGTAATAACAGACTTTTAAAACCATACTTAAAAACCTCACGCAACAGTGCGCCATCTAGTGAGACAAAAAACGATAGCCCTCATTCAATGAGGTGCATTGTGTGAACGCAACTTTGACATTTCATTGAAAAACAGCGGGGTTTGTTTTGCTTTTGTACGGAGTTCTTAAAAATTAAAAGTAATGAAAGAGTTAATCACTATTTAAACGACTTTTTATCTGTGAGAATGTGTGACTTTGGTGAATTAAGTGATGCAGAAATGATGACGCCGCCAGAAATAAAACAGCTGGCAATGGAAGTGAGTAGTAATTTAATTTGCTACCTTAAAGTCGAAAAATTCATTTATTGTCCGTTATTTAAGTATTCATTATTTATTAATTGTTTATGTTTGAGCTTGCAGAAAAACTAATGTATTCATGCGTATCTATTATGACCGCACTCGTGTCTCAATGGCCCTTATTATGATACAGTTGCATAAATAACTATTTTCACACGTCACATCAGCTTGTTGGCGTGACGTTATATTTCGTTATTCACAGATGATTTGGCGGGAAAAAATGTTGTCGGGAAAAATTGAAAACTCGTTTTACGCAGCATTATGAGGCGAATCACGTCTGCGTTTATTTTATATTTGGAACAATTTGTCGGGAAAAGGAATGAGAAGGTTTCCTTCAGTGTAATTGTTTTTTGTACCTTATAAACGAGATTACAAAATATTTGTAGAGCAGTACGTTTCGAAATAAAACGTGATGTTTATTATGAAATTAAAGTTAAAAGTATATTTCATTTTGTAACAGTTTTAAAGTAATTTTATAACTAAATTAATATACGTAAACGTGAAGGCATTTGTGTTAAATATGAGATAACTATGGTTTAATTAATTTATTGTGGTATTTTCATGATAATTTTAAATAAAATACATCAATTAGCCTTGTAAATTAAATTTTGAGTTGCGTAAAACAAGGCGACTCTATGAATTGATAAAAAAAGCATTTTTCGGTGTCAATTTGGTGTCAATATAAAAATAATTCCTTTACGATAAAACACGATGTAAGTAGGTAATAATATTTATAAAACAAGAAATTCATATATATAATCTGCAAGTGAAAAACGATGAACGAAGCCAAACAGCTATTTCGCGTATGATGCCACTAGCCGAAATAGCTCAGTTGGGAGAGCGTTAGACTGAAGATCTAAAGGTCCCTGGTTCAATCCCTGGTTTCGGCAACCTTTTTGCTTTTTTTTGTTATATATTGTTAATTTATTAAACATGAAAACAAAAGCAAAAATTAATACTTTCTCTCGTTTGTCGAACTTAAAATGGCGCTTTCACTGGATAACACAGAAAATGACATAAAATATATATATAAAAACAGCACCGACCTGGTAGTTCATTGGTCGTATTTTAACACTTTTTAACTATATTGTGTAATGTAACCTAATGTGTAGTTCCATTGGTCCAACTGAATTAAGGGTATACCTAGTGCAATCTACGAAGACGCGTGATTTTGTCAAAATTAGCCATTAATGACATTGTAATAAGAACCACGGCACGCGTCATCGTGACTGACTCTATCCATACACGTATACCTACAATTATTATTTTTGATTTGAATTAACTTTAAGGGAACATTCAAACGGTGAAATGAAGTTTATTTTTCCAGGGCACTAGAGTCTTACCTCCTATACAGGGTGGCTCGCTTAGATCGCTCATATGAGAAAGTCTGAAACTATAAGAAATAAGAATGCATGAAGCATGGCGATACAATTATGAAATAACTAACAAAAACTTGCTAAATGAAAGGAAAAGATCCAAACGAATATGCCGAAGTTAGATTTCAAATTAAAATGCCGTCAAACTCGTAAATAACTAAACAGTGCGAGCAACGGCTGCAGTTTCACGAGGTTCGTTAAGGCACTTGATTAGTCCGAGCGACAACAGCCGCTGCAGTATTGGCGTGGCAGCTTTTGCATTTTAGAAACGCTCTAGTTACCGCTTTTAGTTTATTTAACTTTCGTTTTATCGTCGTGACCACTTGACACAATTTGATTTAAATTAAGGTTGAGTTGCAGTTTCTAAACGAAAGTAAGTAGAAGGATTTGATACTTTGTTTCCATATTTGTCCGTTCGAACGAATATTAAGTCCTTCTATTAGTAGTTGCTTTTCTATTAGTTCTTTTGAAAACCAGCGCTGCGGCTTGCCGTGGCAACACGCTGAGTATGGCCCTTTTTGCTTCTTTCGGCACAATGTCTTTTTTTCTTTCTTTTTAGTATGTAAGAGTATAAGGTTGTCTTATTTATAATTGTGTTTTGTTTTGCTGTTTTTTCTATTATGATATACTACTACTTAGGGCCAGTACAGACGGAGTGCATTCCAAGTGCAACGTGACCGCAACTGGCGACTGCTCATACATTTTTATCGAAGTCAGCGTGCACGAATTTATTATTCGCTAGTAGCAGCGTGCGCCATTTGACGGATTGCAATTGCCTGCTTTCTTTGCTTCTATTTAATATTTTTATCTGAATTTATTTATTTTTCTATGCCGGAATTGCAATGGCCAATTGCCGCTTCGCGATTTCGCAAAAACTTGTTTTTATTTTTATTTTGTTCTGTCATAACTTGAACTTACTATAAAACTGTTTTTGCGAATAGCTATTATTTTTATTCTTCTTAATCTAAAGTATGGGTAGTTGGCAGTCACGTTGCAGTTGGAATACAGTCCGTCTGTACTGGCCCTGAGTTATTATGAATATTGTAGGTACCTACATATTGAATATTGAAGATGAATCTTCATTATTTTTAATTCCCTACGAAAAATAAAAGCTTGACACCAATTTTTACCTGTCTGTAGCATCGTAGTTCTTACACAGAGGGACTGATTTCGATGTGGTTTTTTAAGTGAAAACAAGATTTTAGCGGAGGTTCCTAGCTACGACTGATAAAAATCAGTTAAGCCATTTTGAAATAGGTAGCAATGTCAGGGGTTTCCCGACTTTTCTAAATTGGTTCTGCTATTGTTATATTTGTTATATTATACGACGATTGTTCGCGTATCCTTTTACATTAAGTATCCACTAAAGATAACCAACATCCCCGAGTAGGGTGGAATAACATATGTAACAATTCCATAAACATACCAACGGCATTTATATAATGTCACCAAGCACATTCTACGTTTTAACTTTTAATTCAAAAAGCCAGCTTTAAAAATGCAACAACTTCACAGGAGAAGGTAGGTATCGTTAGTGCGCCTACCGTAGCATGCTCACCGGGATAAAAATAACACGTAATCACCCCTTTTTATCCACTTTACCCCCTTCTTCCCCCTTACCTCTTACCCGTTACCCTCTCGTTAGTCGACGTTGGATTAATCATCAAATCAAATTAAAAAAGTTAGTTTTATTCGCGTAATTATGGCTTCAAAGGGATTTGTCTGTAATCTATCCCTTTTCTGTTTTTTGAAACTCGTTTTATGTAAGACCCCGCCCGCTTTAGAAATAGCTTAATGCCGTCTTAACTCAACTGTTGTAAATTACGCCCGTGCAATTTTTTGAAATATACAACGACAACCGTTTACTTGTTTACACGATTCTTGTTACCATGGCATATGTAATAAATAAATGTCTTAGAGTTTGGCTTGAAAAAAGGTTTCGGTAACAATTTGAAAGGCCAACGTTCGCTCGCATAGCGCCATCTATGTATATGTAGATTGCAAACGAAGTTTACACGTCATCTTGAAAGCCGAGGTACGTTACGTCACACTTAAATTGTATCTTATGTCTTAATCGCAATGCAGATCTTTGTCTATCTGTATGCCAAGTTTCATGCAAATCCGTTCAGCTGTTATTGCGTGATTGAGTAACTAACATCCAAACACCCAAACCTCCAAACATCTTCTCAAACTTGTACCTCTCCGGTGGCGAATGCACTAGTCCCAAAACGCACTATTAGTCAATACACTCTAATTTCGAAAGCCCCTCTTCTCATAAGAAACTAGGCCCAAAACACCATATTTCCAAAAAGGCTCATTCTCGATTTACACGAGAACCATTGAGAACTAGTCCCAAAATATTCATGATTCTTCTCGATCCATGATCTGATGACTTTTTAATTGAAATTTCGGTATATCACAAAAGTCCCGTCGGATTTCCCAAAAAAATGATTATGAATTTAACTACTAGGGTTACATAAAAAAAATCTACAATGCGTTAAAAAATTCTTCGCTCTAGAATTATTGGGATTTTTTCCCGATCCCGAAGCAATTTTTCAATAAAAGTACCCTGAGTGTTATTGCTGACTTTGGAATTCCCCAGAAAATGCCCAAGAACTATATCGTGAATTTCAAACGTTATAAAAAACCCGCGCCTCATGTCTTTAATCCTAGCGGTTATATTTTAATCTGCTAAGGCTTACATTAGGAAATAGTCGAATAAATGAATAAATTACCTAACAAACAAAAGGTTGGAAAACCCCCGACTTTGTCACTTCAAAGTTCAATATGTCAAAAACCGATTTTGAAGAAACATGTCTAAAAACCATCTCTAAAAATCTGGTTTACAAATAAAAAAAACCGTATTCAAATCGGTCCACCCGTTTGAGCTACGGTGCCACAGACAGACACGCAGACAGGCACACATAGCGGTCAAACTTATAACAACCCTCTTTTTGCGTCAGTGGTTAAAAAATAGACTGAAAGACCTTTCTACAAAGTAAAGAAACTTTAAACAGAAAGATGGACGAAATTGGTACTTTCGTTCTCAAGTTACGACACGACCAAGGGAAACAGGGATTCATTTTTATATAAGTAGATAGATTGGATGGGCATTGGGATCCAAGTGGTAATCCTTTGACAGCGAGTCGCGAGTAGATAAAGAGACAATCGCAGTGGCCACGCAACCAGAGTTACTACGAAATTCGAAAATGGAAGTTCGTATCGTACCGTCCCTCTCACTCTCGTAATAAATAATATTAGCGTTAGCGGGACGGCAAGATACGAAGTCGAATTTTGTACTTCGTAGTGTACGGCCTGTACATGAACATGATTCAGTTTGAAAATACAAACTGAAATATAGATGCACAGAAAAACCAGAAAAATAAGACCATCACTGGGAATCGAACCCAGGTCCTCGGTATTCCGTACCGCGTGCTATACCGCTACACCACTGATGGTCAACGGTACCGACACGAATTTCCCCTATGCACCTCATATCTCAGCTTGTTTGTTTCTTATTTAGCCACTTAAGCACTTACAGCCTTATTCATAAAAAAAATCCTTAATTGAGGTTTGATCGGTCTGTTACTTAGCAGACTGATTAAGCTTGTTAGACGGTTGTCAAGAAGTTTGATTCATAAACGCTTGCTAGCTGTCTGTTAGTTGTTGAGCTGCTGATAGACGGATTAGACGCGTTATGTTGGCAATCTTGACAAATCAAAGACAAAAAATGGCCTCATCGATAATTAAAAAAAAAAAAATGACAGCAGTGACAGCAAATTAGCAGGAAAAAAAAGCGAGATGTTTATTTTCCCGCCATTTCCGATCCGCATGTTTATGTTTAAGTGCAAAAAGCCGTAATTATGTTAATCATCCTAATTTTATTTTTCTCATATTTATTGTTAGTAAAGTAGTAAAGTAGCAGTAATTTTAGAGGATTTTTAAATACAAATTTCTGAAAATAAATTTTCCTGTTTTTTTTTAAATCTTTGCGTAACTTCACCCTTCACTAAAAATATCTTCGGTGTGGTTTTTTGCTCTTGTCAAAGTCAGCTGTTCAAACTTGTGGCGGCCATTTTGTGACTTAGCAGGGAGATAAAGGAGGGTCTACGGTCCTCTAACTTTAGCAGAGCCTTGATCGACTGATTAGCGCTAACAGACGTTTATGAATCACGTTTTTTAGCATCGGGCCTTCAAGGAGCCTTCAAGGAGGCTCTAACTTTTTATGAATAAGGCTGTTAAGCTTTATCTATATTTCAGTTTGTATTTTCAATTTAGGTTTTACGGGATGACCGTAAAAGTAAAAATTTGGAATTGAAATAAAAAATACAAAAAGATTCCAAAAAACCAATCTTAATGATTTCAATCTTAAAACTTTATGGCTGGAGTCGTGCAGTTATGTTAAGTATCACTTTGTACAATGTGCTGTACATTGGGCGGCACGAGGATATAGGGCAAACTTTGTCTTATCGGTGATACTGCTTTATTATCTTAAACAAATCTCATTATGAGGAAATGCAAGCTATAAAACTAATCCAGCTGTCAGTTTTGATGCTTGCAATTGGGTTGGCAGCAATTTAATTGCTTGCATTTGATTGTGATGTGAGCTCAACATAGGATAGTATCGCAGAATCACTGAATTACATTACCAAGTATCAGCAATACGCCAAGGGTTGTCCTGCCAAATAATAAGTCAATTCGGTCACTGCAGGAAGTAAAATTCGACTTCAACAATTTGACCCAAACTATATAAGTAACTCGGCTGCATCCATTTATGTGCTAATTTACACTCCAAAAACAATAATTAAAAACATACAAGGTGGGCCCTGTAACAGGAGCAAGAAATTAAACCACAGCTTCCACCCTTCATCTTGAGCTAATCTAGTTCTAGAACTTTTGAAAATAACTTGTATTGTGATTTTTATTATAGTTTAAAGTTTAATTGGACACGCAATGTATAGCGAAATCCGTCATTTTGTTACGTGACAGGCGATGTCATTTAGGCTAATGGATGCCGTACATTGAAAATACAATTTAATTTGTTTGGAATATACGTGGTGATAAAATTACTGTAGTTTCATTTGAGTAGCAGAACCTGTGTTTTATTTTTTGCTCCTGTTACAGGGCCCACCCGGTATATGCAAAGGCATATACTTAAAGAAGTACATCTCGGTACATCGTGAACTCAGAACATATGCCGTTAATTTCTCTCTAACCCGACTAAGCGTTAGCCCTGCAGGTAAGTAGGGCAGAGCCCCGGCGTTGCCAAGCAACCACCCGGCTGTTGCGTCCTGTTTAAGTAGAATTCGTTCCTAATAAGTGCCTAGCAAAATCATACGGCAATTGTTTCTTCATCTGTAATGTCTCACCTATAATGTATGAAGCTCATATGTTCTTTTTAATAAAAATACCTTCTTCTTGTACTAACCGTTGCACGAAATACATCTTTTTAATCAGCTGCTGGTAAAGTTTTAATTATATCCGTCTAAACCCAAACATGGTCCTGGATCGAACCGGATAATTAAGGAACAGCGAAGCCACTAAAGGAATTATTAAGAAGA
The DNA here is from genome assembly GCF_025370935.1 of Choristoneura fumiferana. Classification (NCBI taxonomy): domain Eukaryota; kingdom Metazoa; phylum Arthropoda; class Insecta; order Lepidoptera; family Tortricidae; genus Choristoneura; species Choristoneura fumiferana. Next base: position 21,099,876 of record NC_133489.1, on the reverse strand, counting down.
TTTATTGGAAAAAATAAATAATTACTGCAAGGGGTCTAGAAGTCTAAAAGGCAACCGTCATCAACCAGCATCGAGAAGAATATTCGTGGATTCCCTGGGATTGGAGCCATACAGTGTTGAGAGGTTTATTTAATTGCCAAATTTAGCACCCATCACTCTATCAGGTAGTAATTATTTTAAACGGAATTTATAAGGTTAGTAGCAAGTTCCCTTGTTAAACTTTACCGTTAGATTAACAGATGCAATACATTTAAATCATATACGTAATAGCTTTAATTATTATTTATTTTAGTCTAATTCAGTCAACATTAAATGTATCCTAGCTTAAGGCCTAGTTGAATTAGATTAATTTGATTTGAATGGTAAGGTTTACTTACGAGCACTGTTAACCAATGCAGTTTACCGTTATTCGTGCAACTTGAGTTTTAACCTGCGATTGAAGATTGTTTTAGCTTATTCTACTCAATAAAAGCAGTAATCTAGTCAAATATTTAATATAAATAAAATGTTTTAATGTGTACATGAATTTAAAAATATTTTTTTGCAATTTTATTACGTTTTGATGTTTCTAATTTAATTTTTAACAATATACTTAAGCAATTAATACAATACAATACAAAGACTCAATCAGGTAATTAAATGGAATTATATTTATATTACTATTATTTATGAATAGTTTTATGGAATTGAAATAGGTAAATTTTATATTCAATTGAATCAATTATTGTACAATCTTAAATTTAAATCTTGGCTAGTCATCTTGTATTCATTTTATCACAATAATCACTACTTATTATATAATTATAAACTAGAAATAATAGACTACAAAATTGTAGCTAATAAATCCTTGCCTTGGGTAGATATAATCTTTGATATAACGAATTAGAGCCAGGTCTTATGTACAGGATTATTAATAACATTATATTATAAGAATTAACATAATTGTTGTTTACATTCAAGGTTGATCAATTGACACCGTTTCCAAATGGCCGATGAAAAGGATTTAATACGGAAAAGAGGCAGTTACAAGGGACAATTAACTTTGTTTACTTCATACGTTAATACATTGAACATTCCTTCGTTGACTGAGGCTGAGGCAAAACAATTACAGTTGCGTATCGGTAAGCTTGAATCATTGTATGAACAATACGATGATGTGCAGTTACAACTAGAGTGTTCGAGTGAGAACTTAGAACAACAAATTAAGGAAAGGGCAGAATTTGAATCTAATTATTTCACCTCGCTTTCTCACGCGCAGGGAATAATAAGTAATTTTAACAAAAAGCGTGATGACTTTGAATCCTGCAATGGAAAAGGATCACCTAGTACAAGTAATCACAACCCTATCAAGTTACCGACGATTCAGTTACCGAAATTTGGTGGTTCATATGAAAATTGGCTCTGTTTTCATGATACGTTTACAAGTCTAATCCATTCCAACGACGACATTGATACAATAAATAAATTTCACTATTTAAGGGCGTCGTTGGAAGGTTCCGCAGCACTGGTTATTCAGTCTATCGAGTTCTCAGCAAAGAACTACGAAGTGGCATGGAAACTTCTGTGCGAAAGGTTCGATAACAAAAGGTTGTTATTACAAAATCATGTCTCTGCGTTATTTGATATCGAGCCGATCACAAAAGAATCGTCAGCCCAGATAAAACGTGTTATTGATAATGTAAACAAAAACCTGCGGTCGTTAGAATCCCTTGGTGAGCCTGTTGAACACTGGGACACCCTTCTCATTCACATCGTCACTCAAAAACTAGACACTAAGACATTTCGCGAGTGGGAGGAGCACAAGGGAAGCCTGGATAAAACCAAACCTATTTTATTCGAGGAGTTTGTCACGTTCATGCGTAACCGTGCCGACTTGCTTGAAACTTTAGAGTTATCGTGCGGGCCCGCCGCCGGTCATTCAAGTCGATCAGCTAAACACTCTCCGACGAAACATAGGACTATGTTTGCCACACAATACACTAGACACAGCACTACCGAATCACCTTCTAAACCCTGTCCGAAATGTAATGGTGAGCATAACTTAAGCCATTGTTCTCAGTTTCTGGCGCTTAGTAACACTGAGCGCCTTCAGTTGTTGCCAAATTACAAAGTTTGCTTTAATTGTTTTCGCAGCGGTCACTACGCTAACCATTGCAAAAAGACGGGTTGTAGGATATGTAAACGCAAACATAACTCGCTCATACACGTTTTAGGGTCTAAACCTAAACCTAAACCTAGCGCTGCGGCCACGTCCGAGCGCTCCGAGGTACCTCCCGTCACTGCGCAGGCGTCGATCCCTGGGCAAGGCTGCGGCGCTCCCGTGACGTTAGCGGCGAGGATCACACCGTCTCAATCAATTTATAAACGAGATGTGTTGTTGTCAACTGCGTTAATTAAGGTTTATGATAATGATAATCGCGAGCATATCGCTCGCGCAATTCTTGATAGTGGCAGCACATCATGCATCATGTCGGAGAGGTTGTGTCAGCAGTTAAATTTACACACCGATTATGTGGACAAATCGGTTGTAGGTATCAATAATGCAAGATCTCACGTCGGCAAAACGTGTCGTGTTTTAATGAAATCGTTGAACGAAGTTTATTCGACGTACTTGCATTGTTTTGTTTTGCCTACAATTACAAACGATTTACCTTGTCATCAATTAGATTTATGTAACTTACATATTCCTTCAAATCTTTGTTTAGCAGATCCTAACTTCCACACGCCTTCTGCTATAGATATTATTATCGGCGCTGATCTCTTCTGGGACATGTTAGGATCGCATAAAATAAAATTGGGTAATGGGCAGCCGATACTTTGTGAGACTCGATTGGGGTATATAGTCTCTGGCCCGATAAACAGCGGTCTTGTATCGACGCCGTCACGTACCATTAATTGTAATTTTGCGACTGTTTCTTCTAGTAGGAATGTCGACTTGCTTGATGATGACATTCAAACCCAACTTCCGCGGTTTTGGCAGCTCGAAGAAGTTAGCCCTCAGTCATCTCATTATTCTCAAGAGGAGAAATTATGTGAAAGCCATTTCACTGAGCACACGACTCGGCTAGAAGACGGACGTTTCTGTGTACGGTTACCATTAAAAGAAAACCCCAATGTTTTAGGAGAATCTGTCAACCGTGCCAAGCACTGTTTGTTGTCATTGGAGCGCAGACTTGACGGTCGACCTACCTTTAAAAATATGTATAAAGAATTTATGTCAGAATATTTATCATTAGGTCATATGTCTGAATGTAAGCGAGTTGAGTCAGAGCACAACGCATATTTTATTCCTCATCACGGTGTTTTGAGAGAAAGTAGCTCAACGACCAAGCTAAGGGTAGTTTTTAACGCGAGTAGCCCTACTAGCTCAGGTATATCTCTGAATCAAATTCAAATGGTAGGGCCGACTGTCCAAGATGACCTTCTGTCTATACTTCTCCGTTTTAGACAGCATAAGTACATCCTCTCAGCTGACGTTGAGAAGATGTACAGACAGATAGCTGTTCATCCCGACGACAGGTACTTGCAGCAGATTATTTGGCGCGATGATCCGTGTGATCCTTTAAAAGCTTTTCAGCTTAATACAGTCACTTACGGCACGGCAAGCGCTCCCTTTCTTGCAACGCGATGCCTTAAGCAGGTTGGGCTCGAGTGTGAAGATGAAACCATTCGTGAGATCATCATACACGACTTCTATGTCGATGACTTACTTACTGGCGGGGACGATATAGCTCAGGTTCTATTAATTAAAGAAAAAGTTACCTCTGCTCTGACCTCGGCTTGCATGAATTTGAGGAAGTGGAAGTCAAACGAGCCCCAGTTAACGTTTGACCCCAGTCTGTCTCCAATAAATTTGAATATGGGGTCAGTTGAGCCTAGTAAAACTTTGGGGCTGGGTTGGGAACCCAATGAGGATAATCTATATTTCCCGATTGGTAAATTATCTCTAGGCAACAATACTAAACGGGATATGCTTTCAGCAATCGCGCAGATTTTTGACCCATTAGGTTTGCTGGGTCCTGTTGTTATTCTCATGAAAATTTTGCTGCAAACGCTGTGGTTACACAGGCTGTCGTGGGATGAGCAGCTGTCACCTGAGATCAATCAACGTTGGGGATCTATAATTAGCGATTTGCCGTCTCTAAACAATGTTCGTGTCCCTCGGCTTGTTTTATGTGACTCATACTGCGAGGTTGAGTGCCACATTTTCAGTGATGCATCTGAGCGCGCCTACGGAGCTTGTTTGTATTTACGTAGTACGAATGAAAAGGGTGACATCCTAGTACGACTTGTACTGGCTAAGAGCAGAGTAGCTCCTATTAAACCCACCACCATACCGAGACTTGAGCTCTGCGGTGCGTTGGTGGCAGCCCGTCTCTACGAAAAGGCGATCAATTCTCTCAGAGTCCACATCAGAAGTACTACCTTCTGGACGGACTCCACCATCGTGTTAGGATGGCTAAGAATGGTGCCTAGTAAATTACAACCCTTTGTACGCAACCGTATAGCCGAGATTTTAGACAAGACCGGTAATTGTTCTTGGAGACACGTCCCTACGGACGAAAACCCTGCAGATCACATTTCTCGTGGAGTGCATGCTAGTTTCATTCAATCCCTCGACTTGTGGTGGTCGGGTCCAGGCTTCTTAAAGCAAAGCAAATCTACTTGGCCGGTAAACCCTACCGCTGCACAATCATTGCCCGAAACTCGCCCTGAGGTTGCGTTGCACATTAATGTTACGGCAAATGATGTTGATCACAAATTAGTTGATTTTACTCGATTTTCAAACTTGTCACGGCTCAAGCGTACTGTAGCCTATATATTGCGCTTTATAAACTCGTGTAAAAAGCAGGTGCCGATGGCGAACTATCTCACTGACACGGAGTTAAAACACGCATTAAATTTACTCATCAGGACATCTCAAGTGGAATCATTCACTGAGTACGAATTGTTACTTTCAAATAAAACTTTAAATAAAAAGAGTCCATTACTTAAACTAAATGTGTTTTTAGACGAATTTAAAATCATGCGTGTCGGCGGTCGACTTGATAACTCCGACTTTCCTTATGAGAAAAAACATCCTGTTTTAATTCACTCCAATCATCACTTTACAAAGCTCTTATTTCAATTCGAACATAAACGCTTAATGCATGCTGCTCCTCAACTTTTATTGTCCTCAATTAGGGACAACTATTGGCCCATAGGAGGTACTAACTTGGCGAAGGCTTGTTTCCGTCAATGTGTTAGATGTGCCCGCATGAAAGGTTTAATAGTCACGCCGTTAATGGGAAACTTACCCAGATCTCGTCTTGTGCCGTCATTTCCGTTTGATTGCGTCGGCGTAGACTATAGCGGACCTCATACCTCAGCCAATCGTCAGGGTCGCGGTTGCAGACTTGTAAAGGTATACATAGCCATTTTCATATGCTTCACCACTAAGGCGGTACACCTTGAACTGGTGGGCGATCTGACCAGTAACAATTATTTATTGGCACTGCGTCGTTTCATATCTCGTAGGGGTAAACCGAGTCACATTTATTCAGATAATGGCACTTCATTCGTGGGTGCATACAATGATTTATCGAAATTTTTAAAAAACAACTGTGATTCGTTAGCTGAAAGTGCGGCTAACGAAGAGATTAACTTTCATTTTATCCCGGCATACTCTCCTCACACTGGGGGCCTTTGGGAAGCGGGGGTCAAATCGACCCGTTTTCATTTAAAAAGAGTGTTGGGAAATTGTAACTTGACATACGAGGAGTTCAACACTGTCTTGGTCCAGATCGAGGCACTTCTCAACTCTCGCCCGTTGACTCCCCTATCGTCGCACACAGAAGATTTGTTGCCACTCACTCCTGGACATTTCCTCATCGGCCGACCCCTCAATTCACTGCCAGTGCAAGATCTCCAAGACCACTCTCCACGCTATTTAACCCGCTACCAGCGCATCGAGCAACTTCGCCAGCATTTCTGGGCCAGATGGAGCAAAGAATATGTGTCGGAGCTCCAAGTAAGGATGAAATGGCGAACGAACCAAGAAGCTTTAAAGCTCAACACACTTGTTCTGCTGAAGGACGATAACCTTCCTCCTCTAAAGTGGAAGTTAGGTCGTGTCGTGGCCCTCTTCCCTGGTGCAGATGGCATAACTAGAGTTGCTGACATCAGGACGTCTACTGGAAAAGTTCGTCGGTCTTTTAGCAAGATCTGCCCACTGCCCGAGTCGAGTCAAGATTCTGGTTGAAAGGCAAGCTTTCAACACCCGGGGGCATGTTTAAGTAGAATTCGTTCCTAATAAGTGCCTAGCAAAATCATACGGCAATTGTTTCTCCATCTGTAATGTCTCACCTATAATGTATGAAGCTCATATGTTCTTTTTAATAAAAATACCTTCTTCTTGTACTAACCGTTGCACGAAATACATCTTTTTAATCAGCTGCTGGTAAAGTTTTAATTATATCCGTCTAAACCCATACACGTCCCATAAGTACGGGGAATGATCGTGTGCCGTGAAACCTTTTCACAATAATTTTTACAATTGTTTCTTTGTCAGGTGCATGGAATATCTAGTATTATCTAGTCCTGAGACGGCGTCTGAGACTAAATAAAGACCAAATGTAGAAATAAAATATAGAATTTTCAGAATATTGATATCTGGATGTGGATTCTCAGGATATTAATATCTTAAATATCTATTCTTAAGTATCAAAAAAAGTTAGGACTCAGAACTCCCACTGATAAACCAGAACATCAGAGTTGCAGTAGTATTAGTCTGTTTCTACAATAAATTGTATTAATGTATGTATGTAAACTCTTTATTGTACAAAAGAAGAGAAACAAAACAGATTGGTAATATTTGAGATACTTGTACAAAGGCAGACTTATCCCTTTAAGGGATCTCTACCAGTCAACCTTTGAGTGGGTGAGAGGAGTAATCAGTTAGGGTAAATTTCTTAAAACTATACTGAGCCGATTTCAGTTTTTACCTACGATTCGTCCTGGGTTTGTTCCTCGTGTTTCACATGGACTTGTTGGAGAACGTGTAAGTCTCAAAGTCCTGCCGCTCTGAACGTTTAGTGTCCCAAACAGACCACTTATGTTACCAGGTCTACACCAACCATGTCTGGTTGGTGCGAATCCGGATTAACGTACGACTCACTAATTGGACCGGCGGTACGCGGTTGCTAAGTACCTGATTACTTACCGAAAGTTTAAGGTTTATTTATGAGAGGCAAGATTAACATGAGGGTACGGTAGGCACGGACGGGAGTAATACCCGTTCACTGTGACGATTATTTTGATCACTAACCTGAGTGAGCATACCTAAAGGTTCTTGTGCCATAATCCGAGAACGTATTGTTATGGAACATAAAAAGCTTCCAGTTTTCAGTTTTTGTTATTTTGAAATCTGGGTTATCTTATTATCCTGTTTTCTGTTAATTTCATGTGTTATTGTGTATAATGAAGGTAATTAAGAATTAGGTACTTATTTAACATTTTTTATTGCAGTTCGGATTTGGGAAAGGGGGCCTTGCTTCCAACAAAAATTAACACTAATAATGCTTAATACCTTGCAAACAGATCCCTAAATCGAAAAATTATTTGTTAAAGTAAAATCATGTTTTTGGTTAGACTTGTCCAACGATGCCACACTTTGGCTTTAGACTAGAGAAAAAAATCACCCCCTCTTCACGCGAAAGAGAGGTACCGCAATTGTTTTTTTTAATATTTTGCCTCCCTTTTGGCGTGATTAATATTATATACTCGTGTAAAATCACAGCTTTCTAGCACTAGCAGTCTCTGAGCTAAGCTGAAGACGTATGGACATGGTAAAACTATAAGGGCTCCTTGTTCCTACGGAACCTTAAAAACACGGTATATATCCTCAGCCGTGATATTACACGTAAAAAAGAAGTACTCTTACCTCCACAGACGCTCAAACTTGATTAAAATCATTAATCACACCGAGAAACGTTCATTATACATTTTTCATACTCTTTTGACAACCACACAAAAGCCTGGCACTTGCGTCCACATTCTCCCTTTGTACCCTCTTTTGTACCTACTTTGTTCTTATTTTATACCCACTTTGTTTAAAGACGAAGATTACACTTTTCCTCTGATTAAATGTATCCCAGGACAGCATTGGAATTCTCGTGGGCGTTGGTCCAGATTGCCGCGCGAAATTTCAATTTCCTTGAGTCTTCTTACCATAAAGGTACACTTTATAGTGTACGTAAAAACTATAGTAAATTACACTTTCATTAGGTAGGGCAGAGGCGTTGGTAAAATAAAAAGCACTACCGGAAATAAATAAAACCGATTAAGTGCAAGTTAAGCTCGTGCACAGGTTTCTTTTATTCATTGTTCTCATGTTTGTCACGAATAAATATTTTCTTTCTTTCTTTCTTTCTTTTTCAGGTGATTCCGTTAAAATTTAAGAGAGAGTAGTAAATAACAATACAATACAATTAAATGAGTATTGAACGACACGGTACAGTAAGCAGAACAGAAAACAGAGATACACAGAGAAAAAATCCAAAAGTAGGTAATAGACAGTCTTTATCATCATCATCATCATCCCAGCCTATATACGTCCCACTGCTGGGCACAGGCCTCCTCTCAGAACAAGAGGGCTTGGGCCATAGTTCCCACGCGGGCCCAGCTCCGGGGCCGGGAACCCGGCTCGCACCTCTGAGTTTTTCGAAATTCATTTGCGGAATTACATTTGAAATTTACCACGAGCTTTGCGGTGAAGGAAAACATCGTGAGGAAACCATGCGAAGCGATCCAATGGTGCGTGCGAAGTTCCCAATCCGCAGTCTTTATCGCTTCAGAGTAATTTACATTTTTCCATGCTAATTTTCCAATAGAAATAAGTAAACTTTGTGTTACCTACGTAGTATTTTATGTTGACTTAGTTATTTTTTGTGTATCGGTTATTTTGTGTCTTTTTCTACTTCCTGACAGAGTTAATAATTGCATGTAAATGGAATCTAACATCATACATGTAATTTCAAGTGATTACAATTTTGAAGAAGTAGAACTAAACAATTATAGTCTTGTAATAGCGTCTTACACACTCAGGGACTACAAGCTCATTAAATTATATCATTATTAATTATATTAAATTATGCTATAATATTATGCTATTATGATTTAATTTCAATCTTAAGCGATAAGGCCGCCAATAGGCAATAGCTTACCTTGTAATTTTCTCTCTGTGTACCGGTTTTCTGTATCGCTTACTATTTCTGGTGTACAATAAAGAGTAATTTTATTGTATTGTATTATGATTAAAATCCCATGCTCTCCCCACAGCGTCGTAACAACCCCAATACCCATTACTTTTGAATTATACCCAGAAAAACAACGGATTCATCCACAGAGATTTGCTCTCATCCTTCAAGGTTATATAGGCCTTTAAAAATGCCAAAATGCGGCCGCGAAGCTATTGGTCCGAACGTGTGTACACGTGGCAGCGGCTCATTCATGTCGACCCCCATCCTCCCTCCCAGGGGGTGGGGAACCTCTGCGACCCCCGGCGCCCCCCCCCGCCCGGGACACTGTTGCTCACTAGTATTTGCAGAGCGATAAGATTCACTTGATCTTTTTAACTTGGTTTTTAGGCGCCTGGGCCGTTTTATGTCTTGATGTTGGCCGTGTTATTGGTTTTATTATTGTATTGTAAGCGGTGTACTTATAAATTAAAAGGAGATATTGCTTTTTTGGCCACAAAGCTAACGTCTGATGTAGAAGGAAAAAAAGCGGCGTATTTGAGCTTTACCATAAAGATTCCGTTGCTAACTGTTAGATTGCTGTCATATTTATGTAAATTATGTTATAGTCCTTTACAATACACTCTGCCATAGTATATAAAACTTCGTCTGCAAATAGTTATGAACTTTATAAAAATATTTAAGGGAATGTCACTCCATCAAAATCAATGTAAATTTTTTATACATGTAGACCACGAAAGGCTCTCTGGATGTCTCTAGGAACGAGATGGCCGGATGACCTGGTTAAGGCCACGGGTTCACGTAGCTCGCAGGCGGTTTCCAACCGAAGCAGCTGAAGGTCTATGTTCAACAATGGATGTCGTACGTCTGATATGATAATGATTTGTCGTGTATTGTAATAGCACGAGCACAAGCAAAGGTACACGATGTTCCAAATATAATTATAGTAAGTAGGTATAACATAATACATAATGGGTATATACGCGACACTTGTACCGCCCCCGACCCACGTTCTCGTCACAATGCCGACTCAATGCGTACAGAAGCGATTGTGACCCATTGTCCTAAAACGGCGCTACGCCTTCTGGCCCCTACACCGGACATTTCGCACGTATCGCCAATTTATTTTAGTCCTTGCCAAAAGAGCAAGCTTGTAGCGTTAATAATATATTCTGTGTGCTACCTGTACAGTATTAAATGTTCTTTTTTATTTAAATATATAAGTACTGCATTACTAGGCGAATATTCAGTGTTTTTGCAGCGTTTTTTTGTCATTGGTGTCTCCGCAGGTGTTATTAAAAGAGATAATGCCCAGGGTTGATTTTTTATTTCCGTTGCGTAGAATTCATTTATCGCTATGGCTGGGATCTATGCAATTTTCCGGGATAAAAATTATCCTTTGTTCTTTCCCGGAATTCAAACTATGTGTATACCGAATTTCATCTAAATCGGTTTAGTGGTTTAGAATTTATGAGAGAAAATACAAACAAAGAACAACTGTACAACATTTCATGAGTTTAAACCCAGCGGTTGAAATTTCAAGATTTTATCCCTATCCCTTGGGAATATCGGTATAAAAAGTAGCCCATGTGTTATTCCAGACGTCCAGCTATCTACGTACCAAACACACACACACACATACTCACAAACTTTTGCAATTATAATATACTTAAGTAGAATTTGCTCCTGTTAAAGGCCCCAACCTGTATAGGTTGATTTCAGATAACTTTTCATGAATAAAATCACTTGGTACAATACGTCAAATGAAATACCTTATGCCATTTTCCCTTATTGGAGTCCGGAATTGGTTAATTTCTGTAATTTACGAGTGCATGCTGTGCTAATGTAATGATGCTTTTTATGGGTCATTTACGACGGGGACACATTTCGGTTAGTATTTACGAGTAAATTCATTTCGAACCTTAATTACTAATGAATCAGGTCTTAAATTGCACTGTAGCAAAAGCATAATTAAGTCCCTTTGTATATTTGCAACTCCATCGTTATTTTGACATCCAATTCCGATGAGTTTGATTGCAAAATTACTAGGTAAGACTTACCTTAAGTTGTTTCCATTATTTGAGCCTTTTTAAAATTTTTGTCATTATTAGCTTTGTTACAATTTCTATGTAAAACTGGATGATATAGAAAACAAGACATGAATCGAGAAAACAAAAATAACTTCATATGCGAATTACTTTGTTTCGTATAAATTCATTTGCCATAATTTCACCTGCCATGTCAACATTTGCCGTAAAATATTATAGAACCGGACTGATGATAGAGAAGCTTTCAGATGCTACTTCTTTGTTGGCAGTAGGTACTTGATTTTTTTTTGGCCACATAATGCAGAATTTTACTTACCCTGGGTAAAAAAATAAAAAATGTGGGGCGGGGCGTAAACGATGTCATTATGGAACAAAATAAATGTAGCAGATACAGGGTGTTTTTAAACTATTCCAGAATATTTTTGCAAGTTAGATTGAATATACCTGTAAAGGTTTTTCGGAAATTTTCATTTAAAAAGTACGCCTTTGACGCGGAACAATGACATCCTTTGACATCGATCAATGTATGGAAACATTTGTCAACTATAATGAAAAAATCCTGACAAAACATTTACAGGAGCGTTCAGTCAAACTAACCTAATCATTTGCTGAAATCATCATCATCATATCGGCTGTAGACCTTCCATTGTTGGACATAGGCCTCCCCCATACATAGGCCTCCTCCATGCTGAAATATTCCGGGATAATTTGAAGACACCTTGTCTAAAATAAAAAGAAGTATATCTACTGTTATTTTTGCGACATTTCACCCTCAAGATGGCCGCTCCATCTCCCTACCAAGAAAGAGAAACACCTTGAACCCCCAAAGTCCCTAATTCCAGCCCCATGTATTAATTAAACAATAATTGGGGAGATTCAATTCAGAGGCGAATAAAGGCAGAGACAAAGCGTTAAGCCCCTTCGAGACGATTCCACCGTTGGACGGGCTTGTCTCGTTTGTTGGGACGCCATTTTGATTGCGAGATCGGTCTTATTTGCGCGGGGTTAACGGGCCAAATGAAGAATGAAAAAATATTTGATAAAGGTTTTTAAGAATAATAAGATTTTATGACTAATACAATCAATAGGTACAACAAATAATTATCCAAATACGATCCCAGTTGGCATTCGACACAAAGCAGCCCAAAAGGCAGCGCGACGTAGCCTTACTAAAAAAATTGACAGGTGAAAATGTTATAATAACATCCGCTATTGCTGAATGTTTACAAACAATATGAACACGGAAAATTATCTAGCTAATTTTATGATTTAAATTCGGGTTTTGTTCCGCGTACCTTGATTTTAGAGAAGCTCGATATTTCGGCACAGTTGTAGTGGTCTCGTGATAATGGCGCATGCAACTGTGCCAAAATATCAAACTTCTCTAAAAATAAAAAATCCCGAATTTAAATCTGAAAATTAGTAATGACCGCGTCTAAAATCCAAAACATTGAATCTAGCTAATAATTTGTTATCAAGTTTTGGCTTCCTATACTTACTACCAAGACACAGCTACTCATCATTATACCACATGCATACATTTTTTTCGTTTTCCGTTTTGTTAATCTTCGTTTTTAAATTACAAAATCCAGCCAATTAAAATAAGTTTCCCTGCTAAGCACAGGCTTCCTTTCATCGAATCTCTTCATTCGGGTTCGATGATGACGGATGAGGAGCCGTGTAGTTCCCACACAGGCCCGTGAGGATTGGACACTTAATAAACACCACTGAATTGCTTTTTGTACAATTTATGCATTGTGCAATGCACGAATGCACGATTTCAAATGTAATTTCACTCATAAATTTCAAAAACTCAAAAGGTGTGAATCCGAACCCGGATTTGAACCAGACAGAACGATTTTTTTAGAGGAATTAACTAAAAGGATGGAAATTTATAATTTGAGTTTTAATTACAATGGTTAAAAATAGACACATGGTTAAAATAGTAACATTAGAAATTTTTTATAGTAACATTAAAAACTATAGTCGTCTATGACACGTATATATTACTATCTTCTATCACTCCTGCTGGCGCGAGCTTCAAACAGGTAGAAAAAAATCTACATGTAAACTATTCTAAGATACAATAGCTTAATATCAACTGCTCGTATTATAAAGGACAAACGCTTATCCCACTAATATTATAAATGCGAAAGTTTGTAAATCTGTTAGTTTGTTTATTTGTCTGTTACTGCATCACATCTAAACCGCTGAACCGATCTAGATGAAATTCGGTATACAGATGGTTTGAATCCCGGGGAGGGACATAGGATAGTTTTTATCCCGGAAAATTGCAGTTCCCGCGGGATAGCGATAACCGAAATCTGCGCGGACGGAGTCGCAGGTAACGGCTAGTGAAACAAATTTCAATGTTGACCCTACAACGTCGAACATACTTTAACTGACCTTTATTTACAACAACTAACATGGGAAGCCGTGGTGGCCTAGTGGTTTGACCTATCGCCTCTCAAGCAGAGAGTCGTGGGTTCGAACCCCGGCTCGCACCTCTGAGTTTTTCGAAATTCATGTGCGGAATTACATTTGAAATTTACCACGAGCTTTGCGGTGAAGGAAAACATCGTGAGGAAACCTGCACAAGCCTGCGACGCGATTCAATGGTGCGTGCGAAGTTCCCAATCCGCACTGGGCCTCTTGATCTGAGAGGAGGCCTGTGCCCAGCAGTGGGACGTATATAGGCTGGGATGATGATGAACATGGGAATCAAGATTGTGCAAAGTTACAAATTCCCAATTAAAAGTTGGGATAGAACGGTCCCCGTGTTAACACCTGTGACAAGTTTATAGTTATAATTATTTGGTCAAGTTGGTTAGTATGGAAACGAGGTGAGCCGACACGGTTAAATCGGTATGTGCAGGTTAATATTAAATCGCTGTTCTGCTCCAGTTTAAACTGATGCTTTATTAGTTTTTGTCGTTACTTACGTCTTGAACACGTTTGTTTTAATGTTAAATGTCGTGAGAACAGTTTGTGATAACTGAAACACCGTCCAAGTGGTTCATTTTGTTTAATTGTTGCGCTCGAATATTATGCTGTAATAGTTTTCACTTTGAATTCGTTATCCATACTTCCATATACTTACTAATATTATAAAGTGGATGTGTTTGTATGTTTGTCCGTCTTAAACGTCGAAACGAAATTTGATAGTTTATGGGCCAGAGAGTGACATAGGCTATTTTTTTATCCTAGAAAAATGCAAAGTTCTCGAGGGAACACTCTCAGTCACGTGAAAACTTAATTCCACGCGAACAAAGTCGCGGGAAAAAGCTTAGTATTACCTAAATACTTCTGTCCGTCTGTCAAGATAAAAAAATACCGCTTTTTTCAGGAACGCATGTTGGTATCAAGCTGTAACTATCTTATAGGTACTTCGTTGTACAGTGAACGTCATAAATAAGTGATCATTTATGTACCTTGTCGCTTTCAGTCGTTACACAATTTCGCATAATAATAGGTTTTCAAATATGACGTTAAAGTGACAAGGTACAGAAGTGATCACGTTTATGACGTTGACTGTACTAGCTCTTGAAACAGTGAAACAACAAAAACAGTTAAACAATCAAATTTCTAAGTCAACCCATTTTAAAGATACAGTCTTTAGAATAGGGTGTTTGTATACAATTTGCCGATCTTTTCGAATTGCTGCCTGCGGCTAAATTCCACTACTGCACTTCGAGGAACCGTCTGTCTTTCCATCCTCACCATCTTGATGATTGGCAGTCTAGTACCGTGCGTTTTAAGCGAAACTTCTTTCCTCGCACGACGAAGATCTGGAATCAGCTTACAGCGGCAACATTCCCGGAGCGTTACAACTTAGGGATCATTAAAAAACGAGCCTATCAATTCTTTAAAGGGTCGGCAACGCACCTGTGATTCCCCTCGTGTTGCGGGTGTCCATGGGCGACGTTGATTGCTCTCCATCAGGTGACCCGTCTGCTCGTTTTCCCCCTCGTTTTATAAAAAAAAAACCTATTGGCGGTGTCCTAGAAAATTTATATTTGGCATGAATGGCTCTTATACTCGTAGCAAATCCAATATGAGTATGAAAAGTCTGAAAATCTCATGTTTTTTTTCTATGCCAGTATTAACCTAAAATTACATGCATGCTTGTTGCTTAGGAGGGACTTGACTTTAACAAAAAATGGTGTAAATAAATAATCCTCTAATAGGCCCCACTGCAAAGCAGCGTTGCTACTTGATGCAACATTATGTGGAGTGAGGCTTAATTTGTACTATTCGGTGTTCATTTTTATTTATTTTCTCCTCTTTAAATAATGTATTTTTATGTTTATCGAATATTGTGTAAATAAACGTTTTTTTCTCTCTCACTCGCAATGTTTTGAAAGACTTCTCCAAAAGGCCAAACCCACGACCACTTTGAGAGACCAAAATTTAACTACCATAGCTATTGGCTCCATATTCTGACAAAACTGAATACTCAATTATCAGCAGCATAAGACGTATTTTATCCGATATCAGCCAAATAGAAGCTCTCCCACAATACCAAGTTACAAGTTCGGTCCCGATAAGATTCAGATACGACCTTAGGTCGTGGACAAAGACCTTTTGTGAGCTAACAAAGGTCTAACAAAGTTTGGATTATTTCGACCTTGACTCTAATCTAATTTGGCGAGAGAAACTTTAGGAGAATTCCTCTTTTCAACCCCCGACGCAAAAAGAGGGGTGTTATAAGTTTGACTGCTATGTGTGTCTGTGGGTAGTTCTAAATTGATTTGTAAAATGGTATTAGAGTCTTAGGGGCTGTTTCACTATCCATTGATTAAATTTATTTGACGGACAAATGTGATGCCGTCTCTGTTTGTTTTGTTGGAATAGACGGAGACGGCATCACATTTATCCGTCAGTTAAAATTAATCAATGGGTGGTGAAACAGTAGTTGCATAATTACAGTCGAGGTCAAAGATCTTTACACTTTAGTACCTTGTTACTGTATTCCAATTTTGTACAAAATTATACAAAAATTGACAATTTTATACAAAAGTTCAAACATGAAGTGACAGCGACAAGGTCGTAAAGTGTAAAGATATCTTTGACCTCATTGTACTTAGTTACAGATGAAACAAGCAATGGACAGTGAAATTGACAGTCCAATCGACCAGTATTTCCTCGCTTGGCATTTAAAACCAACATGGATGTTCGTTATGAAACAGCAGTTTTAATCTCCATTCCTGCTGACCACTGAAATGTAATGGAACAAAAAACTGGCCGTGGCTCGCATGATAACTACATGTCAGAAGCATGAGCGGCCGCAGGGTTAGAAATCAACATAGTCAAAGAGCTGAAGCTCACGTTTCGGTTTTATTTTATTTTACCAATCAAAGTCAAAGTCAAAGACAAAATATCTTTATTCAATTTATTTACAAGCGCTTATGAATGTAAAAAAATCTGCCACCGGTTCGGAAAACCGCTGTTCTGGGAAGAATCCGGCAAGAAACTCAACGAGGTATATATTTTTTTAAACAGATTTACATTAACAGACATGCCATTAATTTCGTGTTTGATAAAAGTGTATAGGTAGATGACACTAAAGGCGGAGACCACTGGGTCAGCTTCAACTTATTCACGCTAACCTGGATAAACTTGAATTGATGTGTTTTGTACATCTATATTTTTAACACTTCGCTCATCCAGTAGAATAAAAATAATCATCATTTATTTCAAACAATCAGTTCATATTGTGTTAGCAACAATTGTCTTATTACAAGAAAACAAGTTTTAGATTTTAAGTTTACGGTTTGATATCTTTAAATCACTTTTTTATTTAATCGTCACAAAGCAACTGTGTCGATGTTCTGTTGGATGAGCGACTTCTGGATCAGTAAAGCAGTAGCGAATTGTTTTATGCCAGGACAGGGAAAAATAAATGACTTAATGACTATAATATTGAAATGAAGGTTATTTTTAACTATTTACCTAAACAATTACACGTTGTGTCTCAGCTTTATTTTTATATGGACTCCCTATATAAAGTTTTCCGGGGTCTTTTTTATAATCACGATAGCCAACAAAAAATATGGTAGTTCAAAATACATTGCTGACTTGAGCATTTTACGTTAAAGCAGGCATATTATGGACTATGATAATAAGACTGGATTATCAGTATGTCTAAAACAAAGTCATATATTGTAGTGGGCGACAATTTGGTTTCAACGTTTTAACTTTTAGTTAAATGACCACGACACAAGCGTGTTCCATTTTAGACCTAATCTTCACCCACCGTTAGACGTAATAATGGTCAAACCCTGGCCAAATCAAACAACTTCCTACTGTGCATGAAAATAAAGAAAAAAAATCACTCATATAATATTCATAGATTAGTGCTGCGCTGCCCTGTTTTTAGCTCTTTGCCTATAGTGTTAATTAACAGTGTATGGTCAGTTGTTATGGAATGTTGTTTCAATCCAATCGCTTTTCTCTGATTGGTTCAGAGATTTTGCCCGGTTATGCCGTTTGTGAAGCAACTAGTGTGGTTTAGACATAACTCTGGCTTTGCCCTCGTTTAATCCGTAATAATCATAATAAAATTGCACGGAGATTGTCTTCTTGACACTTAACTTAAAAGTAAAAGTAAAAATGCTTTGTTACCAAAAACCAGATGTGGGTTAAATTATCGTACAGGATTTTTAAACACGTAATCTAACTTCAACGTTTTTTAACTGCATGATTACAAATATTCAACGCTGGCGCTGCTACGAGAATTTTCATGGCTTGATCGCACTATTTCACGGAGGAGCAAATAATATTTATCCATTTTATTTTAACCATGCATGGAGCGACAAAGGATTGCTTAAACCCCTATACCAAGCTTTAAAGGCTCCTCCAATAATCAGGATCCCTAAGTTAACTGCGTTCAAGTTGAGCTTTCAATTTCGCCATGTCGTCAATACCGCCTTTGATCTCACTTCATACAGTTAATTATTCATCTACCCACAAACGGATCGTTTTGATTAACTGCTTCGGATGAGCTTCGAAAATTGACGAGTAATTCTAGCGTATAACGGTGGCAAATTTCATGTAATTTTTACTTGACAAAAAGCTAAATAAGTTTAAGCAATTACTTTGCTCACTCGCGACTTTATGATAGCTACGTTTATGCAAAAAATGGTTGTTCATGCAGTTCCTCCATCTATACACTGTAAAAACACACACAAATCACATTAACCAGTCTATATCAACTGGACTAAAATTGTTTTGCATAAAAAAAGTCCGTAACATATTTTTTGGCATACAACGTTTCGTCGAATGGAAAAAAAATGAATTTAAGGACTGAGGCGATACTACCAGGCGTTAGTCTTATCTTACAGTCTTGACAAAAGAAAAATTACGTAATATTTTCTGATAATCTAAACGAATAAACTAAATATTAATACTTTTTTTATCCAGCTAACTACCCAATTTAAGAGATATGAAAGTTATTTGACCTAAAAACATACTATAGGTAGTACGCGTACATGAATCTCATTAAACTTCTTCTTCGAAGTAGGATACAAACGCGTTACGAACTTCCTCAAAAATTCATGAAGCGCATCGTAAAACTCAAACAAAAAACTTACTTGGATATTCTTCAAAACGCGATGTTTTTACGCGCGAATGACGAGATCACAGTATAAACCCAGTAAGTTATCTCTGAATTTGTACTTGTTGAAGTGTATTCACCCGCGTTAACGTGCTCTCGTTCGCTTTTGCTTGGTCTCACTCACACACAAAGCACTTATGATGGGAGTTGCTTTTAGTTTTTCTTTGCACTGCATTTCTGTACCACTTTTAGTGGGGCACGAGGTATAAAACGTACAGCAAATGTCTAAATTCAGTCATTACAATGTTATATTCCTGCAAATTCGAATCAAAACAAAACAATCACACAAATTCCAAAATTTACTAAAATAAATATCCCTATTAAATAAATTAGCATGATCACAGATCTCTTTTTTTTATTCGAAACGTCACACTTGCTAACTTGACAACTGTCACATATTTGCTTCTCTCACTTGTCAAATTATTATATGCAATACATTGCTCCCCGAAAAAATTCAAATTAATAACGTTCATGCTAAACATAAATTTTAATGCAATATGCTTCTCAGTACAAAACTGTCGGTCGTTTGGTTACATTTTGTTTTTCTATCAAAAATACACTTTAGTAACAGAGCGTGGTAGTGTTAGTGCGAGTGAAAATTCACCGAAATTCTTCGTAGATATCATACTGGCCTTATTTACACTGTGGCAGGCAAGTCATCGGCAACTTAAACTTTTTCGCTAACGACGATTTCGGAAATAATGAAGTCCAAAGTAATTAGTTTCTCGGATGTTGATTAACCACTTTCACGAACCATTCCCTTTTCACTGGCTTTGTTTATGCATTTTTCATTGTTTTGTTTCAACTAACTTTAGCTGTAAAACCTTGCAGTTTCCTTGATTACTTTCGTAATTGCGTACTTAGAAAACTGTTACTGTTTAAATGTTTTCGCTACCTGAATTAACGGCTTTACTAAGATGGAAGTTAATAATTTAACGTGCATCATTAAGGACTTTCTATACAAAACACTGAAATTAGAAGTTAAGCATTCATCAACAGACATTCTTTGAATGACTCGGTACCTATCGGTACCTTTTGTGCATGTTGTTTCGCTATATATTTAAAAACTCAGCCATAAATAGAAATGAAATCCATGTTTCATTCAATTTTAATGTTCGTTACACCTGACCAGTTTGTTACAAACGAAAATATTTTTGCTGTACCATTTAACGATTGTCTAACTTCTGGTACAAATTTCAAACAAAACTCAGTAACGCTTTCTCCATTCTGTCTTTATCACGCTCTCACTCACCTGACCCAGTGAAAGACCACTCTACAATTACGTAGTTCCTTTTGCGATTAAATTGCAAAGATTGCTTTATATTGCGTACTAAGAAACAGATCGCGTCCTAAAATATTTGATGATTTCGTAGGAAAAAAAAAATTCGACGACAAATGAACCTTGGATGCTACATACTGTCTTGATTTTACAATTGGCTGGAAATAGCAATTTAATCTACAAACAAAAAAGTAAAATATCATTTTTTTGTTTTCGGCGTCGTGACTCTAGGTCCATGGGGTAAGGGTGCGCTGGAGCAACACAGGGAGCCCAGCAATAGGTTAAGGGAGGCAACAGGCAACCCTCGCGCCGGCAGCTTTCTCGCGCAAAGAATCTCAATCGCAGTTCAGCGCGGGAATGCTGCCTGCGTGATGGGCACCATGCCAAGGGGCCCACCTTTCTTTTTTAATTAAAGGTTTAGTTTTAGTTATTTTAAATTAATAGTAGTTTTAGGGGCTGTTTCACCATCCATTGATTAGTATTAACTGACGGTTAAATGTGTTGCCTTCTCTATTTGTTTTGTTCCAATAGACGGAGACGGCATCACATTTAACCGTCAGTTAAGACTAATCAATGGATGGTGAAACAGCCCCCTAGTCTTGTATTTACACCTTTAGGGGGCTGTTTCACCATCCATTGATTAGTGTTAACTGGCGGTTAGGTGTGATGCCTTCTCTATTTGTTTTGTTCGAATAGACGGAGACGGCATCATATTTAACCGTCGGTTAACGCTAATCAATGGCTGGTGAAACAGCCCCTAGGTGTATGTTGTTTCTTTCATGAATAAATAAATTTTATGTCTCAAAAGTAAAAATGTGCATGAGCACGCCATTTATTTTTCAAAGCGCATTCGTTTTTTTTTTTTAATATTGGCCCGCGCGGTTTGTGCATCCGCCACAGCTGGGCTACTACGCTCTCGAAGTTCGTGTCGTGTCCCTCTGACCACTTACACTGTTTGATACGAGAGCGAGAGAGACCGCACGACACGAACTTCGAGTTACGAGTTTCGTAGTAGCCTTGCTGACGCGTATAGGTAAGGAAACGAAATCAACGGAAAATACGGGATTTTGGAATACGGAAGTCTACAGGAAGCGCATTCGTTATTTCTAACTTTATTTAAAACTAAGGCCGTATTGCCTAACGTTTCTGATGCTGGCGATCGCAATCAAATGACAGTTTTTGTATGCAAAATCTATCACTAGATAGGCAATACGGCCTCTGGTCGAATATAGTCCAGTGGTTCTATAGTTAGCGAACTAGTTTACAGAGTTCGAAATTTGAAACACCGTCATAACGGTCACAATAGCTTTTGCTTACCAGCCAGTGCTTGTCTATGCGCAATAAAGCTGCATCACGAGGGCTAAACCCGCTGCTTACCGCGCAGCGCGATATTAACGCGCTGAGTGGCTCCAAATTTGAATTTGATGCCATCGCTCCTTATTTTACTAAGAATGTATTAGTATTTGAATTTTTAAGACGTTGTTTTATTTCTATCGTATATTTTCGAATATTTTTATATTTTAAAGTACTTAGATTTGACTTTATTCTTCATCACAATGTTAATTTAATTTTAACTTTATTTTAAACTAGCTTTTACCCGCGGCTTCGCACGCGTAAACTATTCGGTGTGGTAGCTGCAATTGAAATTTTCGGGATTTTACAAAATTCCCCTGGAAATTTCCAATATTTATATCGTGGTCTTCATTGAGGTTGTGTTGTGAATAACTGTACAAAATTCAAGACTCTAAACCCAGTGCTGAAGTTTCAAAAATTTTCCCTATCCAAATTCAAATGCAAAATTCAAATTCAAATCATTTACTCAGTAAATAGGCCGCAATGGGCACTTTTACACGTCATTTTTTATACTACCAGCGCTTTCGGAAAGACCATCATTGCCAAGAAGAATGCGTCGCAAGAAACTTGGCAGAAAGTCATTTTTTCTAAATAAAATAATTACAAATAAAATACTTAAAAACTACAGTATACAATTAAAGAAAAAAATACGAAATAATAATAATAATAATACAGGGATGTATGGGGTCCCTTAGTTACAAAACTATACCGTGGGAATATCGGGATAAAAAGTAGCGTACTTATGTGTTATTCCAGACATACGGCTACCTACATCCAAATTTCATGCCTCTAAGCCTAGCGGTTGTTATTTCGACATTTTATTCCTAGGTATCCCATGGTAATATCGGGTCAAAAAGTCATCTATGTGTTTTTCTAGACATCCAGCTTCCTACATACCAAATTTCATGACTCTAAGCTCAGCGGTTAATATTTCAAGATTTTATCCCTATCCCGTGGGAATATCGGGGTAAAAAATAGATTGTGTTATTCCAGAGGTCCAGCTACCTACATACCAAATTTCATGGCTTTAAGCCCAGTGGTTGTTATTTCGAGATTTTATCCCTAGGTATCCCGTGGGAATATCGGGTCAAAAAATCGCTTATGTGTTATTCCAGACGTCTAGCTACCTACATACCAAATTTCATTACTCTAAGCCCAGCAGTTAGTATATCAAGATTTTATCCCTATCCCGTGGGAATATCGGGATAAAAATAGCCTATGTGTTATTCCAGAGGTCCAGCTACCTACATACCAAAATTCATGGCTCTAAGCCCAGTGGTTGTTATTTCGAGATTTTATCCCTAGGTATCCCGTGGGAATATCGGGTCAAAAAGTCGTTTATGTGTTATTCCAGACGTCTAGCTACCTACATACCAAATTTCATGACTCTAAGCCCAGCGGTTATTATTTCAAGATTTTATCCCTATCCCGGGGGAATATCGGGATAAAAAGTAGCCTATGTGTTATTCCAGAGGTCCAGCTACCTACATACTAAATTTCATGGCTCTTAGCCCTGCGGTTGTTATTTCAAGATTTTATCCCTAGGTATCCCGTGGGAATATCGGGTCAAAAAGTCACCTATCTGTTATTCCAGACGTCCAACTACCTACATAACAAATTTCATGACTCTAAGCCCAGAGGTTGTTATTTCGAGATTTTATCCCTATCCCGTGGGAATACCGGAATAAAAAGTATCCTATGTTTTAATCCAGGTTATAAACTAACTTTTCGCCAAATTTCATCCAAATCCGTCCAGCCGTTTCAGCGTGAAAGAGTAACAAACATACTCACTCACTCACTCACTCACAAACTTTCGCATTTATAATATTAGTAGGATTGGTACTGGTTTAGTGAACACGTTATAATTCAAATCGTTCCTTTTGGAGTTACGATAAACTGATTTAAAATTTCCTTTAGCGGTTTGTTCTTTCTTATAGTAAGTCAAAATACGAAAACCGAAAAAGGGTAGTATGGGGTAGACCCATCAATTTCGGGTTAAAAAGGGTAATAAAATAAAATTGGTGGAATCCATTTATTTGTCTACGAATGATAACACCACTATCAAAGCCTACGCCAATCTGTATAAACTTTGTTGGACTAATTTTGATTGAATTTCCATGAAAAAGAGAAAACTTGATGACAATCCTCACAAACACTAAAGACAAATCTCTTGAGAACTGAAAACAAGAATTGAATTAAAACCGAAAAGGGAAATTGCAAAAGAAAGCTCTTATCCCGGCAGAGCTTTTACATCGCAAAAGTTTTGTCACCAGAGGCCGTGGACGTATTTGTAGGTTATGCAGGATTTGAAGGAAAAGTTTGAATTTCAGCTTTGAAATATCCAACTCATGGGAAAGTGAAACACAACAATTTGGTTACAGTAAAAAGAAATGGACAACTCTTTCTCTTTCTTTTCTGCCGTCGAATTTGAGATGGCAGCGGCTTTTATACCATGTTTATAATGACAGTATCTGGGTAGCCGAGGTTTGCTAGGAGCTTTTCTTTTGTTAAATCACGTACTTTTGGAGAAGATACGTCTTTAAATAAGTTTTAAAAGTGAAACGTAAACTAAATCAATACTATATAAATCGCGTTTGATCTACATTTGAACTCTCGACCTTCAGCTTGCCGGGAATGTTTAACACTAGGTATACTGTCGAACCGCTATGCTGGTGACATTATCGAATTTACACTAAATACGCTACCCAAAAACACGCGTTATTCTAACTTTTCTACAAAATATTAGATGATAAATTTTAACAAGACAATGCGTGGAGAGATAAATACTTATATGAATTATGTTTAGTGTTGTGAAAAATGCTCATTTCGAGGCTTAAAGACTCGAACCCTAAAGACTCTCGAGGCTTAACGACTCAAAGGCCGCAAAGACGGTTTTTTGCATTCATACGCATAAAATAAGCCAATTTAATTGTCAAATATAGTCGAGTCTTTAAGACTCTGGAGTCTTAAGGGCTCGAGTCTTTAAGCCTCGAAAATGAGCGTTATCCACAACTCTAATTATGTTAAGTAATCTAGGTGTTCAATAAACTTATCTAGGTGCTTAATAGGCCCTAATAGGTCTCACTCCGAGCTATCGATAGTATCGATACTGACAGGCCTTGCTTGTCGAACAGGTATACTCGATAAACTATGGACGATCCTCATCGCCACAGATCATTGGTGCAAATTAACGCAAGACTCGTTTATTCCCGTGTACGAGTATATCCAGTTCCATTTGAATTTGAATCCCGCCAGTGTAATTAAATCGCGGCCAGCCGCAAATCACGCGACGTCGCCGTTAAAAGAGACGGAAAACAACGGTATCCCGAATAGAACAGCAGGGCTACTTCCAAACCCGAAACTCGAAGTTCGTGTCGTGCGGTCCCTCTGACACTTATACTGTTGAATACGAGAGCGAGAGGGACCGCACGACACGAACTTCGAGTTTCGAGTTTCGTAGTAGCCCTGCAGTAATTTTGGCGCGGATTTAAATAACGCCTGCTGGTTGATTGACGTTTTTAACGGGGTTGTAGGATTACCTTCGGATATCACAACAATGGCTTATACTGGGTGGCTCATTTAGATCGGTCAGTATGGGAAAGTCTGAAACTATAAGACATACGAAGATCTGTTCTTAGGAATCATGTTATCGATAAAAAAAAACTGCATTCATGGATTAAAAAAAACCTGTACTTAGCACGGGAATCGAACCCGGTTGTTTTGAAAAATAAAACATATTATTTCTATTGGATAGCGATAGTGTCGGTCATAAGTAATAAATGTTACTATGAAACACCATAATAATATCTAGAATGAATAAAATCCATTGTATTTCATATTCTTTAATAATGTAGGTAAGTTTTATTTTTCAAAACAACCGGGTTCGATTCCCGTGCTGAGGATAAGTTTTTTTAAAATCTATGAATGCAATTTTTCTTGTTACTAAAATCGATGACATGGTTCCTAAGAACAGATCTTCGTATGTCTTATAGTTTCAGACTTTCCCATACTGACCGATCTATATGAGCCACCCTGTATATTATGGACAGTCTATATACGTCCCAATGCTATGCACAGGCCTCCTCGCAGAATGAGGATTGGGAGCTTCACACTCATTTAATTTATTGAATCAGGCGTTACTTTGCGGAGGTCCATATCAATGAACTAAAACAATTACTTTGCTCACCCACGACCTTATGATAGCTAAGTTTACGTAAGATATGCGCGTTCATGCAGTTCCTCCACCTCCACACTGTAAGGACACACACAAATCACACAAACCCATCTATCACCCCCACCACACTACACTTGTAACGAGGCGTCATACAGCTCGTTTCATCCTAAGTCTTTGTACTGTCTGGTTTAGCACATATTCGAAAAAATAACATTTAAATTCAAATTTCCTTTTCTAATTCCACACCTGTTCAATTTACGTCAAGTAGCCATTCTATTCAGAGCCTCCGAGCTGAACACTTACCTTTCTTTTATCCTAGATCCTATAAATCTCTTAAAACTCCATAACAAGCTCATAATTTACTACTCCTATACGAAGTAAGTTTTGAGAGATTTATAGGATTTCACACTGACGCGTTTTGAATTCAATCAGAGCTCATCTTCAGAGCAACAAAGCGTACACCACGCTACCAGACGTTAGACTGTTAGGTGAAGCACAGGTGCGGTTTTGTTTTATTCGAGCGTTGACGCGCATATGATCGTATAAGCTCGAGCGAGAACATGTCCTTTAGACCAAACAAACACACGCAGGAATGAGCGCGTACAGGCGTGTTCGATTTAATCTGTTTTAATATAGCGCGCGTGTGCGCGTACGCCATAAACGAGCGTATACGCGCAGAAAAAAACGCTAGTTTGAAACCGCCCTAACACTAATCACAGTAGGTACGTACCCGCTAAAAGATGACCAGCATTGTAAAGGTTGTATAAAGGTAACTCGATCGTTGATCGGCTCAGGTTTAGGGGTTGTTGTGGGGATAGAGTCGGGGCCCTTGCGGTCGCGGTTACTGACTACCAGCACTAGAGGGCGATCATAGAACTAATAAGATGAATAGAAATGTCACGCGGGATTAACGAGTCAGCTATTTAGCCAAACAGGCAGGTAGCTAACAGCAAGATAGTTATATTTTACATGACATGTTCTTGTGTGAGAGTTGAGGTCACAACTCTGGTGGCACTACCTATAATTCATATATACATATTATTTAGAATTCAATTTTTATTTCCTGTTTATGTATACACCTGTTTATCGTGATTTCTTCTCAGTCATTGTTGAAAATCAAACTGTAAAACTCACAAACTTGACGTGTGGCATTCATCATCATCATCATCATGTCAGCCGAAAGACGTCCACTGCTGGACATAGGCCTCCCCCAAGGCTCTCCACTCAGACCGGTCTTGTGCTTTCCGCATCCACCGCGATCCCGCGATCTTAACCAAGTCGTCGCTCCATCTTGTTGGAGGCCTACCGACAGCTCGTCTCCCGGTCCGCGGACGCCATTCGAGAACGTGTGGCATTGACGTGACAAATAAGAGAGACATAAAAAATCACTAACTTTCTTTTGATAAATATTATGTGATTTAAAAACACTTTTTAGTTTTACTGCACGTAATTATGTAATTATCGTGTCTTGATTATCTTTTAAATAGTAACAGCTAGGTCACTACTACTACTACCCGGGAAAAATTGACTTCATTCAAACTGATGAACGTTCTCATGAAGTTACGGAACTTAAAAACGGAAATTAAAAATTGCACGATGCATAAAAAAAAGTAATCGAATTAATTAGGTACCTCCTCCTTTTTTGAAGTGGTAGTTTTGAAATAAATAAATGTGAAAAAAAAATCCTCAATACAAGGCGGTATTTATTTATTTATTTAAGGAACAGTTACAACTTACAAACATATACTATGGTAATTGAAACATTTATACTACACAAACACAATCAAAGTTTGTATTAAACAAAACATGTGTTTTAATTTTTTAGATGCCATTTTTGCCATGTGATTTGAAAACTGTCCACAATTCACGAGACAAGCTTGGCCTATCTTTCACATTCCTTGCTCCATATATCACCCCGTTAAGAGCTATTGGAGCCCAAACGAAGGTTTATAGGCCCTTCGATCTGCTGAGCCAAATCAACCCTTGTACAATAGACATTGAGTCTACAGACTAATGATTATGAACAGGTGTGGCGTAAGTCGTTTCGTGAGGTACGAGTATGGATTTGGACTATCCGTTAGGTTAGCTGTAAGCCTGTTTAGGTTATTAATCTAGCTTTACACTGCAAAGGTTCGGCGAGGGAGTGATTTCAGGTTTCGTATGAGTTTAGATAAATTACAATCTACGAGGGTCTTTAGAAGGGTTTTTGTGGTTGCTTCTGTGTTGAAAGAAATAGATACATTTATTGGCACAAATATGATAGAGATGCAAACAATTTTTAAACCTAGTTTAGACTTGCGAGAAAAACCGTGAAAGTAGCATTACATTGCGGCGCTCGAGTGACCACTGCGTAATCGTTCGCTTTACGGCCTTGCAATCTAATGCAACTAGCACGATTTTTGTTGCAGGTTTAAACCGGGCTTAACATAGTATGAAACAAAGTTGCTTCCCGCCGTTTGTTTCTCTATTTATGTATGTAAGCTTTATACTACTTTATTGACGTCATGTGTAGTGGTTAGTTTAAGGTTCTATTTAAGGATGATGGAGGGCTTATGTGATTTTCTATTCATGAATCCCCTTTTGGGGATTATGTCCATTCATAGTTTGTACCCTTATAATTCAAAGTGTGGTAAAACAATAATATTATGTGCGTACCAAATCGCGAAAATGTAATCCACTGCTCTATGTCAGATTGATAAGGTTTGTTTTTGCAGGTTAATGACATATTTTTGATTAAGTCAGTGTCAGATATTCGTATACTCAATATGCTATCCAACATGGATCCAACTATATCTAATGACTAATATATAAGCTTTCACAGGTAACAGATATACAAGTATAAATGTGGAATCGTTTGAAAGAAAACAAACTTTTAATTTAAGTTAGAAAAAGTTTATTATAAAATTAAGGAATACTTCGAAAGCGAAAGCAACAGAAAACAGAAAAACACAACTGACCCGATCAAAACTCAACTTAAATCTCTTTCACTCGCTCGCTCGTCTCATTCACTCCGAACTATCCTTCAGTCATTCGGTCGCTCGTTTACATCAAATCATTCGTACAAAAATCCACCCTCATTCCCACATACGAGTATATACCGGTGGGAGTAGTCACATAGTTTTGATTTCAATAGGTAAACAAATATTTTTAAGCGCCCCGATTCGATATTAATGCCGCTTAATTGAAACGATGTTTACCTAAGCCGATTACAAAGCATCACCTATTTTTAGCGAGCAAGCGTCGTCACATATTTATGATTTCATGGAGAAACAGATGTTTTTGCACGGCTGATTATAGCAAATACTCGTATTTATGCTGGTGAATGTACCATCAGCCAAATATATGGTCTACCTTACCTTACCTTAGAGTTGATAATCGCTTGCATGTCATAAAACAATAATGCCAATAGACGTGTCTGCCAACTTGAAAGTTCGACTTTAGCGACATATTCATTTGATAGGAACTTGTTTAAAAATTGATAGGCCACTTATTTGGCTGATGGTACCTGGTACCGAACAGAGCCGGATCGGCCATAGACAAATTAATGATCGCTCGATAGAACCGGAGTCGATAAAGGAGCTAGAGTGGATGAAGCGGAATCGGGATCGATACCAAAGCTGGATTTAGTGAGTCAGATCACTTCTCGGAGTCGGTATCGATACCAAAGCTGGATTTAGTGAGTCAGACCACTTCTCGGAATCGAGATTACCCATACTTACCCCATGTTTTGTTTGTTTTAAGCCGTGGTGGCCTAGTGGTTTGACCTATCGCCTCTCAAGCAGAGGGTCGTGGGTTCGAACCCCGGCTCGCCACCTCTGAGTTTTTCGAAATTCATGTGCGGAATTACATTTGAAATTTACCACGAGCTTTGCGGTGAAGGAAAACATCGTGAGGAAACCTGCACAAGCCTGCGAAGCGATTCAATGGTGCGTGCGAAGTTCCCAATCCGCACTGGGCCCGCGTGGGAACTATGGCCCAAGCCCTCTTGTTCTGAGAGGAGGCCTGTGCCCAGCAGTGGGACGTATATAGGCTGGGATGATGAGTCCATGTTATGCAAACTCGCAAGACAGCTCGCCCTTTCCGAGCTTTTTTTTACAAGCTTTTATTTAGTTTCACCTGTCCCGTTGTCCGTCTGTATTCAAATCTTTCAAGTTAAATTCGACCAACTTCCAGTAGTTGGATTGAAATTTGGTATACTTATGTAAATTGCGTGACAATACAATAATCTGGTAGTGACATCCTGGTAGTCCGGCCAGGATCGTCTCCGCAGGACGGAACACTCCAACGGTTAATAGCATCGACTTGAAATTTGGTATGCAAATGTAATTTGGGTGACAATGCAAGAACAGTCAACAAAAAGGACAGTCAGCAAAAAAAGGTTGTATTGAAAATGAAATTTTTATGGTTAGGTTATTACTAACCAAAATAGTTTTAAAAATGTTCTAAAATTCAAAGAGGTTCATCCTCAACTTCTACACGCGTTTCCTAAACGCGCAACCTGAGCGTCAAAGTTGAATTAAGTTCAGAACGAACGCCGTTCTCAAACATGTGGACTTGCCCCGTAACTTAAATGACAAAGTAACAAGATACTTTGTTCAACTTTTACTAGAAACTACTAGCTAACTAGTGATGTGCCGGATATCCGCGTTCGTGAATCCGAGGGATAATTTAATATCCGTGTAATGCAATGCTACTGGCATTATAAAAATTAAAGTTTGTATTAAATTGTATTTATGTTGAAATTTTCTAGCGGAGAATCAGTTATAGTATCATTTTTGATTTTTTTGTCGTACATTTTATTAGGTAAGTATAAATAAGTAACAATTATTGAATGCGTAATAAAACTGTTTTTTTTCTATGTTAGTTAGTTACCCTTTCGTTTTAAAACGGCTGAACTGAAACAATATTGTTTGTAAATTTTATTAAATTGATTTGAGTTCTTAGTAAACGAAGTCGCGGCCAACAGCTAGTTTAATGTTAAAAAATCTCGCAAGTATTTTTTTTTAAGTAGGTACCCATCTTAAATCGAAAATCGTAAAAAATAAAATAAAAAAAACTTAGGTTAGACTATAAAAATCACATACATATCTGGTCCACTTAGTCAAAAAGCGATTATTTAGATAATTATGTTACTTTTTTTTTAATGTGTGATATTATATTATTATTTTAACGTCATTTGTAATCGGACTGTAACGCAGTAGGATTTAATTTTATTTGACATTTAGTATAAATTTATGATACAATAATATGATAGGAAACAAAATTAATAAAAACTACATAAATATGTTACTTTATATAAAATTTAAATAGTTTACAGTCCACTGTTAGTAGATACAAGGACACCGATTCTGAGAAAGGAAACCGAGATCCGTATCAGGGGACGTTTTTAACGCTCAAACCGCGCGCTTTAAGCTCATCACTATTTTGTAACCACTTATTGCCTTGGTTCTATTTGTCCCTAGCACAAGGTATAGAACTCATCGTAAAATTTTTACGTAGTTACTAATAGGGTTGCCACTATCATAAAAAAATATTTTAATGTTTTTGCTTTTGTTTAAATTAAGTGTATTACAAATTGATTGTAGGTATATAATAAACTCGTATTGATTGTGATATTTCTGATTTATTCGAATGTTTTTTTGTTAAGAAGTGTCTAATGTAATTAAAACCGAAAGGTGAGCCCATTCTAGTCCAAAGGTGTACAAAGAAAGTTTTTAACAATACAAAAAATTAATATAAAAAATATTGTTTTTAACGTACATTGGTTTATGTTGTTACAAAAATTGGAATCTCAGTAAATCTAAGTATGTAAAATATGCCTGTCGCGAGTCTCCACTGGTCCATTAAATGTAATAAATTAAAAATTAAAAAATAAAAATCCTATTTTGTATTCGTCAATAGAAAATCGACTAAAAATCACATTAACTTACTGATGTTGTTAATGTTTTGTTCGTTCTTCGTTTTCGTATTTGCCTTGTTTTCTAATGTACAAAATTATAAAGTATAATTGAGATAAAAACGCTAGTAATTTAAACCACTGCAGCTAGGCTTTTTCAGTACCAATTTATCCGACATAATACGATGAAAACACATTATTCACTTGATCTGTACATTATTTCTCAATTATTTCATGCCAATAATATGTTCTGCAATCTGGAGAGAATCCATTATTAGTTATGTTAGTAAATTGATTTATGCAGGCGTTACTTTGCCGAGGTCTATATTCATAGTTGTGGTATTGAATAGTAAGGTAACATGCATTTATACTGGTATATAGTAATAAACTCGCTTTTTAATCTAAAATCTCGCTTTAACACTAACAAAATGTTTTTCTGATGAAATAAAATAAAATGAATCATTCTGATCTTAGATCATGCCTTTGATTCGCAACTGTTTTTTTGTCTTAAGAAAAAATATAGGTACGCGTGGAGCCCAGAAACATTCGTTTGTTTTCGCTAATTAAAAAATAAGATTTGAATTTAGTGTAGTGTTTTATAAAGTTGGGTAATTAAATCACGTATTGCGTTAGAAAAGCCCATGAATAAATGCAAATTATTTTACCTTGCTATTCGGCAATGAGCGGTTTTGGCTTTTGTTAGTAATTAAAGATGGATTATGTTCAGATTGTGGACCTAAACGCTAAACCAGTTACTCATACTCCGTTATTCCCCCGTATTGGGGCCAGTTACGAGTACTACCGTTTCTCCCCAGTATCGGGGCCAGTTACTCTTGCTACCGTTCTTCCCCAGCATCGGGGACAGTTATTCATACTACCGTTATTCCTTCGTCTTGGGGCCAGTTACTCATACTACCGTTTCTCCCCAGTATCGGAGCAAGGCCCCCACGAGAAGCGTCTCCTGAACACGCTGTTGGCGTCCTATAACACACTGGAGCGCCCCGTCGCCAACGAGAGCGAACCGCTCGAGGTCAAGTTCGGGTTGACGCTGCAGCAGATCATAGATGTGGTGAGTAGGATGTGAGAAGTGAGAAGTGGGGTCAAATGGGAAGTGGGGTCAGATGGGAAGTGGGGTCAAATGGGAAGTGGGGCCAAGTGAGAAGTGGGTCGAATAAGAAGTGGGTCGAATGGGAAGTGAGGTCAAATAAGAAGTGGGTCGAGTGGGAAGTGGGGTCAAATGAGAAGTGGGAACATGTGAGTAGGGAATGCAGATTAGTTTCAACTTTCATCCCAAACGAGTATATGTTTGTTGGCCATAAACTGGAATGGAACCGGTTTGCATTTCGTAGTGAAGACGACTGGGTGCGGTTTGAGCAGAAGAAGCGCGGGTGGTTAAGAAAAAAATGAATTTTGGAAGTAAAAAAAATAAGTAGAATGATTGTGCTTAAATAATAGAAGATAAGTGAATTTTATTCAGAGATTTAAATAATGGCACGGTTAATATAATACAGGCTCTGAGCATTTAGATTTTAAATAAAAGCTCAACTTTTGTAATTATTAGTTACCGCCATTTGTTGAGAAGTTACATTTCAAAGTTCACTTTTTGTCTAATGAGACATGCTACAGTATCGCCGCGCCTGCGCCTCTTCTATACAACTGACTGTATCCTGTGAAAGTGGACGCAAGATATTGTAAATGCGTATCATTCACATTCATAGCAGTATCTCTTGCAACTTGCAAGCAACGGACTTGCAACTAAAACTAAAACGATATTGATATAAAATTTAAAGCCTGTTTGCCGAGAGTTGACAAATATTATGATAACGTCTTGAAACAGCGACAGTCGTTTAATTATCGCAAACTGTAACGATGGGCGTCGCTAATAGTACAAAGCACGCAATTGTTGTCAAGCGCCGCCCGGTGGGCAAGCGGATATGGCGGCCATATCACGCGCGTGTCGTTTGGGTGTTCGCGTGTTTTTTTAATTCAGAATATTTCAGTATTATGTTTAGGTTTAAGTAATTGATCTAAACACTCACATTAAGATTAATTTGACATCGGATTTTTTCTTTCAAAACATAGGTATAATAGTCACGCCTTCGATGAGTGTGTGGAAACATTTTTCAACAGTATTTTTTTACAACAACAGCCTTGTAAAAAATAAATTTTAATTATTCTATAATCCCAAATATTCTGAATTGATTTAACATCGTATAAAACACGATCCGAGGTTTATTTCTCGGTGACAATGAGATAGTTTTAGTCCAATTTTTTGGAACGGTGATTTGCTAAGCTGCTGTGTGAATGATCGGCATTTCATGTTCAGAACTAAACCCCAAATTATGAGGGTTCTTACTTTAATGATCCTTTTTTCTAAAAAGTTTCAAAGCATTAGCCGCGCGACATTTTTGTGCGGTACAAACACAAATGGTACTTACAAATATTTTATCTGAAAATATGTTGTCCTAGTCTATTAAAAAGTAAGTCTTTATTTCCTGAAAATACGTTTACAAAATGCAACTTTAATGTTAAATTATCCGTAATTAGAATAAGAGCCTGTTATTGGAAAACTATAGATAAGGACATCTACTTTTCAGTCGGTTAATCTTTTACCATTCATGCAAAAATTGCGGAAATTAATTCGATTGGAAACAATGACGTCTAAAAATTATATGATTCGCAATGTTAAAACTAATGGAACTAAAACAGATTTTTGCAATTTTTGCCGTCCCTGATGTGTTAAATGAAAATCATAAATAACTATTTTTTTATTTAAGTAACTACAATGACATCAAAATTCATAAATACTTTATATTTATTTACGGCATTTAGTCAGCAGTGCATTCAGTTATTTGTCTAACCAAAAGCAAGAAAAGTATTGAAGATAAGAATAACCATCCAATTTTAAAATTTACAAAACAAAAGAAAATTAAAAAACAGCGCGCTTATTAAGCGCGGTCTACACAGCGACAAGTAGCCAGGCGAATCCGAAACATTGGCGAGTGACAGCAGCTGTCTCAGCGGTCGCATATTTCAACAGTTCGACAGTTTGACAACCGCCCTTTCAGACCCGAGTGGCTCCACGAAATAAAGGGCTTGAGTTCACTTCGCTGACTGCGAATAAATACGGAATAAATAGAATTGGAAATTAGTAAACATTTGCGGAGTGTTGTTGACATCTGTGAAGCGTCACTTAATTTTAGGTGCGTAAGATTAGTGATGATGTGATGAACTTTAGTGTTTCTTGTTTAACGCGGATCGAAATGCATTACTTGATTAGAGTTTATATCGTGTTAAATGGATGTTAATACTCTACCGATTGTCACATTTACTCGCAATCATATTTACTGAAAACCAGCGCCACGGCTTGTGGCATTATGCTGAGCGGGGACCTATCTAGTCATGTATCTCTTGTCTTTGTTCTATTATTATGTTAATTGTGACGTTAAATAAATGTATTTTCTTTCTTTCTTTCAATATGTGCACTTGATATAACATCAAGCAGCAATTTACGAATCATGTAAAATTGAATGCATTTGCCGTAAGTTAATGGACAGGTTTTAAGTTGGGCTGTGAAAACAAAATCTTTTTCAAACATTTGGATTGAGTTGTTAAAGAAATGGACGTTTTTATGACAAATTACTGGATGCACTACGGCGAGAGCGGTTTGGGATTACCGTTAAGCGTTTTTACACGATTCTAGCGCAGCAAGTGCTTCTATCAGGAGTAAATTTTTAAGACGTCGTTTATTTTACGGTGACACTTCGAATTTAGAGCTAACGTTTTTATGTTTGGGTTGTAAATAAAATTTGTAACCTTAATTTTTTCAAAGTTAAAAAATATTGTCTTATAAAGCTCGAGTTTTATTTCGAGTCAAGCTTAAGTCATAGCTATAAAAAAGTCGCGTAAAGACGCCTATTTTATTACTTTAAACGAAGTATAGTTCTTAGTTCGTCATTACGTGTAATCAAAACGACGCTAGTTTCTTTATTACTTCCGAAAAAAAAAGTAGAGTCAACGGTGTACTTTGTCTATATTTATAATGTCCAAGAGCGTATTACGGCTTAATCTCATTATGCTACATTATGATTATCATAAATCGCGAAATAAGACTATCAAATAGGTAATAAATAATTGTTTTCCCGTTCCTTCAACTTGCTTGCATGAAATAAATGCCGTAAATAAGTATTAAAGTAACGCGTATAGACATCGAAAATTAAGTTGTTTGAAAGTATCTTTCACGATAAATTAAACCGATTGCATAAAAGTGCATTTAGATATCATTAATAATTGATAAAAATGTGGGATAATACAGAAACAAAATAAACATTCTGACGAGGCACCCCCGAATATATTCTAGCTCCAGCTCACCCCAAACAATTGGCTAAACAAAATTGTATAGTATTCAAACGCATGAAGTAAATCATAAAAAGTAAACTTATTGACTAAATTTAATAATTTGTTCCAATTTGTTGGATTAATAAGAATTATATTCATTAATTGAAAATATTGTAGTCGGAATTCTTAGTTTCGGAATAATTCGCAAAGTAAAAACGCTACTTTTGAGCTCAAATCTATCAAAATTTTCACTAATCGTGTTTCCCGACTCCCAATTTGTTAGAATATATGATCAAAAATATCATATATTACAATTTAATTCACATAATAACGATAAAATCTGGCCATGCATGATCTGGTGTTACTTTGCAATGAATGCTAATTTTCAAGCAGCACTTTTTTAAGTAATTAGTGGTTATGAAACTACATAATAAAATATAATCATAATAAACAGTTAGGGCGTGCATCTGTGAGTTTTAGCTTTATATATTTCACAGTGCCTAAATTATGTTGAACAACGTCTTCTGACGGTCTTTGCTAGGTTTTTATATAGTTAAACATACATTTATTTCTTAAATTGGTCATTTTTCTTTATAGTTTATTACATTGTCTTTTCACAATAGCTAGCATTTTTGAATTGACTTCCAATTGAGGTAGTTTGGAAGTGTTTTAACTTTGGTGAATTAGCCTTTTTGGCAGAAAAATACCTCCCATATAAAACTACTTTTGGTGCTTGGATTAGAAAGTTTTCCCGACTCCCCCAAAGTAGAAAACAGTTACAACATGATTTTGTTTAGAAAGATGATATCCTGATGAGCTTAAAACAGCTTGTGAAAATATAAATACAATTGTGGTATTGAAGTTGGAAACGCACTCGTTAAAGATTATCAAAAAATGCTGTTCAAAGTAATTTAGGCACAGTGAAATACATAAAGCTAAAACTCACAGACGTTCTAACATTTTATTATGATTGTATTGTTATTATGTAGTTTCATAGCCACTACTTACTTAAATAAAGCGCTGCTTGAAAATTAGCATTCATTGCAAAGTAATACCAGATCATGCATGGCCAGATTTTATCGTGTACACACTTTATTTATTACCTACTTTGGTCATAATATTGAAAGAAAAATTGGCAAAACATCGAGCGCCTCGTCTTAAGAGTGCAAGAAAACTTGCCACTTTAGGAGTTTCATAGCAAAAAATTCAACAAGTCTATCGCTTTAAACCAGACCACGTGCGCCAAATCCTCGGAATACCAAGTGATTTGTACGTTGAAAAATGCGAAAAGACAAGGATTGAAATGTCTGGCCCTTTTGCTACGAAGTGCAAAATTCGAACTTCGTATCTAGCCGCTGACGCTTATATATTTAATACGAGAGTGAGAGCGACGGTACGATACGAACTTCGAATTTCGTAGTAGCCCCTCAAGCTGGAATCTTGTTAACACGAGAGGAACCTAGCCACAGAACAATGGCGGAAGTGAGCGGACAAAGTCGTTTGAGAAGGCGGGTACGACGTAATGGGAGAAGCGAGTCACGTGACTTTTCTCATTTCGAGACTGTTTTTGAAAGTCTATACCTAAAGCCCGGTTTAGACTGCAAGAAAGGTCGTGCAACTCGTGCTCCATTGCGAGACCGTAAATTGAACTAGTTTGATACGGTCAATCGAGCGCCGCAGTGTAATACAACTTGCATGGCGGTTTTACTTGCAAGTCTAAACTGGCCTTTGTTAAACTTGGCCTTTTTTATTTAATACGAGAGTGACGGTGCGTTACGAACTTCGATTTTCGACTTTCATAGTAGCCCCCCTGGACTTAACGTCATTGTCGCGACTAGGTACGCGCAACTCGCAGCGCGGCGAGCGTATTATGTTTTTTTCTGGCCATTGGTGCAAAACCCTTCAGCCGGAGTTTCCTTTGTTCATTGTGTCCGTTGCGCCCGTTAAATGTCAAAATCGAAAGTCGTCCATCATCCCAGCCTATATACCTACGCCCCGCTGCTGAGGACATGCCTCCTCGCACAATGGGTCCAGCCCAGACTAGCACCTATGAGTTTTTCGGGATTTATGTGCGGAATGACATTTGTAGTTTAACATGAGCTTTACGGTGAAGGGAAACATCGTGAAGAAACTACGTGAGAACTACGGCCCAAGCCCTCTCATTCCGAGAAAAGACATGTGGCCTGTAGTGAGACGTAAATAGGCTGAGATTAATTAATTAATTAAATTACCCCATCACTTGGCTTTTTATAAATAAGAATTCAAACAAAATAAATAGTAGTTACCACTAACTAAAACAGTAATATTCCACAAATAACCTGAAATCTTAATACGATTTGGTTAGTTGTCCATATTTCCGTGATTCATCGTGTATTTTGAGGTTCAGTATAACGATTGTATATACGAATATATATCATAATTGTTAATAACATACGTCATACGAAAGTGTTTGAAGAGCTATTCAGAAATGCAGAAATATCAGCTAAAATGTTTGTTCCCTAACTAGAAAATGGCTGAGCTTAGGGCAAGTTTTAAAGCCCAAGTCCAGTCAATATAAAAAAAAGTTTGATAATCACGGCAACTTTACGCGTATGCTTTCTTGAGAAGCGTTACTAAGCTGTATTTGTCGATGGTTTTAATTCATTCAGCCTTTGTTTTTAAATAGAATAAATGAAATAGCCATGAAATTGAATACGTAAAACCTTTTTTTATAATAAGCCAGCCCCTTTATGATGAAAAGCTGGCAACATACGGTTCTCATTTCAAAATATTCCATTGAAAGCGGTGAATAAGAGCGGGAGCGGGAAGGCAACCACGCTGCTTGCTGCGTTCCGTTTCAAGCATTTACTTTGCCGGCCATGTTTTTGCTAAATCCCCTACTATTTATGAATGGTGGTATAAATACTGCTTACAATTTATGTCGGATGGATGTTTTATTGCTAAAGAAAATGTGGAAAAATGTCGGGAACTGCATTAGATCGCACAATAAACATTTGAGTCAATTACTTAAGTACCAGAATTCGAATAAGAAAGTCATTGGAATAGGTCGATCTGTTTGACATTTAAAATGTGTATCACAAAATTAATGAAGGAATGAAATATTCCACTTTTTTATTTAACTTGTTGAGCCAAGTCAAAAGATCAATGAACCTCTGCAAAGATATTTGCAATGCAAATTTTTATTTTAAAAATGACGTCACGTCCTTGATGTGTTGCGTTTTTACTATCACCTAAATTTGAGGATTTTTCCTGAAAGATAGTTGATCTTACCTAAGTTTTGAGTCATTTTTGAGATTTATGTAACACAGGTTTGAAAGTCAGTGGCTTGTTTTAATAACTCGCATAAAAATCCTTACATAGTTTTTGAAATTAGAACAAGTAGCCTACCAAATTTAAATACAGTTACTAGCAACAATATCTGACACAACAAAACGCGCATAAATATCTGATATGACTCTATTTCTCGGGGCGGTAGGACGTGACAGATATTTCAGAGCAGATATTGATGCAGGTTATTATGTACACCATACATAAAAAAAATACTAATTATACCTGAAAGTGCTAAAATAAAATACGTAACGATTTTGCATTAGCTAATTGAAAGGGGTTAATTCATTTTACAACAGAACCAGGGGTGCTTCATTAATAAATTACTCCCATTTATATTAATTACGCCTTCGGCCACGGCTCTCGATTTGCCAACCGTATAATTATAATGGATTCAAAATCCTAAAAACGACTAAAGTTAGATTAACTAACGACTTGAATAACATTTAATAAGTTTGATTCGAAATGTAAAGGTCAGCATAAGATTTCGTTCAATAAAGCGGACATTGGCTCTACATTTAATTTTCAGTATTCGATAAAGTAGAAAATTAACACTGTTTCAGAAAAATCTATGCACTAATAATTATGAGTAATAAATACATCTTGATAACCCAAGGGGCGAAATTTGCCTCAAGTTTGTGAAGTGTCAACGAAACCTGAAAGCGCGAGTCAAAACCAATTTAATTACAAGTATATTAAGCGAATAAAACAACTTTCTGAATCGGCCGTAAAACGCTAGTCGTCACAAAGCCTCTGTTATTCGCTTGAATATCTCTTATTTAATTGCTTTTGCTTAAAGAGATCTTGCTATAAAACGGATTACTGCTTTCCCAGCAAATTTATCGGGGGCAGGAGATTAAAATGAGTCTGTGGCTTTAACGATCAAGACTTAGCGCAACTACATGCACACCTCCATTAACGAGATTAATATAAAGAGCCCACCAGCCCCATCGCTCGCAGATGATAACGTTTTAATGTTCATCATGTGTTTTCGTTCCTTTCTTGCGTCGCCGCGCGTTCGTTTAACAAAATAAGGATGAGAAAAATCAAATCCTGACCACGAACGTCTGGCTTAACTTGGTAAGTGGTAGGAGCCGGTCGGGCGCCGCGCCCCGCCTCCCGAAACACGTCTCACGTCACAGCACCTCAACTTGATGCACCGTATTCTAAATCAATCTCGCTTCCGACACATTCTTGGAGAGTTCTGCACCCTTGGAAGTTCCCGGAGGCGGGCGTGACGGCGCCGCCATCGCGGCCGAGTGTCGCATGGAGATTCGGTGTGTCGTGTTGTACACATTTCGCATAATATATATCTATATTAGATTGTGTGTAGGCAGCGCGCGAGGCGTCCCGTCGCGGACGCAGACGCGTCGCGCGCCGCCAGCCCCCGTTGTGTGTCCAGAAGGTGTCGAGTCACAGTGTTTAGATTATTATACTGACTGCGTCCTTTTTCTGTTTTTGTTGACACCGTCTAACCCAATAGGACGAGAAGAATCAACTACTTATAACCAATATATGGCTGTCATTGGTAAGTGTGATTAAAAACACGAAACTAAATTAACATTTA
Source organism: Choristoneura fumiferana (assembly GCF_025370935.1). Classification (NCBI taxonomy): domain Eukaryota; kingdom Metazoa; phylum Arthropoda; class Insecta; order Lepidoptera; family Tortricidae; genus Choristoneura; species Choristoneura fumiferana. The sequence goes on along the minus strand of NC_133489.1, from coordinate 21,059,043 downwards.
ATAAAATTTCTAACTTTTACGTTTAACTATTTTGACTTTCTTTTTGTTCGTGTTTATGTTTCACTTCTTTTTCTATTTCTAACTCTGTTCCCTTCCTCCCGATGCGTTTCCTTTTCTCTTTGACTGTCATTATTTAATGGAAAATTGCATTGCACTGTGGAATATGCGGCAGTTTTGGATTTTTCTGTCATGATATGTGTAATGGAGAGTTGTTTAGTTTTTAATCCAGTGGCGGAGTAGTGTAGACCCTGTCTTATCTTTCGCGAGTGCAAATCACTTCATTGATTTTATTTAAAGCAATAATAATGTAGGATTTTTAATTAGTCGGAGCCTGAACCTACAACTTCGTGATAAAATACTAATATCGATGGCGGCCAGTATCTACAGATAGGCAATTTTCTCGGAGAGCTAAAATATGTCGCCCGATATGACCCTTTGTGGTGTAAGTGAAAAAGCAAGACCTTCTTTTAGGAATCTATTAAGTACTCAACCGGTTAATCGATATGATAAATATTGGTATCGAAACTTGAATAATTCTTTGTTAATTAAAATTATTTACCTGTAGTTAGAACTGGCATGCGCGTTTTTTCGAACAACAGGGGTTAATTTTTGTAAGAAGCTCTCATAAGATACCATCTAGGTGTTATATAGGGCTTAGAGTGCAGTTCATTAGGCAATATTAAACATGTACTCGTATTAAGCAGTGATGCGTCACTCCATAACACAATAATAAATTCTTTATTATGAATGCCTATTGTTATAAGAATTTCATAGAGGATTAAAGACTTAAGAAACTTGAAACTAAAGACTAATCGAGAGAGTGAACACACAACAAAATCAATAGGATACAATACTTCTTCGCCATTATTATTTACCCGTAGTGTATTCTCTTTGGCAATTGTCACAGCAAAATGAACCCTATGACTGCTAATCACACCGCCGGCGGTGAGCTGGCGGGTAGATAATACAATTTATTATAGCAGTAGTCAAAGGCAAGTATCGCATCTGTTGCGTAAGTATAGTAACTGTAATCTGTGAATTAAGTTGTAGTATAGCCAAAATAAATAGGTTTGGGTTCCACTGATGAAATTTTCGGCTATATCGCTTTAAATGAAATTAGTCCATTTGTAGCAGATGTTTCTGCTTGAAAACTATTTTATAATTTAAACTTTAGTATGTATCCTCTATATTGACAAAGTAGACCTTTTGCATTTTACATAAGTAGTCAACGTAATCAGAAACTAGTCTCGTCTAAGGTAAGTAACATCATAATAATGAATGTAATGTAGTCAAGTCAACTGTACAATGTAAATACTACTTTAGGTCCTAAATTATATACTTATTTATGTAAACTGCCGCGTAATCCGCAATGTTTAACAATATGTACTAATGGTTGACGTTTGATAAAAAAACTAATAAACAGCCTTGGTTTTGGCCGTGGGCTTTTAAAAAAAACAAGGTCCTTGATGTCATGGGTGGGATGATTTCGTAGGTTGTCTAGCTGTCAATTGAGAGTATCATATTGGATGTTATGTTGTATGATGCACTTGGATGAGACGTGTTGCCCACTGTACATTGATTCTGCACAACCCGGGCCCGCTGATTTTTGTATGGCTACAGATTGTAGTATTTTGATCTGCATGGCCATGGAATGTTAAGGTAAAGGTGACTAAGCAGCTCCCGTGGCTGCTTCATTCCAATCGGCACCACGATGGGACCTAAAAGAAAGATTAAAAAGTTTGTTAATAGTTTTAATTTGGATTTTTTGTGCCAGGATCATTATTTTCAAAGACAATCAAGTTTTTTTATTGCTAGTGAGCTCAGAGCAAGTAATATCGTTTGAGTTGGTCGAGATAAGGTTGAGTTATTATAATTTGATTTAAATAAAACTGTGTCATAAAACGTTTTTTAATTGGTTGGTATTATTTGTTTTTTAGACTTTCAGTTTTTTTTGTTTCTTTTTTAAAATGGTAAATAAATAAAAACGTTTAATGTACATACTTTTGATACTGGCTGTAATTTATTGATGCAATATTTGAGTTATTCTTTTAACGGTTTCCAGCATTTAAGGTATGTTTGTTGAGCGAGTTAAATAATATAATTATTTAGCATTTACCAATATGGCAGCTTAGACCCTAAATGTAGTGACCCCAAAGTCCTCGGTCTTGTTAAAAATATAGGAGAGCAGTCTTTCTACGTACAAAAAAATGCTTTAGTACTTAAAGAACAATTGTGAGTCCGAAATTAAGATATTCTGGTGCATGATGACTTGGAACTTTCCTTTGCATGCGTAGAGCTTTTGTGACCTTTTTGTACTTCTTTTTTTAATATTGTACATGATATTTACTGGCCATTGTGATGATATTTGAGCTAAAACTCTTCGCGTGAACAAATGGCCAGTAACTCGTATTTATATATTGTATGTATTTTAATCCCTTTTTAGTACAGCACTGTATTTTGTACATATGTATGGTTGTGCTAGTTGTGACGTTTAATAGATATATCTTAAGAAGTATAAATCGATACTATTATTGCAAACGTTTCATAATTTATCTCAATTGTTCCTTCTTAAAACATAACCACGAAAATCATTTAATTATTAAGAGTTATTGTATATTATAAGTTTTATTGTAAACTTTTGACACTACTTTATGGTAGTGTCAATTTATCACATAATAGCCATGGAGTGGTGTCAAAAAAACGACAATATTTTTTTTGGCAAAGTTTTACGAAGTCTTATTCTTCCATAACTTTAAAAACGGAACGGCAAGAAAGTGCCAATTTGTTTGTCTTCATTATTGACGTATATTCACTCTGTTATGCTTTCTACCTACTATCTTCATGGATTTAATACAAATGATATAGGTAGTTAAAAAGTTTACCGAAGCTTAATATTATTCGAAATTAATGAAGAACGTTTCTTCTAGGTTTTTAAAGTTCTATTCAGGCTCCATATTTGGCGGTAGATACCTTTAAACAGATCTACATCTTTAAGATCTGAAAGTTGATTAGCATTTTATATTAACTACCTACCTAGTTGGTTAGCTTTTTTTTATATATTACTCTGCCCATCAGAGGAAAATTTTACTAGCGTCTACTGTCTAGTGCTGAGGTCTAGTGTATTTTGCCTTTATTCGTTAAAAAATCTAGAAAACAAATTATGAGAGGTAATGGTGGATGACCGATAACGAGATAAATCCCAGAATTACTATACGATATGCCTATCTAATTTATTAAAAGTGTAAACAAACCGATTTCATCAAAATTCTTGTATAAACACCCACTGGATCGAATCAATAGCACATTTATCTATAATTCGTGTCTTTTAACTAGATGTCTAATCACTTTTTTCACCAAAATTCACTTGATTTCAATATTTATTTTTCATTTGAAAAATCTTCGTCAAAATCTGACGTTATTTTTTGATTGAAACATGTGTATTATCTGTAGTAGCATAGACTAGCGAAGAGATGGTGGAAAATTTGACATTTTAAAAATCGATCAATGCGCGGATGATAAGTGGTTTTGATTTACATTCCTTATAATTAAAAAAAAGTTACTGCTTTTATAATTGAATAAACGGTCTTTGGAATTAAATCAAGTATTGTAAATAATAAAATAGACAAAAATACGTTGATCTATTCAATTAATAAACAATCGATTTACAGAACAGATTAATTATTTTGCAATAGGTTCTAGGTTTTCACATCACTAAATGTCTATGGTCGGGTTAATGGTGTCTTTGTTTACGCTTGTTATAAATTGGATCGGAATACAATATAAACAAGTAATTAATCTAAACTGAAATAATAAAAAAATACTTGTCAAATAAAAAGTCTGGGTTTCCGCTGTCAGGTAAACTTTTTGACCAGGAACCATAGACGAGTTTTTTTTTCTTGAGGCTCAGTCATTGTTCATTTTAAAGAACGACGCACACAGTCGTTTCTGAGAATTTGGAGGCTGAGGAGCTTATGACAGTATACTTACTTTATTTATTTAAAAGAATATCAAAAAGACAACAAGTTACATTACAGGTCTTAGTTTTAAGGAGTAACAGGTACAATAATGTACCCTCTAGAAATTGAATAAATGATTTTTATTTTATTATTTATTTATTTAACAGGTTGGCAAAAAAAGTACCTATTTACACTTATAGTAACACACTATAAGGATAAACTATAATTAATAAAAGTAACAAAAAAGGTAACAATTGTTACATTATATTACATAGTTATATGATAAAAAAAGTTGAAGTTAGTTTAATAATGTGCTAAAGTGCAATACAACACAATATTGCCTCTATATTCAACGTCACAATAATAAACAATACAGAAAATAGGTAGATACACAGAGAAAAATTAAAAGCCAAATTAGGTTAGGTTAGAGCGATCTTTTCAAGGTAACCATTTCAACTGAAAAATTAATATAAGAGATTAAATCAGGTTGAAGTTAGCATTGGATTACTGAACACTAAGAATTAATCTAAAAAAAAGAGACATTAAATTATATACGTTTGATTATTAAAGATTATCAAAAATGATAAATGTTTCGAATGAAATTAGGCTTCTTTGCAATGATTTTTTAGGTTACTTTACGTTGGAACAGTTGCTTTGTAAGTGCCGTTTTCTCCCCAAGGTTAAAGAGTAGCTCCAAAAATTACGCTGTTATATTGATTTATAAATAACAATTCTCTTTGATGTCATAATTACGCCTTGGCGAGGGTGCGAGCGCGCTGAAACGACTAATCTGTCTCACTCTAACGCGTACCAACTGGCTGTACTTACATAGACTCTAGATGTGTAAAGGCAATGGGAATCATTTACAACCTGTCCTACGGACGTGCCCAGGCTGTAGCGAGATTGAAATGGAAAGTTATCTAAGACTAAGATATTATTTCCCTTCTCTTTGTAAAAAATCGTGCTAGGTTTGTTTTGAGTATTGCCATTTCAGAATTTTATTTGAAAAATAATTTTGTTATACTTATGAATTACAAGGACCCCTTTTGAAGAACGAGTCTCTCTTATCTATTTTTTTAACTTAGAAAAATTACCACGTTATTTCTTCCAATGTTAATTAAGTACCTACCTTTAACGTGATAACAATTTATCACAATATAGTCTTGGATTTAATTTCCCTCTCAATTCGAAGCTCAGGAGAACTGAGACAAATGCTTGCAATGAAATTGTATGAGACCTTTGCACATATATTTCAATTTAACATTAGCACGTTGAATCAGTAACGTAGGGTCAATTGCTGGTTAACTTTTTTTTAAATCGAATTTCAACCACTTTTATTTTTTGGATTGACTTGAAATTTGGTACGGGTAATAATTATGTAGATAAAATGACAATGTAAGGATTGCCAATAAAATTAAATAGGCCTGCCAGTAAAATGTTGAGTGATGGTGTTGATGTTAACTCCACGCTTGAAAACTTCAAGGCTGTTCTACTTTCAAAATGCAACACGGTTATTATAAAGATCATATTAAAACTTGTCAAGTTCTGACAGTTCATAGACGCTCTCATAACGGGCAAATACGTGGCGCGAGACACTGCCAACTTGCCGGTCCCAACTTTTGTAATAAGGGCAAAGTTTGTAGGGCACAGTTGCTTTGTTTTGTCTTATCGAAACAGGTTATATTACAAATGTAGCCGAGCTAATTCCAGCCAGTTGGTACTTGAAATGGAAAACAATTTTGAAGTTCACATGATTATCTTGTCTGTGGTTACCGTGGAGCTGTTTAAGCTACATAATATTAATGGGAGATTAAGATTACCTGATCCCTAAGTACCCTACATGACGGGTGGATTGGCACTAGCTGCCATGCCGTGCTATTTTGCAGTAAGTACACTAGCTCATTGGACCCTCTCTCCAAATTTCTCTTACTCTGTAACATATCTTAATGATGAGTGGGACTAAAAGTAAGTAAATAAAAGCAAGGACATAGCATCTTTGGTCCTTAAGGCGAAATAATCGCAAAACAAAATGGTGAGAGGGAACAGATTCTATGCACAATGACAATTACTGTACGCGTTCGTCACAAGACAACGCTGGGCTCCGAAACCGCCTTATGTTCCACTACACTATACAATCGGTAGCACATGCAAAAGCTTAACTGTCGGGAGGACTCAAAAAGTCCAATGTCGGTAAGTACCCATCCTAAAGCAATGTAAGCAAGTTTGTTACACTACCTACTTTGGAGTAAAGGTAAGGATCGGGTGTAAATCAACTCTGTTAATAATCATAAACACGTAAAAGTATCAGCAAAAAAAAAGGACGTTTAATGTCCGTATTAAAGTAAAAATTAAACTTAATTACACAGTTATTTTTTAGATGAGTTTCCTTAATCCTTAGAACTTAGTCTTCCTAACAAAAAGTATTATAAATTAAATCTGGCAAATGGCCTGGATGCCTAATTATAATTATAGAACGGGCACGACCCCGGAGTAACATTATGACGTCATTAGTGGCTGCTGCTAAGACGCTCGTAGCTAAAAAACCTTTTTAATTGAGAAAAAGTTTCCAACCGAAAAGCGAAAGTACTTGCTAAGTATTCAGACTGCTTTTCTGCATAACTAGGTAAGTTTATTCCCCAGGATAATGATGATGTGATATACTTCATAGTATAATTACATACAACTAAAAAGTCTTGGAATAGTGCTCATTATGATATTCCAATACAAATTTGGTGTTTTGCTCAGTAGGTATTAATATGCCTATATTTAAATGTTCTGTAGGTACGAAAAATATCCCTAGGCTCTATTGATTAGTGTAGTTGATTTTCCATTAATCCAAGATTCAGCAGCAATTGTCACGCTTCAAAATTGTTTTTCAATTATACTCTTTTCTTGCTAATCACGATCGTGTGTTTATTAACACAATTTTTTGAAGTAAAAAAAATATAGAACAAAATATGAGATTTTTATAAAATTTGCAAACAATCATGAGGAGCATTTTTGCATTCCAAATTCATATCCATAAAATACTAGTAGCACGTGTTTGCTTTATTATTTAAAATGTAACAGCTTTCACGGTAATACAAAGATGCTCATTCACTCTGTCCCGTTCTAATTCATAACACATGTTCTGCGTATGACAGGAATGGAACGACTACAACCTGAGATGGAACGACAGCGAATACGGCGGCGTGAAAGATCTACGCATAACACCAAACAAGCTATGGAAGCCTGACGTACTGATGTATAATAGGTGAGAGTAGGGTTACTGATTGGTCAACGAAAGTTCACCGTTGATTAACTAAAGTTACCCGATGGTTGACGAAAGTTACCCGTTAATTGACGAAGTTACCCAATGGTTGACGAAAGTTACCCGTTAATTGACGAAGTTACCCAATGGTTGACGAAAGTTACCCGTTAATTGACGAAGTTACCCAATGGTTGACGAAAGTTACCCGTTGATTGATGAATGTTACCCGATGATTGATAAAAGTAACCTGTTGATTGACTAAAATTACCCATTAATTGACGACAATTATCTATTGGTTAGGGATAGTGACAGACAAATACTGGCTAGTAACTGAATAAAATTACTTCAGGATGAATTCTACCTTGAAAATGATACATACTCATAACTCCTGACAAATAGTCATGGGTGGGTACTACAATTATTTCTGATGGACTTAATAGGATTTAGCACTCTTTTTTTCTAATGGGTCTTTAAATTAATCATACATATTTAATGTAAAATTCATGTTCACGCTACGTACTAATATGTACAGCGAGAAATGAAAAAAAAATCACTTTCATTAATAATACCTTCCTGAATTAATATTTTATAAGACAACGCACGTGAATAAGTACAACGTATTACAAAGTTTTTCTGCAGAAACGTTAAAAAGCAAATTGTTTAAGTTTTTTTCGTGAGCTTAGCACAAAAAGGGGTTAGTAAATCCCGGATTGTGCTAAATCGTGGCTGTGGGACAACACTGCCGAGTCGGGTAAAAGTGGGAGTTTTTTCCCACCACAAACAAAGTCGTGGCGAAATGAATTATTGTCGGGTTTTTTGCATGGATTTATTAAGGGCTCAAAGGGTTGTACCGTTTGAATTCAATGAATTAAATTAGATTCTTGGAATGGACGCGCAATGTATAATGCGCCCCAAATGTTTTGATGCTACGCGTTTTGAATTACAAATTTTAATCACCTACTGATGAATATGTTATGAATGTTGGTATATTGCTTTTCTATTAAAAAAAATGTCGCACTGAAGAACAATAGAATATTTAAATTATTAAGCATACAGGAGTACCTACCTAATGCATGAGGAATGAGGAGCCGTTAATTAACCTAACTAATTTAGAAAAGTTGCAAACATTGATACCTATTGTTATTACAAAGTTCAGTATCTCCAAAATGGCTGCACTAATTTTGATGAAACCAAGCTAAAAAGAAACCACAAGGAAACCCGGACCCGTTTGAAAGATACGATGCCAGTGACAGACAGACATTGGCGTCAAACATAACACCCTTATTAGCGTCGGGAGTTAAAAATAAAAATTATAATATATAATTCCATTTCATTCACACATTTCGCTAAGTAACATTTCTACTTAATTACCTAACTATACGCGAATGAGAAAACAAAAAACATCTTAAATTCTATGATGATGGCCAATCAGCGTCTAAGGATTTTTCCGTTGCGGCAACGGCGTGTTCTAATTGGTAGGATATTACTTTTTACCGTTACTCCCCTCTTTCCTAATGGTCCGATTAAAACATTGATTTTAAAAATGGAACGATTATTTAGATGGGCGCCTGGGTTATTAACTCCACATTTTCTACCCCTTTCGTTTATCGGGAACTATTGTTTTCTTTTCACATTGAAGACGACAGTATTTTATTTTGAGCTCTCATTTAAGGGGATCGGCTCTAAACAAAGTATCGTCCAACTTTTTATTTATACCGTGTTTTTCTTGATTTCAATTAACTACGATAAACAGCGCAGTTTATCAAATTTTTGGCCAAATCGAAAATAAAACTTAAGTACATAACTTCGCGCCATTGTTGTACAAACTGAGACATGGATGCACAGAAAAACCAGAAAAAGAGACCAGCGCTGGGAATCGAACCCAGGTCCTCAGCAATCCGTGCTGCGTGCTATAACCCCTACACCACCGCTGGACAGGAATCTAGACACGAATTTTTCCTATGCATACATATCTCAGGTTGCTTATTTCTACTACGCTACTTATGCAGCAGCACTAGCGACATCTATGTTCCGCTCTCATCGAGAGACGTCACACTCTTTCGGAACCAACCGCTCACCCAGACAAGAGATGTCGCTACTAAGCAATCAAATAAAAAAAATACAAAAAGACTCCAAAAAACCAATCATTAAATCTACTAACCTAACCTAACGACTGACACATGAGAAGGACATGGAAAAACTCACGTTTATATATTATATATAAGTACCTTAAAACTGCTTTAGTTACGGACTTTTAAAACGCATCATAAATTAAGAGTCTTTTAGAGTGTATGCGTATAATTAAGTATAGTTATTCTTTATTAATTATTGTATTTTAACCAGCAAAAGCTCAGCTACTAGTATTATAGAGAAATTAACTCTATTTGACCTGTCAAATAATCCGTTAAAGTTAACGGAAATCAAAACTAACACGTTGCATAGCTTGCCTGTCAGGTGGATGACATTATTTTTATAAGAATTCATAAATTTCAGTGAGTTTCAAATTGTATGCGGCAGTTATTCAAAATGAATTTACCAAAAAAAACGTGTATTTCAACCAAAACTATCATGTTGGCAACACTCAACTAGGTACTCAATTTGTTTAATGAAACATTAACGTACTTTTGTAGCTCCGACGGTTAAACTGACTGCACTATTAAGCCAGGAATATTGTGAACTTAACCTACCCAAAATGCTTTAATTAACGATTCATTCTCGTAATAACATAACATTAACTTGTGCTAAATTTACACTGACACAGTTACTACTAGAGTTACTAATGCTTAGTCCTTTTCGCTAACACAGTTAACGTTAAACATGCACATGTTTTTATTAAAAATATAAACCACACATGTTCAAAGTGGCGTCTGCGTATCGAAAGACGCAGCGCACGCAGCAGGGCTACTACGAAACTCGAAGTTCGTGTCGTGCGGTCCCTCTGACACTTATACTATTTAATACGAGAGCGAGAGGGACTGCACGACACGAACTTCGAGTTTCGCAGTAGCACTGCAGGTCCGGCACTCTGTGAATGTGTAATATTTCATGATTTTTTTAATTAAAGACAAAATACTTCCGTAAATTTAAGAAGATCAAAGACATTTTAATTTGTAAATTTTGCAGAAAAATACGACATGAACTATGATCGTAAGACATGCCCATACAACGTGATTTAACTTTCCCCACGTTCCATCAGATGGATGATAATTCATTCGTTGTATTTACCAGTTGTGTAGTTATTAAAAAAAATGTGTTCCGTACAAATTCCTATTACTGAGCTAGTGTAAATCTAGCGTTACTCATGAGACACCATTGCAAAACTAGATATAAAATTTCTACGTGAGTGCATTCAATTAAAAAATCAAACGCTAGCGCAGGTTTTAATTTCAAGGCTTAGGTTTAATTAGTTTGCGGTGATGCAACAATTATGTGTTGTGTCGGTGATTTGTTCAATCAAGCTTTGTTTGATGTAAATTAAAGTAGGCAAAATTTTCGTCGAACCGTAATTGGGATAAACGTTTTTAGTGATTCAGACAGGTAATCACAAATTATCGTATAATTTCTGTCCATTCCTGTATAATTATGAATGGAAATTAATTAGTGCTGATGCATTAATTTGGCTGTTATTAATTTGAATGAATAACTGACAAATAAAGGTTTCATTGCAAAACTGATTTCTATGATAAATGTAAGTACAAGTTCATATGTCATAATTAACTGTAGTCTGTATAACTAATTTGGACGACAAGTACAGTCATCAGTAATAGAATTGGTATTAAAAGTTAAACTTTTAACAAAAGATCCTTTTTACCCCTCGTATGCGGGAACTAAAAAAGTACTGAATACTAGTCTCATCTGTTTTAATAAGCACAAATTCTGCTGATTTAAAGAAAAGACAAAAAGATAGCCTTGAATTTGGCACTGATCAGCGCCAAACCTAAACATACGCGAAATAAGAAAGCATTTGAAGAATTCAAGTGAAAACGTTTTTTTTTGTCAAACTTTCCACCAGATAAAGATCATTGATAATCCCATAGCGATCGAAAAAATGCTCAGAAACTGTTTAACCTCCTGAAACCGTAAAACGACGGATTTAAAGCACGAAGAGGCGTTTTTTTTACTTTCCTGCAAATAATGATCACTGATAATCTTATAACGATCGAAAAGATGCTCCAAAACTGTTTAAACTTCTTAAACCATAAAGCGGCGGATGTTATCAATTTGCACCTGGCAACCCTGAGGGCTTAAGCGTCGTTTATCCCCGTTTATGTTAAACAGGTTTTCTTCACCAAAATTGTTTGCGAAATTGGCCCCAAGGCATCGTGGCGATAGTTGGCGCTACGCCAGATGGCATGTTATTCATTACTGGCTGGTTTAACGTTTATGTTACACGCAATGTGGCGCGCTTGAAAAAGTAACAGAGAGTTATGGCAACACTGCACAAGATTTTTTGGTGGACATGAGTAATACAACTGTTTGCTCTGGAATCTTGTTTATTGAATCTTGGGCGTTTAATATGTGTTTAAGTATGATTATTCGTTGTTGCCAGGTACCCAGAGCTTTGCTTAGTTTGGACATTGGTCAATTGGTGTTAATTGTTCTGAAATATCAAAGATCCAGCAATTGAATTGAAATTCTGGATTTTTAATAAATTCCAGTGGGAATTCCCAAATCATGCCAAATTACCTACATGACTTTAAAGCCAGCGGTTGTGATTTCAAGATTTTATCCCGATTCCATGGGAATATCGGTTTCAAAAGTTGGCTATGTGTTGTTCCAGACGCCCAGCTATCTGTATACTGAATTTCATCCAAATCCGTCCACCAATTTTAGCGTGAAGTAGTAACAAACATACATACATACTTTCGCATTTATTTATAAGTACCTGGGTGACCAAGATTAGCTCGGGCTAAAACTCGGTAACAAGCGTTTTCCGAGAGATAAGACCAAGCTTAATCGATTTTTCATCCCAGAAAACCCACACATAACAAATTTCATCGAAATCGTTGGAGCCGTTTCCGAGATCTCCGAAATATATATACAAGAATTGCTCGTTTATAGGTATTAGATATTAGATACTAGGTACTACTTATATAAGTACCTACATACAACATTTATATGGAGCATAGAGGATGAATACCTATTTTATTTCGAGCGGGTAAGACACCGTGAGAAAATATCCACTTTATTCTCAGCCCATCTATTTCCCCATTTTTTCAAAATCAAACTCACATCATGTATTGACATAAAAAACACAGTCAAAACATAAATAGAAGAAGAGGGAAAAATTAGAGACGTTGCGCTGTGGTGTGATGCCAAAAGGGCTCAGCTTTTTAAGTGTTTATAGTATAAAAAAATTGTGGAAAATGGTAAAAACTTTATACCATTTTCCATTCCATCTAAAAGTAAACACTACCGCGAAAACGTGACATGATTTGGCTACATACCGTGAGAGAATATCCACTTTATGCACTTTATCCTCAACCTACCTATTCCCCCATTTTTTAAGTGTTTTCACCATTTTCCATTCTATGTAGAAGCAAACACTACGACAACGTGACGTGATTTGGCTACATGTTTGTGGCTGGCGTACCGCCAACTGGTTCGTGATACCTTTACAAATCTTCGCAACCTCTGTGCCAAGTCCATAAAATTGTTACCTCGAGGAACAATGTTTTTGAACGGCCATTTCCTTTGCTGTTGAGTGGGTTATGAATAAAAATTGTTTCTTTTTAAACATCGATGAAACACACAAATAAAAATAAAATCACAAATAAATTGGGGTTGTGTGTGTGTGGTTCATGTTTGAAAACTTTGTTCATAAGCTTTTCAACGTGGTCTAAAAATACGACATAAGTTCAGAAGTCTAATCCATTTAATGTCATCGTAAAGCAAAAGTAGACCTCGAGTAGACTGTTTACCCTAAAAACATGTCCATAAGTCAACAAAAGCAATACAACACAAACAAACAAAGAATAGTTTCAAGGACAAAAAGTTTTAATGCTTGTCGTGGATATTAATATCTATAGTTACAATTTGAATAAGGGTCCATAAGTAGGTATTTGTTTATATTATCTATCTATCTATTATGTAAGAAGGTGGCCCGAAGAATTGCGAAACTGAAGTGACAGTTGGGACTGATGACCGATGGGTCAGAAGGTTCTTGAATGGCGTCCGCGGACTGGGAGACGAGCTATCGGTAGGCCTCCAACAAGATGGATGCGGAAAGCACAAGACCGGTCTGAGTGAAGAGCCTTGGGGGAGGCATATGTCCAGCAGTGGCCGTCTTTCGGCTGACATGATGATGATGATGGTGTAAGGTTTAGTAATTTGACCTAAGGCCCCTCAAACAGAAGATCATGGCTTCAAACCCGGGCTTGCACATGTGAATTTCTTAATTTATGTGCGAAATCACATTTGAAATTTACTACAATCAATGTCCAATTGCAGAATGAAGTATTAGCTAATAGTATTAGTAAATATTTGGTAAAATGTTGGCGCTGAATGTCATAGCCCTTATAGGCTTGTATGCCATTTGATTATGAAAGCTTTTAAATCACTTACGAGTCTGTGTAACAGGCTCGTTGTTTACTGTCTCGCCGTGCTTGACTTTCGTCGGGTTTAACATGGCGTCCGTTACACCGTAGTGTAACGTACCTATCTAAATATTTTTAGGATTGTCTATTTGTTATTGCCAACATGACCTCATTTATTACTAACACCAAGTATAGTTAGCGCGTGTTAGCCATATCGCTAGCTAAGCAATCCTGTGTCCCTACATATTATTGATGTAAGTTTTAAGATACTTATTTACTTAAATCTTCAGGAATGGTTCACTAATGTTTCGCATCTAACGTTTGGCAGCCTGATTTATTTCGCAACTTTTCATTTTGCAACTGTTTAATATTTTTGAAACTGTAAATTGGTATTTCAGGATTTTTATTAAACTAATCTAACCTAATGCATTCTACACGATGGCCCTGAAATAAATCCTGAAATATTTACAGTTTTAGAGTTTGCGAAATGAAAAGTTGCGAAATGAATCAGGTTGCCAAATCTTAATTGCGAAATGAACGGATACCTATCAGTAATACGAAGAAAACCGACAAGTCCCGTCCCGAGCGATATTAAGGCTAACGTATGCACTATGCAGCTCAACCGTGCGGTTTGGGGGCGAGAAGGAGTTCTCAAGCGCTATTTTGAAGAGAGATGGCACGCTAAAACCACGGCTAACCGCATAGTGCGTACGTAGTCTAACATTCTATTTGGATTGTACATGCAGTTACGCTCCGGTGTGAGCCATCTCCACGCTTCAGGCGCTTGGCGTCCCGCCAGCTAACTGAGTGGTTACAGTACACTATTACACGAGTAGGGGTACCGGAGCACACTTCTCACAAGGCTCGAAGGCTCCAAGGCTTTTGGCTCCATTCAATTCCCTCTCAGCTTATCTCCTTTCATCCCGGGCCAATGATTGCCCCACTTTTTGTTCCAACTGTTAAATGGTTCGTGTAGCTGTAATTAAAAGAGGCTAGTTAACAGTTATTTATAGCTAGTTGAACTGGATGAGAAAAATCGCTATATTTTGCGCCAGACCATGCTACCCTCATGCTACCTACATATTGCCGTACGATATTTTCCCGACCACAGACAATATTGTTTTTTGTTTACTGAATTGAATGAAGGCACCAATAAATCGATTAATTTACTACTAACTAATCTATGTTACGCAGTGCATGTTACCTAAACTCCCAATCAAATTCGCTTTAAAAATTCAACACAAAGCCTTTCAGAAAGATTAACAGGTTTTTTTTTCATAATAATAGAAAAATCGATTATTCAATTCTAATTCATTGCTAGATAACTCTAATATTATTTTTATTGGGCATACCTCATCTTATCGAATAGAAGAAATAGTATCGAGAATACACTGAAAAATATGGTAGGAACACGCGTAACAAGTTTCGATTCCTGGGCTTTCTTCTTTTTTCCAATGTATACTGAACGGCAAAAAATCTGTCCCTCAAATATATGCAGTATTAATACTTAGTATGTTGAGTAGGCTAAATTTTGTGCCGCTGAGTATAGTTACATACGGCATTATAAAGTAACTAAAATAACTTAATTTAAAAACTTCCTGGGTTTTACTACCGTGTTTGATTAAGCCTAAAACCCAACTTGTTTCGATATAAAACCCCTTGTAATGATGTTCTACCAATTTCCATTTAATGGAGGCTACTTTTCAGCGTAGTAAATATTGATTTAATCAGTGCCACTAAAATTTGACTAGTAATTAAACAATTAACGACTTGTTGGTCGGAGCCGGCGCCACAAGTGGCCGCAATCAAGATTGCCACGCGACAAATTGTTACGGCCCGACTAAACTTGCTAACAGCACTTGAGCTAGTTGCTTTAAAAAGTTACGGAATTAACAAGTTTGAACTGGTGGAGGCATGAATATGTTTAGTTTGAGTTTTTTTTCTAGTTTGTAGCTGTGCTGTGCTATGGATCTGTTTTTGTTAACGGGTGCTCCAGTCGACATATCATCTTCTTGTCGTAATATTTTGAATTTTTGATGCAATTCAAATTCGCCTGTGCCAGTCAGGCTCGCTTCTTGACATAAAGTTATGCTTAACATAAGATATATGTAGCCTAAACAACTGAGAAAATTTTGAAAAAGTCCCTACTTTATGGATGACCCGTTGTGGATATTCCTGATTTTGAAACTTAAGAATCAAAACCCGTTAAAATAGAACAAAGTCACAAAGAGAAAAAAAAAGTTAAAGAAATGGATATAGTTTCAATCATAATATAAGTGCGATACATTTTCTTTTGGTAATTTTATTTGAACTGCATTCACAATAAATACAATTTGAAACTCAGAATAAACGTTATGATGGAAAGTCCTATTATCGGAAGTCCGAAAATGTTTCTCATACCATTTTACATCATAAAGATCACTCTTCATAATTTTTTTTAATACTAACGATCGAAACTCATAATCATCAGAATTCATAATATCACTAATCATACACCTTGTTCATACTAATATTGGTTTTCATATATTTTCTTATACTAACGATAGAAACTCCTACTCATTCTTATTCATAACGGCAATATTCATAACTTTGGTAATACTAATATTTGTTTTCATATATTTCTTAATAATTAACG
This sequence comes from Choristoneura fumiferana, assembly GCF_025370935.1. Lineage (NCBI taxonomy): Eukaryota > Metazoa > Arthropoda > Insecta > Lepidoptera > Tortricidae > Choristoneura > Choristoneura fumiferana. The sequence continues at coordinate 21,042,666 of NC_133489.1, read as the reverse complement.
ATATAAGTAAATCTTATTTTGAATAGGTAGTTACCGTTATGAAAAAAAATATTATGAGTTCAAATATTTTCTTATTAATGCCATTATTAAAAAGAAAATTATGATATCCGTCTGTTATGAAGGAAAATTTTCTGAAAAACAACATTTTGAGTTGAGATGTGTTCTAAGTAATGACGTTATGAGTAAAAAAAATATGAACACTGTCTGTTATGAGTTCCGATGTTAGTAGTAAAAATTTATGAACAAAAAAGTATGAGGAAAAAAATTACGAAGTGATTATTATGAACACAAATCGGAATAAGAATTTTATGAGAGTCAATATGGACCCCTTGAGCCTTTATCCGTAAACATCCAAATCTGACACAGTAAACTGTCTGCATTTTACAGGCAAAGGTAAATGACAAAGTTAAAGATAAGACAGACAAAGGTGGTAAAAAGTGACATTTTGAACATGATCTAAAATTAGTAATTCTAGCTCAGTTAATGCTGGACAATATAATTTGTTGAAATTAGTCAAGATAAAATTGGCGGTTTCCAAACATCACTGAAAACAACCACGAAATTGATGCATTGAAGCCGCAAATTTTATCTGTCTAATTTCGACAAAAGAGTTAACGTATTAAATTGCCCATAATTAACTGAGCTAGCAACACTAATTTTGGATCACGTTCAAAATTTTCAACCTGTAGAAGTTTAACAAACTTTTATAAATACCTCACAAGATAATGATAATAAAATGTAATCGACAAATTAAAAAGACTGAGATCAAACAGCTTATCCGAAAGGTGTTGATCTTTCAAATAAATCTTCAGGCTTTTTGATCGTAATGAATGAAACAAATTGTAATTATATCATGAAAGCTAAGCTCTGTTGACTTAGGCCAGTCAAATAGAGGGGGATGATTACCATCGGGTGTACATAACGATTTTTTTATTTAGCCATCTTCGCGAGTTTATGATGCCCCAAAAACCTGAAGCCGTTGCGGCTTGTTTATTCATCGGCTAAACGTAATTAAAATTACACTGGTACAGCTTCAAAGTGATTCCACAGTTTCAACTGAGTCGTGTCACCATTTTATCACAAGTAAATGCTAAGTTAAGTGTTAAGTTGTTGGGTCATTCATAATAAAAATCTATTTTAGTACATGACGCCAGTCAGCCGACTTTGCCAGTAGTTTAATTCTCTAAACATTTTTATATTGTCAAAACTGAGTTTTACTAAAAGCAGTCAGTTACATATGCTACTGAAACAAAAATGGCGAAGTGAAAATTTGCCATTCAAACACAGGTGATCTGAATGCAATTTCTCATTGAAATATGACGATGACGTCTTCAGAAATTAACTCGCTCTTTTCTTTTTTGAATTCAATACAGATTTAATAGAGGTCCGTGGTTGAGTTAGTATATTGGCAGTATTACAATTATCACTGGCCGGTAATAATTTCAATTCTAATCTAACAGATTCGCATAATGTATGTATTTTACTCCACAAAGGCAGTTACTGTTTGATCGTAAGCTACAATTTTAGCCCGTAGCTTTGATAAGGAAACCTTATTCAGTTAAGTACATTTTCATTGTTTAAATTTTTGAGAACGTCGTCTCTTTGTGTGTATTAATGGTTTGTTTTAAACTCAATAGAAATGTGTACGGGATCTGAAATTTATAAAAGTGGGTCTGTTTGTCGTTTTTGAATTTGCATCTTTTTAAAACGTTGTAGCTAAGAGTATTCAAGTGTTTTCCATTATATTATTTAAATTCCAGCTATTCGGCCAATAAATTGTGGTAGTTTTCAATTTATTAGCTGAACAGTGTTAACCTATTGAAAACCTTTTAAAAATGGCTGCACACTTTCAATAATTAACTCTTCTTTTTATTAAATAAACCAACTAACTTTTTTTTGTTTATGAAACCAGTGACAACAAAGTAGGAGGATGGCCCGAATGACGATTGGTGCTCAAGCCCTTTTCTTTTTTTTAATGAGCAACAATCGTCCGCGTGGATTTGACACTCCTACTCAGTGTTGCCACACTTAAAAATAATATAAAAGTACATGGCACGCTAGTCGCTGATTTGAAACACCACGATCGTCGTCTCACTCGTCAGACCTCCATTTTTGAATTGTTAGTAAACGGCAACATTTCACAATTCGTCCTCTCATGGTCTCGAGAGATTATGAAAGAACGATTGATTGTGCTGTTCAATACTTGGTCTGAAAGAGCGAGAGGATGAAATCTGTCGATACTAGTGATAAATGATTGTTTGAAGTTAACATATGATTTATCACTATCGACAGCATTAAACATGGTCCCCGATGAAACCAAAGCACTGTAAACCAATACTAAACACAATTCTAAATATTAAACTATTTTTTCAACACACTATACAAAACTAGTATTCATATTAGCTTAGAATTTAAAATACTTTTAAAGATACGTTAAATACCTCTACTAACATTTTGTTCTAGTTTACCGCATACAATATATACGCTTGTTTTATTTAACATAAACGTCCGCCTAATTACATAAAAGCACAATTAACGCCTGTATAGCTTGTGTAAATAAAGTAAAAATATAAAACCCGAAACTCGTACTCACTAAAGCGTCTCTGATAAAGGGAGGGAGGCTTATTGAAATTTAAAGAGCCCTTTATTCATTAAAGAAAGCTTTTAAGTATTTGTTTCGGATTGAAAAGGATCGATGAAGGGCCATGGATTTAGTTTCGTAATTTATAACTGGAGCGAGAGAAATAATTTCTTGTAGAAAAGAAACTAATTACGGGAGAAACTAATAATTTGGGACACAGTAAAAGCGAAACAGATATTAAGTATGCAACAAAGACACTACGTTCGATCGGCCATTTAGTTAGAAGAGATAAAGAAATTGTTGGAATTGAAACGATCCTTGTTTATTGTTAGTGCTGATGAGGGTTTTGACGGGACCTACCAGACCAACGTGGTGGTCAGAAACAACGGCAGTTGCCTGTACGTGCCCCCGGGCATTTTCAAGAGCACATGCAAGATAGACATCACGTGGTTTCCCTTCGACGATCAACACTGTGACATGAAGTTTGGTAGCTGGACCTACGATGGCAACCAGGTATAGACCGCTGTGTGCGAACACTTTAGCTGCGCCGGCAGTCGCGCCTGCGCGTCTACTCGAGCCATCTCGAGTCCATGCGCAAGCGTTTGTAATGCGATTACCCCAATCTTTTCTTTACGTGCCGCAGCTAAAGTGTTGACAGCTGCTGTTGCATTTACCATTAGATCTTAAGCACTTTTGAATAAAATAGTATACAAAATTATGTGTAACAGCAGTCTTGGATTATTTTTAATTAGGGCATAGTATAGGGCAGATAATGAAGGGAACCATGTGAGAAACCAGAAGGATGTTGGATATCCCAAACGTTTTGTATGTACTATTTTGCATGGAGCAAAAACTTCACACAAAGCACTCTTTTACAAGCGATAATATATTATGCGAAACTTCTACTGCCATACGGATAGCCTTTCAACGATATTAGCCCAATTTGTTTATCAGTCATAGCGCTTGAATATTTTTAAACGATATTTTATTTAATATCACTTCACAAAAATTATTAAGCTTAAAGTTTTTTAGCTGCAGCAGCATTTTTTATAGTATTTTACTAGCTCCGTATTAAAAATATTTAAATGCTATGACTTCAATTTATTATGGTTGCTCGCTTTTGCTTGACAAGTTTTTAAGTTTTGTATTATATTCAGTTTCCATTCAGCTATAAATTATTTTCTTAAGCTATGTAAAACAATCAGATCATCATTTCAATATTCTATCACATTTGTATCTTGCACGTCAAAATTTTCGTCGATATTATTTCGGAATATCACCGCACGGTGCTTGGTTTTGTGCAATTTTATTAAAAACAAAATCCCTATTATTTGTTATTTACTGATATTGGCGGTGTAGTCCGTATGGCAGGTTCTAAAATATATTCTATACTCTCTCAGCATGAATTTGCATCCCTTTAGTCGGTGTACCCTAATCATGCACTCTGTACAGGGTTGTCACATTCCTATTGGACCAGTTTCATGAGGGCTCCCAAGCATGTCAATACGTGATATATAAGGGTCTTGCATGGTTGGTTCCCGGATTATGCCCTTAGTTAGTGCATTTTACGAGTTCGTACGATGTTTGGGACTTCACCTTGTTTTATTCTGACAGCTGGATCTGGTGCTTAAGGACGAGAATGGTGGTGATTTGTCTGACTTCATTACAAACGGAGAATGGTATTTAATAGGTAAGTCCTGGATTATCTTCGTTAGATAATTATAGTAATTTTGTACTACTTTTAGTTTTAAAATATTCACCTTCATCTTTCATCTCAAACATTTTTAATTTTCCAGGAATGCCAGGCAAAAAGAACACGATAACATATGCGTGTTGTCCAGAGCCGTACGTGGACGTTACATTTACCATCATGATTAGGAGAAGAACCCTCTACTACTTCTTCAATTTGATCGTGCCGTGCGTGCTCATTTCCTCAATGGCTCTTCTAGGCTTCACTCTTCCACCAGACTCGGGGGAAAAACTAACACTCGGTTAGTATATGTTAGACTTTCATTCATTATCTACTAGTTTAAGTACATTTACTTATAAATAACGAAATTAATAAATTCAAATCCATAAGACAGTTCTCATTTTTAAGGAGCCTCTTTCAGTATCTTGTTGATTATCTAACTAAGGACTTTTTCGGTTTATTTATTTAATAGGCGTTCTGATTCACTATTACTGAATATATTATAGAAATTGAAAGTTTCAACTCTAGTAAGCCGACCAAATATAACAAAAAGTACTGTCACAATATTACTGATAATAATTTGGCAAATGCCGACAGGTGTGACGATATTACTGTCGTTGACCGTGTTTCTGAACCTCGTCGCGGAAAAGATGCCTTCTACCTCGGATGCAGTGCCACTAATAGGTATCGCACTGTAGGCACTAACAGCGCTGACAGGCAATCTGTTACCATAGTTATAGGAGTACCGCAAGGTACCGTATTGGGACCACTGAAGTTCTTTCTTTATACTTTATACATTATTTCAATTTCTTTAAAAGAAAAGAAAATGGAGGGTTCATAATATTGTTCGTGTGTTAAAATGGTAGCAGCGTGCGTGTCACAATTAGATTGTGTCTAGGATATGCTATGACTGTGTGTCTATGTTAGTACCCCAGTCTAGATCTCCCTGGTGTGCTGGTAAGTATTATTAGGAGTAGAGTATCATTGTGTTTTCAGCTCAGTCCTTTTGAGGAAAAGACCCAGATATAAAGAAAACTAGTCAGGGGGTTTGGAGAGTTGTGTACCGTAACTGTATGCAGAACGGATTGAGTATGGGTACAAAAGTTGTGCAAATGCCTAAAATGCTCAAACATAATAATGTGCTTATAGGCCTGAACTAGAACTTGGGGACGGAATTTGCCCTGAGGATAGTGAAGGGCCTCATTAGGGTTGTTAACATTGTCTTTGATTGCAGGAGTCACTATTCTTCTCTCGCTGACGGTGTTCCTCAACCTGGTAGCCGAGACCCTGCCGCAGGTCTCCGACGCGATCCCCTTGTTAGGTACACTGTCCAAACCACAGCCATTTTGCCCAGTCCCACTGGTTCCCAGTTTTGTTTCGCTCTTCACTATCACACCCCAGCACTTTGAATTCATTTCATTCTTCGTATTTATTTCAGTTTTACTAGCTATCATTTGTTTGATAAATAAAATAAAATTAATAGTTATTTTAAAACATTACAAGGAGTAAATTATGTACGTAAAATATTTTAATGTTTGCGAATCGATAAAGTTCTTGGTGGTTTCTTTTAGCTTTGATTATTATCGACGTAAATGTTATCATTGTTATATACTTCATTGTGCTTTTTGCTTCTCAATATCGCAATATCTTGGTGTTAAAACTATGTTCCACTATTTATCTGGCAAATAAGCAATATAAAATCGCTTCTATGTTTCAATATTATTCGAATGTTTTGGAATCGATTTCGTGGTTTATTATTTTATCTTCAGTCTTCGAAAAGTATTAGTTTGCTTCTAACTTTTCCTTTAGTGTGCTAACGTTTTGAATTTATAGTCTCAAGTTCAAATTTACAACCTTATTAAACAATGGGCATTGCATGTAACTTGATGACGTCTTGTAATATTACGGAGTCTTAAGGTAAGTCATTCCATTTTGACTGTAATAGTCCACATTGTTTTATTCTACCTCTTTTATCACGTAATCGATTCCATGATACGTTTTTTGTCTCAGTGTGTACTTTGAATGTTTATCAATTAGCAACAACGACGCAGTGTGCCGGATACTTGGAGGGTGCCATCTTAATTCAAACCCTTCTAAACTAAACTATTTAAAAATGTTAATAGTTAGTTTAAAAGAAATTTATAAATGTTCTGCATGATTTTTGAGTTCGTTCAGTTACATTTTACTTGAGCTCCTGTACCGACTGCACACTAACAGGATGTCCCAGTCTCGAGGTTTCTGCGATGGTGTACGCCCCTAACGCCACGTTTATCTAGAAAAGAGTATTGTTTGTTCATAGACTATTATATTAATCTTTACAGGTGTTACGATCCTCCTGTCGCAAACCGTTTTCTCTCTATTGGTGGGGCACGTTATCACAAAAACGTCAGAGGCGATCCCCTTGATAGGTGAGGAGGCTCTCGCATTTGCAACGAAAATTAAAGATAATTTGATTAAATTATGCAAATAAATTGACTAGTTATCTAAATTCGATAAGCTTAGAACGCGTTTTGAGGTTTATTTTTTTTGGAAATATTTACGAGAACTGTTCACTCAAAATATTCCTCCGACCGTTCTTAAAAAATATTAAACAAGATTAAAAAGAATGCCCTTGCTTGAATGATATTGCGGAATCATAATTTTTAATTGTGACCTGTTTCTAACTTGCTAAGCTGTCGGAGCTTGACGCCACTTTTACGGCGTCTCTCTAAATAGACCTGCACTGACGCGCTGGAAAACTTATCTTCTAGACTACGCATTCTGTCCAAAATTCTGCTAAAATCCAATATTGATCTTCTTGTAATGTATTAAAATATTGATTCTTTTCAATTTAGCTACTTAGTTATCCATGATTCATTATTACATCTTTAGTTTACTTTATATTCTCATCCAAAAAACGTAGTTGACGACTTATCTAAAATCGCATGGGTTAAAATATAAACGAGATATAAAAGCACAACTCTCCTGTTTTTTAAATAAACGTGTATATAAGCTTTTGATTGTAGGATTGTGGCTTGTTAAAAAGGAAAGTTTAAATAGTTTTAAAGCTAATGACTGCTTAAAGCAACAAAGTGGATACGGGTTGGTGCAGCCTCCAAGTATCGTACGACGGGTCTCAACTTCTGGTCTGCCTTTCCTCTAATTCAATGAACTAGTCTCGGAAGTCACTAACTCCAGAATTTCGGTGATATTAGACCTTGTTCTACTTAATTCAGGGTAGATAACTGAATGTCACTATTTGGAATTGGTGACGTTTGAGATTGGATCATCCAAATTGTTAACTAATAAATTGAGATGTTGACAAAGGTATTCCAGTGAAGATAATTCCATTAGTACTCGTATTAATTCCTTTGACAATATCTTGATAAACTCCAGTAGTGATTTGGAATGGTTGCAGCTTAATTAATATTTATTTGCTTTAGATGTGCTTGTAAATAAAATTATTAAGTTGATTTAAAATCGCAAATATAAATATATATTATTTTAATCTGAGGATACATTTTTACCTAAACGAGTATTAATTCAAAATAGTGCAGGTAGAGTTAACCTGTTACATACGTGATTTAATGAAGCCACCGCTTATCTTCACATTATTATTTTTTAACTTTAACATAATCTAACTTCTAGTTTAATATTCACTAATTCTTCACATGTAGGTACTCATGAAAACATATTTCCAACAAAGCATTATATTTCTTTGATTATTTCGTTGACTGTGCAATTTTCAGTTTTATGGCTACCTCAAAGTGTTCGTCTCTAATATCAATTAAATTCTGTGCAAAGGCTTATTGAACTTGGACAAAAAGGTTTTCTGAATGTTATTTTTTATTTTCAATTAAACTTTATTGAAAAGAGATACTTGTATTATGAATATATTAATTAAATAAGCTCAAGTGTGCTTTCGATATATCGAGTTAATTAATAAGCTTTTGTACAAGTTACTCGCACGCAACGAAACTAAAAGTCTGTGTAAATGTTTTGTTTGCTTCGTTAAATAGAAAAATAGTGTAAACAGTCGAAATCACATAAAAATTATACTGAAATTATTGTTTGAGCCACTTTGCTTTTATTAAAAATGTAATTTATGCCACAGTTGAAGTCTACGTTTTAAGCCTTGTTAAACCAGTGCAAATTTTTTAGTCAAGTTTGAGTGATTTTATACTTTGTAAAAAAACTTATTTTATATACCCAAATTATTGTATTCGGCAATTGCAAATACAATGTGTTAATTTCTATAATTTTTAAGCATTGTTTTTTGTTATTATTTAATTTTATTTCTTGTGTTCCGTAATTTAATATTTGTATTTAATTTTTGTTTATAGTGTGTATTTAAAAATTAAAATTGATTTTACTCCATTAAAATTATTTTGTGCGTTTTTTTATTTCTTACAATGTGTATAACTAATTTCTAACCAAGTGAATCGTACTCTTTTCATACTATAAATAATTAAAATGTTTTTGACTTTTTATTCTGATTACCTGAATCAAAGTTTCAGTTCATTAAGCGTAGTAAGTTCGACTTTGTATTGGTGTGAGTGATGGGTAATGACCAATATGCAAGCCGAATTAATATGTGTGAGTGCTCACAAATAGTGTAAAGCGAGATTTTGATAGTGATACCGCGTTACTTCACACAAATGCAAAGCTGAGCCAAAACTTTGATACTTATTCTGCTCACTGCATGATTTTATTGTGAAGCATGATATTAATATGTTCACTCAATTATCTTTATTATTTAGTGCAAATGTACTCAAATAATCTAAAAATCTATAACAATGTAAGCTGAAATAAATAAAAATTTAGAAAAACATAATTTTCTGCTTATCTTGTGTTCTTCCTTTATATTAAATTAAATGATTTTGTATTTTAATGTGCGTGTGTAATGTATACATGTGTGTTTTAAAACTTCATAACAAACATTTTTTTTATTAGTAGAAGGATAAAAACGACTTAAAAATATTTTTATTACTGGTGTGAAATAATGATTATATTTTACTTACTTTACAAGACTATGAATTTACTTTTTTGATTTTAATTTTATTAAATTATTGAGTGTCTTTTAGGAAGTTCAAAAATACCTTTAGAGTTTAGAATTTTGTTTTGTATACCCCGAATCTAAATTTTTTCCTTTTAATTTTTAATTTTTTCTCCATAATTCAAGTACAGAAAATGAATAAGTCATTGAAATTAAAGAAATTAAACTACAAGACGTGATCATTCAAATTAGATTTAAAATTAAATATTATCCATCTCTAATACAGCAATTCGTTCTTATTCAGCATATTCTCGTTACTATAATCGCTATTTCGGTTTAAAGTAATTTAATTTCAATGAACTAAACCATTTTGTTGTACGTCCGCTCGAATAGTTACTTTTAATGCGCTGTCGTCACACAGATATAACCATCTCGTTTTAACACCCACGTCTCGATGAGACGGCAGTATCTGAGTGACGGCAGCCCATAGAAGCTTTTTGTGCGGACGATTTGTACACCAAAATAATTAATTTGTTTGAATAACGATTTTAATTCTTAATTGCTGTACTGTGTTTCCGAAAGGAACAAAATATACCTACACGAGGATTCTTAAAATGAATCCAGAATATTTAGACAGTGGTTGAGTAAATCCAAGTGAAAACGTTTGGACAAGTGTTTCAGAAATATTTTATTGAGGCTGACAAATCGTCATTACTTTGAAAAAAGTTCGTACCCAAAGTCGATAATTGAGTGAACTTTATGAACATTATTTCAAGGATTAATTTTTTGATGTAATATGAGGTATGAGATGTTTTCAAAGTAGTGACGAAATGTAGTATTTAAATTTGGCTAATGTTCAAAAATTTAACGCGTCAGAATCGTGAAGTCAGTCCAGTGAACAATCTTTGCGATAATATGTATTTTATTTGCTCACTACTGAACGAAATATTAAGTAACTAAATATTATTTTGCGATAAATTGTATAAAATATGTCTTTAAATTTGTTGAATATTTCAACAGGTTCAGTTAGGGTTGTTCAGCCGTTGTAAAGATTATTCATTGGTATTTTTGCATTCAAGTGAACACACGCGTTTGACGCAGTAACTCTCTGAACATCGACCAATGTACACACGTATTTCTCAACAAAAACACTCCAGGGGCCAATCACGGTCATTTTCGTGTAAAAAAAAAACTAACTCAACCATCTGTCAAAATATTCTGGAATAATTTGAAAACGAATTATATTTTGAATCTTTAGACAGTTGAATGGTAGTGTAACTAGCTAATTCGTGTGCAGGGACGTACTTCAACTGCATCATGTTTATGGTGGCATCATCGGTGGTGCTGACGGTGGTTGTCCTCAACTACCATCATCGTACGGCGGACATACACGAAATGCCGCAATGGGTAAGAAATAACTAAAAATATTCTAGGTTAGGTTGGAACTGCGAGCGACCCCACCAGTAATAGAATTGCCATCAAGAAACCAGTTACCAACATAATATCAGACCAAGACCCCAACATAATAATATATTTTCTTACTAAAAAGTTTTAATAAGGATAAAGGATGTTTGATTTGTCATTCTTGATATGAATATCGAAACATTAAATTTTATATTATTTGTAACAAAAATCAGTGATTTAAATTTATTCAAAGTAGGTATTGTGTGTATTGAACTTTCTATGAAATGATTATTATGAGAAAAAAAATGTGTGAAACGAAATTCTATAAAAATTACCATGAAACAACGTACAACCTTATAGGTAGGTAAGATCTGATAATCTTTTGTTAGCGATAACTAGAATAAACAAAGCAAATGTAAAATTTATGCTCATTACATTTCATTCTGAGTAATACCCTTTTTAGCCTTTAAAAATGACTGCAGTAAAGCATTAATATTTAAACGGTTTGTCGGTGCAGCGATGCGACACACCAACGTTGCAATATAATTAGCAAAGCGTTGCACAGAAGGCACAATTTAATTAGCGTCCTCCCAGATTGTATCATAATTTGCTAAATATTTAGGACAGTTCGCGGAACAGTAAGTGCCTTTCGCCTTCGCAATTGAATTGTTTGTTGACGTTGGATACTTTAGAAGTAGGTACGGCGTGACAAAGCAAAGTGAGTTGTTGTTCTTGTTCGTGACAAATATTTGAATAACATTTGAGGAATTTGTTAATTTAAAATGCTGAAGGGTTTGAAAAGTAAAATAAAAGGATATTTAGGTATTGATTAAGAAGAGCTTCTGTAACGGACTAGTTGGCGTTTATAGTGAGGTCTGTTTGACATTTGTGTAACCCGTATACCTGTATACACTTGACATAAAACATTATAGAATCGTGCTGTTTTCAGGATTTTTTAGAATGTTAAGTTATAGAATGCAGTAGGTTAGGTTAGGTTAGTTTTATATCAACTCTGAAGAAAATACCATTTCAGAAATAAATTACTTTATGGCAAATGAAAATTATGGAAAACGATACATTATGGCATATGAAATTTGGGCAAACGATAGAGATTCTTGTGTAACCATCAAAAATGATCCCATACTGCGTACATTGTGCTCAGGAGAGGGGCTCTGCTAACACTGTGTTTTTATAGATACTATAAAACTAATTTAGGCCATTTTCAGTATTCCTACGGGATAAGGAATACATTCGCTTCAAAATGGTCTTATCTCCATAACCATAATGACTAGAGACTACGAATTTGTCATGCGGGTAATAAGAACAGAATTTTCTTAAATTCCCGAGGGATAAGGCGTAAATGTTAATCTAATTGAATAGCTGTAGCTGTTATAGAGACTTACCTAAGTAGCTGTTACAAGGATCATAGAGGTGTAGTAAGATTTTTTTTGAAAATTCTGAAGAAATCCGAGTTGAACAAAACCAGCCAAGAGTATGTCGGACCACGCTCAGTGTAGGGTTCCGTAGTTCCCGACCATCACAATAGGCGGACTTAATATACCACTTTTTTAGTTAGATAGGTACTAACTATTATATAGTTTAATTTACAAAAACATAAAAACTCCTCAACTGATTAAGTTGAAAACAATTTTTCTGGAAAGTTTTTATTAAGCTTAACTTCCGTGATTTTTTTCATATTTTTTAGACGTGCGGTTCAAAAGTTAGAGGGGGGGGGGACAAATTTTTTGAACTTTCGGAGTGAATATCCCCGAAAATATTCATTTTATAAAAAAATAGTTATCAAAACCCTATTCATTTTCGACTACCTATCCAACGATACCCCACAACATAGGGTGGAAGGGAAAAAAATCATGCTCACTTTACGAGTACCTATGTGAGGTTAGGTACCCTAACAAACAGACAGACGGACGGACGGACAGACAAGGCGAAACTATAAGGGTTCCTAGTTAACTACGGAACCCTAAAAAACATTAGGTAAACGTATTATTTAGGTACGGTGAGTTTTGTCTATAAAGACACAACTCATTTTCATACTTTATGCGTTTTTAACTTGTTCAAACCCAAATTTGTCCACAGATAAAATCCGTGCTGCTTCAATGGCTGCCCTGGATTCTGCGAATGTCGCGGCCGGGGAAGAAGATCACGCGGAAGACGATCCTGATGTCCAACCGGATGAGGGAGCTCGAGCTGAAGGAGAGGTCTTCCAAGAGTCTGCTGGCTAACGTGCTGGATATCGACGACGATTTCAGGCACGGCCCCCCGCCGCCTAACAGTACGGCGTCGACGGGGAACCTAGGGCCGGGGTGAGTGCAATATGAAGAATTTAATTTTACGAAGTCTTAAACTGCTTGGAGTTACGTGAGGACATCTAAAAATTTCATGCAGGTTTCTACAAAATATGATAAAAATATATACAGTCTTTGATCTATGTCACAAAGAAGCTTAAAACTATCTTGTAATGAGGTGCAGTCTAAATATTTTCTAATTTTATCATCATCATCACCATCGTCAGTCGTCCTTTGCTGGACTAAACCTTCTTTAAAGAACGCCACCATGACCGATCCTACGAATTCATCATATTCGTGCGATGGTAACCAGGTCACCAGCCCACTTCACATTTTTTTTAAACTAGTTGTTGCTTCAAACATCGTCTGCAAAGAATTTATTTATCGTGGTCCGCGGGAACTATACAATTTTTTACCCGACTGCAAGGAGAGGTATATTTTTTAGAATGCCCTTTTCAGAGTCATGAACAAATTTCTAAATCCATTCAGACGTTATTGCAGATCGGGTAACAATCATCTTCACAAACTTTCTCATTTATAATATTCAGTAAGATTACTCCTAGTTACGAAAATGTCACGATAAATACAATAAAGTAACCTGATACTCAAACTCAATCAACTCACAACACTACAGTAAAGCAGGGCATTGTAACTTACTGATGTAGAATTATCGCTTTACTGTTTAATTTCACCAAGCATCCGTACATTTCCTTAAAGCCTGATTTACACCCGATCCATTTAAGATTAAATCACTTGCGTAAATAAGCATGAAACACCGTGGAAATTCGCATTCTATTTAAAACTCAACCTCATCAGCGAGCCATTTTGCTAAGCACACAAATTAACATACTGGTTGCTATAAAGGGGAATGGGGGGCATCCATCTTGCTAGCGAGGAGCGGGCTGAACAAGTGGTTGAATCGAATAAGAGTTCTCGTAAATTTATCATTGACTAGCTTTATCCCGCGAATTTGACACTAAAGAACAGAAACTTAATTAGTTCTCTACTTCTTCGGAATTTCTAAAAATATCTTCTTAGTCATCATCATCACTATCAGCCGCTGCATTCAATGCTGTACAAAGGCCTCCCCCTAAGAACGCCACAATGAACGACAACTCGCCACTCGCCACTTACTTACATCCGTTGCCCGCAACTCTTGCGATGTCATCAGTCCATTTAGTGCGAGGCCTGCCAACGCTTCGTCTTTCAATTCGTGGTCGCCTCTCGAGTACGTTTCTCCTCCAATGTTATCTGTTCGTCGAATAATGTGGCAAAATATTATTGAATGAATGAATGAATGAAACGTTTATTGCTTGAATGTGAGTCATTACAGTGGTGTTACAATATTTTAAAAGTCCATCACAGTCTACACTTAAATGAAAAAAAAAACGAATGCTACCTATGTAATGTCAATTTGTAGTTTTAGGATTTAGAAACTTGCAGTTCTCGCTTTCAGTCGCACGTTTTGCCGCGTTACCTGGCAAGCCTCCCCGAGGGAGTGCCGCAACTTAAATCACCAGGAACGACTCAACTTTAAGCTCAGTTTGTTAAGCTTTCGAGTTACCGACGTGACGGACGCGGACTTTTTGCTTTTAATTTACGGAACCGCTTTTAAATAATGAGGATCCTTATCTTCTGGTTCTCAAACTTTTGCGTACCTGAACGGCGCGCGATTTAGGTCAGATTTTTATAATAAAATTTGCGTTCCGATGGGACTGGATCAAAGTTTGGCGGAAAAATATGACGCCGGAACGTGTTTTAAGAGCCGTAGCTGGTTGGCAATTTCCATCACTATTTTTCTGCTTTTATTAAGTATCAAGGTAAAGTAAACCTTATTTTTGATTTGTGTTGTTACTGCTATAGGTACTTTATGAATTATCAGCAGAGATCGAAATTTTCGTTTAAAATTTTGAAGTTAATGTATTTGTTACGATGAAAACGAATCAAAAACACTAACCGATAATATTATCACTTACTATGACATTATAATACACAGACGGCACAATGTAGCACAAACACACATGACATTATTACACTAAATAAAAAAAATATATAAAAAAAGCTATAAAACGGTTGTCTGTCGTCAACAGTATTTTTTTATCTTATAATATAGGCCCCCTCTCGAAATGAAACGGCGGTCTGTAGTTCCCTAGCAGGTCTACAACGGATTGGGTACTTTACAAACCACAGAATCGCTTTGCAGTTTCATGCAGGTTGGTAGCGGCCTGCAGCCGCCATGAATCAGGCTTTAACCAAACCAGGTCATCCATTCATCTCGTTGGTTGGTGTACGTTACGCTGAGCTTTCCAATCCGCGGTCTCCATTCGAGAACTTTTCGGCCCGAACAGCCATCTGTTCCCCGTGCTATATGGCCGGCCCATTGCCACTTCAACGAGCTACTTCGCTTGGCTATGTCAGTGACTCTCGTTCTTCTACGTATCTCCTCATTTCTGATTCGATCCCGTAGAAAAACTCTGAGCATAGCCCTCTCCGTAGCTCGCTGTGCAATTCTAATCCTATTTACCAGGTGAAGTGAAGCATCATAATATATACCTATAAAGATGATTGACTAAATGAAAGCTATTATGATTATGCGCCAGTGCAAGATTAAACTAGGCTATTAAGAGGAACGCACCAGCGTGTTAATAGACAGTTAAGCTGCACTAAAGGACATAAGTAAATTTAATCGCGATAACACACTCAGTACACTGTTACGTATACTGAGTAAATAATATAGAGGTAATTGCAAAATTGCTGGAAGAAAACAATGCCATTTTTATTTAACGTTCATTAGATATGAACTTAATAAATGAACTATACATGAACAATTACTTTGCTCACCCGCGACCTAAATATAGCAAGCAGATATTTTTTTATTGCTAGTCTAAGTCTGACAAACCAAATATTACTTGGCTTTAAGCTTTAAGTATTAGATATTTCCAGCGAAAATATTTTTAAATTAGGATTTATTACAAAAACTTTATCCCGAATTGGCAAATGTACCCAGTCCACAGACCCAGTATATTGTCTTACGTAAATTGGTATACGTAAAGCACTGCGTCGTCTCCATCCCGTTTAATCTCTACTTTACATAGCTGCTAATACATTTAGGTAAATATTTAATGTAAATTGTAATTACCCTGGAGATTAATTCTAAACCCCTTTCTCATTAAATTGTATCCAGCGAAATCTACGCAGCTCCTGTTTAGAGTAATTACGAGATGTGTAAAAGATACTTTTGTAACGAGATTCTTTCTGTTTCTTACTCGATTTTTCAAGGCGTGTAGAATTTTAAACAACATTGCGTTTACAAGCTAAATACGTTAATTACTACTGTTGGTATTATTTAAGCGCCTACTCTTTGGCACTGTAATGTTATTATCATTATCATATTCGCCAGGAAATTGCTTGACACAGATTTTTCGCAAGGATTTCCATGACAGTCGGTTTTGTAGTACCAGCAGTTGGCTTCTATTTCACCAGCTAGTTTGTGTACCTTACGGGATATCAATCTAGACTCGTCTTTCCAGCATACAGTTCCACTCTAATATTTTACTTTTTCAAACGTAGGGCGTGCAATTTATCTTCTTCATGTATGTTATAAATTGTGGAGATGTTTGTTACCTACTCAATCATGCAATTACGTCTGAACTGATTTAGATGAAAGTTGGTATAGAAATGGTTTAATTCCCGAGGGAAGACATAAGATAGTTTTTATCCAGGGAAATTGCATTTTTTGTTTACATGAAACTGACCGTGAATGACCCCTACCTCATCTGATGTAAAGTGCAGATGAGGTCTAATGTTTATCTCACTGGTTCAGTAACTCAATCTAGCCTTGAGGAGTTCTAGGTTGTATTTAGCTGGAAATACAGACGATGGGAGAAAATTCCATTCCTTAGCAGTTCACATTATGAAAGATGAAGCAAACCACTTTGTGCGGTGAAGGGTGAAGACGCTCCCGCGGGAAAGCGATAAACGAAATCTTCATAGACAACGGGCAACAGCTTGTTTACAAAATTAGTAGGATATTAATAGGTATAATAATGTCACCCTACTTCAAAAATTAGTCACCTCTCAAGGTCCCCCAGGTGTTCAATATTCCGGACGGACTTCCGGCGATCCTTCGTGCGACCCTCGACCATGGAAGACGTGGGCATGGGTCACCATCGGGAGCTGCATCTCATCCTGAGGGAGCTCCAGTTCATCACCGCCAGGATGAAGAAAGCTGATGAAGAAGCGGAGGTGATCAGCGACTGGAAGTTCGCAGCCATGGTTGTGGACAGGTTAGTACCTGGTATACGAGGGAATGATGAGGTCTTTTCCCTTTTTTAAGCTGCTCTAAGGTTAGATTTAGGCTTTCTTATTTACCTTTTGAGTTAATATACTTCTTTGTAATTAGTGTAACAAAGGAGAAGGGACATTTTGAAATTAGTGAAACCCTTGTCAACAGATTATATAAATGGTTTTCGACTCAATGCTTAAGTAGAATCACGGAGTCTTGTTCCTAAGTTTGCGATCTAGAATAAATGATATTCTAAATATGATGAGCTGAAAGAAAGATAGATTTAGGAGCAATACGACTAAAACTAGCACTAAAACTAAGTTACTTGGTGACACGACCGGACACCAAAAAGGGCCTCCACACAGCATAGCATAGCCGAGTGTCTAAAACCTGAGATTGGTTATGGTGCTTATAAAATTCACTGTTTAGTGGCATTTTGTTTAGTGTAGATTTATCACAGAACAACTATTTATATTTCTAATCTTAGAGAGGGGCTCTTGTTTGTTGGATTTGAGTTCGACAAAATATCTGGTGTTCTAGCGACTGAACATTTATTGAGGCTGTTGTTTACCCCATTTGAACTGAAGAACCGAAATCTGACAGCAAAACAGAGTCTTGATACATTGGTTTTCATTAAAGCTGAGTTTCATTGGTCGATAGGCCCCGCATGTGGGATACGGGAGATTTTCTTAATGCATACCACAGGGCCTATATTCGGGTTTCACTAGTCGCTATTCCACCTGCGGAGTCACCGCGCGCTGGATGTCGACCGATATTAGAGACTTCTGAGTATTACTAGTCGTTATACTGTCTGCGGGGAGACCCCGCACGCCGCATATCGACCGAGTTATCGATTAATGAAGCAGCCTGACTGACGTGTTGTCTGTTTGTCCTAGGTTCTGTCTGTTCGTGTTCAGCCTGTTCACGATCATAGCGACGGTAGCCGTTCTTCTGTCAGCGCCCCACATCATCGTGCAGTGAGGCGGGCCCGCCTCGCACCCCAAGAGAGAACTATACTTAACTTATAGACTTAGGTTTTGGTCACGACTTTCTTGCTGGAAGTTACATGCACTTGTTGCGTTAACGTCGATAAACTTGAGGGATACATTTTAAACATCCTTTAGGTAGCTCGAAGTGGTTAAGTTTAACGTGACCTTACGTGGCTGTACTCCAGATACAGTATGACTTTCGTTTGTCTCCAGTAAAGAACCACTGATAGAGGAAAGATTTACTGTATTTGTTAGAATTTAGTAACGAGCGATAAATATGGAAATGTCGATGTCTTACTTGCATTGAAAGGCATGGCAGCATTTTGTATTGCTCGTCTTCGACATTCAGCTAAAAGTCATGACCGGGCATACACTACGTAGGTACTGGGCAAGTGAGACAATCTTACGTTAGAGTCGGCCTATCCCACTCTAACGTGTGATCGTATCTTGCTGGTATAGCCCTGTACGTAGTTGTAAAGTCACCTAATTATAAAACTGTATAATATTGTATCTAAATACGTGGTTCAAGCGCACACGGCCCTTTAACTAAGTCGAGAGACGGTAAATATAAATACATACGTTACGTAGTAAGTCCAACATAATTATAAAACGATTGTGATGTTGACTAGGATGTTATACAGATAAACGTTGACAATTATAATTTGTTAAAAGTGTAATAATATTACTAATTAAATATTAAAGAGGTTTTAATGGATTGTTTCAAAAGGTACGCTCGTCAAGTTTGGCTCCGTGTGGTGTGGGTTTGTTTCGGAAACTTTAATATGCAATTTACGAATATATACCTGATATAAAAGAATTTTACTAACGAATAATTATTTAATACAGTTTTAATACATGCACAATCGATATATATTTTGTATTGGCGTTTAAAATAGTTGTTAATTTGATCGGGAGGAGGAACGGTGGAGCGTCCGAGTAGCAGGCGAGGGCGCCAGAGGGTCGTATCCTTTAAGTAAATGAGGGATCACAGACGATGACATTACCCTAGGGTAGTAAATAACGTGTACATAGTATAAAGGAACAAATATTGGTAGAGTTGACTATAATACGTCGTTAAGGTTACGTTCTAAGGTAATGTATCCGCGAGCACTGGCGGGCTAACTAGAGCGTGTTTGCGGGACCTCGGTTGATTTGGAGTTTTTTACGTTTAATTTTCGGTGGAGCTCCAGGAATTGTTTAAAGTCGTGGAATTGATACAAAATAAACAATTAACACGAAGGAACCAAAGTAACGGTAGCTAGATAAAATTATAGTAAAATGATCGATTAAACTTAATGAACGTTAAATAATCAGTAACATCTCAGTTGTATAAATGGGCATAATCGCAATATTAAGACACTTTAGATAAAGCCGAATAGTATTCATATTTGTTACGAGTCACGCAGATAGTGTCCTGATATAGTATGACATTAGGTAACTAGGAACATTCTCTAGGTTAATTTGTTCTAGCCCCCCGTATGCGCCGTAGCGTAACGACGCGACGATATCAGCGGATATCCTGTGCAACGTTTATCAATAATGTACATAGAACTATTATCGACGTGTGTATTTGTACATAAAAGTTAGAAAATGCGGAAAAAATAGTTTTTTCTTCTTTTCGGGACAGCGGATACGGTATTGCAGTAACTCTGTAAGGAAACTAGTCAGCCCAAAACGGATAAGTCGAGTATCATTTGTTTGGGTGTTTTGATATGTTACAATAGACACGGTGGTGAGCTGTCTTCGAGCACGCTCTGTACCCTACAGTGGCCGCAACGCTGCGCCGCGCGCGCCGTGTTGCAATGCGCACTGCAACGGATCGCCGCACAGCCCCCGTAGTAACCTCTTCGCCCTCTAGCATGTATCGTAGCAACTAAACTATATCGTATAATAGTCGTATTATTTAATGAGAATAACACTAATTCACGTCTTTATCTATGTCCGTTCCTCAATTTCGCTCTTATAGATGTCGTAATAGCCTAGTGAATGTCGTGTCCCCTAATTAAAAATTAGGCTACGGTTATAAAGGAAATAATTTAAGGAAGCTCACTAGTTTAGAATAAAAATTTATGCGTCTCGGTGTGTTCTTTCTAATACAATTTTAAATAAGAATAATTGTTTTGTGTTTATCATCGAACAATGTTTGTAAGAGCTCGTCAAGTTCACGGTTCATGGTTTATGTGTGTTTATTAATATTAAATAGTTCATATTTTAGTACATTTTGGTGTACTTAATAAATTTGATTGTTTTAAAACTTGTTATATGGTTATTATCTTCGTGAAGAACGTATATTTTATTCATTCACTTTTAAAAATTCTGTATTGTTTTATATTGATCGCGTGGTGCTCAACTAATATCATGAAAGCAAATTTTAACTTCATAAATTTTATTAAACAGTACCTACTGCGAGTATTTCATGTTTATCTATAAAATATTTAACTTTAACAGTCCAATAGTATTTGTTGATTATTTGAGTTGACCCTATGTGTTTCGAAACTTTGTTTTATTCTATAGATGGCATTTAAATACCGAAATGATTGTATTTACCTACCTATTTCTGTCGAAGTTAATTGTAAGAAAATGAAATTGTAAAATTAATTGATATTTAATTAGATTTGTTAGTGCCAAACATAGGGTTTATAAATTAAGTTGGATGATAGGGGTATAAATAAATGATAAAGTTGAGAATTTTATTGTATAAAAAAACGAACTAGGGTCTTTGTTAACAAGTAATTTAACGTTAATGTGGAGCAGCGTTGGGCCACGACGGATTGTCAGCCAGTTTTAAAAAGATTATTTTGTTTAAAAAAATAATTATGAGGTTGTGAAACGATTTTAAATCCTATGGTCGCGGCCCAATGCTTCATTAAAAGTGGAGTTAATATAAATCACGGGACTTCACTCATAGTCGACCGTCGTCATGCCGATCAATCTAAACACGCGACGATGTAACCAATCAGAAAAGAGTATTTAAATACATGCTTGTTTCTAATTGGCTTAACATATTTAGCGTCAGAATTCATTTCCAACTTAACTGTATTACTGTATAGTATCTCTTACTGCATTTATTTATAAAAATGAAATGTGGAGTGTAGCTAATATGTACTCTTCTACCTCTAATATTCCAAGTGTAACTGAACATTGTCTGACATTTGTCAACGGCACGGCACAAGCCGACCCCGAGTCACGTCCCGTGGCGTGTTCTTAGCTCAAACGTTTTAAACGCGAGTAGAATTCGATCTACAGATAATAAATGCTATAATAAAAAGCCTGCTCTGGACCAGGTTCGAACTAAATATGAATGAACTGATGCACGCAAACTCATCTTCAGACTTTCACAGATTATATTTTTAAGTTTTAATGTTCAGAACTGAACCGAGGAGGCATATTCACGGGAAAAGTTGAGAGCTGTAGGCAAAGTTCCGACGAGATTCACGTTTCCACGTATATTTAATACAAGCGCATGGTAAACCCTCTGGCAGGGAATTTTCTTTACGACTTTCCTTCATAAGAGACAACAAGTCAATATAAAGTAAGTTTTACAGGTCTTTGTATAACTTACGACCTTCTTGAGGCCAAGTACCAAACGGCTAATAACAACATAGCTTCGCATTTTCTCGAAATATTTTCCCGCCTTTTCGTCATGTCAGCCATTTTGCGAGCACGCACCGCGCAAAATGGCGTGTGCCAAATTCGGCATAGTTTATGTCGTTACTTTTTTTTAGAAAGACTGCTGAATAATGTAACACTGCCAGTATCGCATGATAAACGTAGTAAAGCGTTATCTTGCGAATGATTAAAGGTTTTCCTTAGCAAGGTTCAGATCGCGATATATCGACTAGTATACTTACGCAAGCTCGTTTCTCGTTCTATTATTTCTTTGCAAAATCAACTTTGCTAATATGCATTAGATATTCAAATTGAAAGATATTTATTTGAGCTTGCAAATATTGAACGATCTTGTCTGTACTGATACGGCTCACTTGTATAGGTACCAACCGGATTTTATATTTTCGTTTCAATTTAGCACTAATACCTCTGTCCGAATTTCACTCTTACACCAAGGAACCATTTTACACGTTAGCATAATTACTATCTACACTAAAGTATATATAACTTTCCACAATGTTTGAATGGCATACAAAATAAATTTTAATAATGCGACTTTTTTTTCATGAAATTCGTATTTTCTCTCGATGATCAATTATTTTGTTTCATAATAACTGAAACGGAATTTGAAAGAATTTATAATGAATGCTTGCAAAAAAATATTGCAATGTTACCACCATTTTTTCTGTAAACTTTCAGCAAATGAATAAACAGTTATCGAAAATTAAGGTTAAACTAATTAAAAACTAAATTTAATTATTTTGTATACGATTTTTTTTTGTGCATGTTAAATTTGTATGCCACGCAAACATCGACTTCATCACTCTGCACTATAGGGAACTAAATGCTTTAATCTCGAAACAGGTATTTTGGACTCTATGTACATCACACTGTAGTTTTAGTTTTACTTCGCACAATTTGAACCCTTTGGACGTGGCTGAAATAACAACTATTCATTCAAATTAATTTTATTAGTCAAAAAAATAACATCTCATAAAAAGAAGTGACCAAAAGTCAATCTAATCATGATCGTTTGTATCTGTAGTTGGTAAATCATTATTTTCTGAAGTAGCAATTTGTTATGTTTTGACTGTACACTCTACCCTCCCATTTGTTTATGGATATAAAGGCGGGGGCATTACTGGCCATCAGTAAACAGTAAGACGCTATCAGCGAACATTTGACGCTGTATATGCGCGTGATTCACTCTCGTTATCCTTTTACACATCCCTTAACAATCGGGAGGGTAGAGCTTACAGTGATATGCGTGTAGAATTTGGATGTGAAGCTAACAAAAATAGGTATTACCTTTACGTCTTCATTTTTAAAACATCATTTTGTCTTTTATTTATTTGATTGAGAAACAAAAACAATGTACTATTTTAGGTAATAGTTGCACAAAAACAAGAATACCGATGACTGCAAAAATTGAGTAGATGTATTGAAAATTTTACAAGGTCTAATGGATGTTTTGCAGAATGTTATGGTAAAAGGTACCAAAGTTGTAGGTTCGAATTCTTTCAAAAGTAAATTTTTGTTTTTGCTTTAGAAAATTTTAAATGTAATTATTTCGTTTTTTAAATTATTTTTTAACTCTTTGTATTTCATAGCTTCTTGCTTAAAAACGAAATATTGGAATTGTCTGTTTGTTTCGCTATCGGATTCTTGACTGATCGTTTCAGAGGGCCTACTCCGAATTTCGTAAATCGAAGTTCGTGTCGTTTCGTTCCTCTGACGCTTATACTATTTATTACGAGAGTATGATGGACGGTACTATACGAACTTCGATTTTAGAATTTCGGAGTAGCCGGCCCCCTGATTACCCAGTAATGTAGGTATACCGTTAGCCATTTATTAACCGACCTTAAAGGGTCCCCAATTAACTTCTATCCAACACTAGATCTTCTCCAAACATTCTTATCAATGTAGCAAAAGTGTTTTTTTTTCTTGATTTCATTTAGCTTTTGTATGAAACAATTCGTTCATGTAATTATTTTCAGCCACGTGCCATAGGTACCTACTTAATACACTGTATGCATTTAAAGCTATTTAAGGATTTGGTCTAATGAGTTTATTATTTTTATCTCATGTTTATTTTCAAAGCTAACACGAGACAAACACAATTATGTACCTTAAACACAATTAAGGAATGAATTCGACCAAGGAATTTAATATAAACTGACAGTGAATTATTTTCATTAAGTTTTATGGATATTTCATAAAAATTATTGAATCAAAGAGATAACATCCTGTATAAGACACTATCTTTTGAACAGACACTTTTGATCCACCGTTAAGCATTTCTTTATTTCGAATGTACATTTTCTCAAGCTACTGAGTTCATGATAATATCATTGTTTTATTAATTTCTTGATTGTTTGCTATCGCGCTCTTTAAGAATAAAGGGTACAAATTAAAACGATAACATTACACCGGGTGTGTAAAACTTTTAGCTTACTTGCCACTCAATTTCAACTGTTTTCAAGATTTGTCACAAATGTGAAGTGAATTTTAATTTGGTCCTTACAATTTATGTCTTAAATTCAAGCGCTGACGGCACGTTATCAGTTTAATTTTCGATTAACAGGGTTCATAATGCTGTAGACAAATATTTAATATTATATTCGTGTATTAGTTGTTTTCGTAATTTAAGGACAATTTCGACCAACACTTGCTTTCACCGCTTTTTAATTTCACGACTCCACATTGTGTTCTTTGGGATATTTAATCCAGTGGAATAATTAATTAAATTAATAAATACGACTGCAGTAAGTTGAATAAATACAGCCGAGTGTAATGTAAGTGTGTAATAAAAAACCCCTATGGAGGTTTTTATAATAGTGAACAAAATAAATGATACAAAGGTAAATTTGTAAAATAAAAACTCGACGGGTAAAATGTTTATTCGTTAAAATTGACTATCGTAAGTAGCATTCGATTTGTATAAAACTAAAATAAATTAAAGCAATCTGATTTATACTAACTACTTCGTTTCATTTATGGAATATACGTACCTATGTGTATCAGAACGCAAGGCAATGTTTATAACTGGTTGATGACGAAATGGAGTCTATAAATTAAGTAGCAGTATCTATATATGTAAATTAGGGCACATTTCCGACCTAATCACTGATTAGTTTCATTCTTTGCCTTCTGTTCCAATACATACTATATTATCCTTGTGTCCTATAGAATAAGAACATTTTCAAATTGTCCGATTTGATATCTGTGTCGGACTCTCGACACGAGTTGATGAACGGTTAAGGAGCTCACAATGTGCGACACTCTTGCTCTGTATGCAGATAATTTCAATTTTCACCAAAATTCATCCGCTTCTGCCGGTAGATGTAGCTTTTACAGTTATCCATTCCGATATTGGTTCCATTAAATTTCATATATTGCATTTTCCTGTGGGATACTGACATAGTAGATTGATAACCAAGGGTGGAAAGTGACCCATTTCCCCCGAGATATTTCGGGCGATCGAACGAAGTAAGAGCGCCAATAGTTCGAGGGGAAATGGGTAATTTCACCCGAGTAAGACACTCTACTTTTCATTTCGACTGTGAGGAAAGTAAAATAGTACAAAAAAAGAGAATAATAATAAATTGAATTTACTTATATCCAACCTCCAACGGTACCTTTTCGACCTGACCACTTGCCACGGCCGACTATTAAAAAAAAATCGAGTTGGTCACGACCAAGGAGCTTATATACCTACAAAACTAGAGGTTGAACGCCGAGCGAAGGAGTTTAAGTTTTTAAATTACCCATTTCCCCTCGAACTATTGGCGCTCTTACTTCGTTCGAGCGCCAGAAATATCTCGGCTGAAATGGATCACTTTCCACCCTTGGTTATCAATCTACTATTCATGAATAGGGAGATCTAATTATGGGTAACAAAAAACATGTCACTCCTTGGCTCTTAATTCTACATACATTCTACATCTACAGAAACGTTTGGAAGAGTTGCCCTTCGTAGTGGCGTTCTAAGGGGGAGTCCTTTGTTCAGTAGTGGACGTTATCCGGCTGATGATGATGATGATGAGCAGGGGTCGGACAAAAAGTGCGGATGACGTAAAAATGACGTAATCTTGCACACAAGATGATGTTTTTATTTACACTTCCGTGTGACATGTAGTAACAAAGTAGCATTAATGAAGTAACAAAATAATCGTAAATTAATCAATGGAATTCAGTGAATAAAATTAAACGAATAATCTGAATTCATGAATAATACGAAGGTCAGTATGATAAGTATGTTTATATGCCTAGTATTCATAGTACAAGCTTTGCTTAAACTAGGTCAATTGGTGTCAAGTGGTTACGTTTAATAAAGAGGTTGATAAATGATAAGTAATAATTGTTTATGAAAATCAAAAATACTATTTGAAATCACCTGTAAGTGGTTTGACGTCATCGGCCCTTTTTTGTCCGACCCCTGATGATGAGAGACGCTTGGAGTAAGTGACCTCACCCTCGGCAGTTTATGCAAACGAACGCAAAGGCAATCTAAGTTGAGTATGGCCCCAGTTTGGATAATATCTATACTGCAGGATAATGGCCAAAGTTCAACACGTTAGCTACTAAAGAGAGTATGATACGGGGGAATGGTTAACACAGATAGCGGAGGAAATGGTCGTTGAAGTGGGACAAACCTTCGAGGGAAACAAAATAGATTTGCGGCTTTAGATAACCTATTGTTGTTGTTTTTTTTATACACACACACACACATTCCAACGGCTCATTAATAGAAACTATTGGTAATTAACTTTTTAGTAATTGTTAACGATTGAATTCTAAATTTTACAAACTTGAATCGTATGACTCATATTATAAGGAAGGCGTCAAAAATAACCTTCTTTTGCTAAATATAAAATAAATAAATACCATGGGACACTTGACACCGATTGACCTAGTCCCAAACTAAGCAAAGCTATAGATAAATACATACTTAAATACATATTAAACATCCAAGACCCGAGAACAAACATTCGTATTATTCATACAAATATCTGCCACGGCCGGGAATCGAATCCGGGACCTGAGGCTTTCTGAGTTCTCTAACCACTTAGCCATCCGGTCGTCATATGTATGAATTAAAGACACTTCAGTTCCGGAGTTTATTTTAAATAGTAAGAGTTAGACCGCTAGAGTCTTGCAGATTTTTTTGGTTGTAATATTAAAACAGCATTTTTGATGTGATGACATTACTAGTATAATATTATAGACGTTGAAGTGGTAATTTGTAAGAATAATAATTAGCGATTTTGAGCACATTTTTTATTTATTAGTTTAGTTTGTATGTAGTTTTAGTTACCTTTATTTTGATTTGTACTGTGTTATGTTTTATTAATAAATATCCTTATATTTGTAAGTACTTAAAAAATAACTTGAAGCTAAATTGAAATATGCATCTGCTCTGATAAGTAGCTTAATGTCTTTTATCTGAGTCATATCCATAAAAGCGGTTAGGAACCTTAAGTCAGAAGCCTGACAAGAAAGTTAACAAATTAAATGGTACACGGGTAAGCCGATCTTTTACATGAAAGAAGAAACTTCAGACAGGTAGGACATTCAAGTAATATTAATAAAAAACGTCAACAAAATCAGTCCATCTGTTTAAGAGCTACGATGCCATAGAAATAGATAGACATACAGACATTGACATCTAACTAATAGGACCCCTCTTTTTGCATCATCATCATCATCAGCCTACAGCAGTCCACTGCTGGAAATAGGCCTCTTCCATGGCGCGCCACAACACTCTGTCTTCAGCCCCTCGCATCCATCCGCCGCTAGCGACCCTCTTAAGGGTCGTCTGTCCACCGTGCCTCAGGACGCCCTACACTACGTTTCCCGTCCGTACAAAAATTACCGACGTTGCTCTGAGAATTAGTTCGCTGAAGTGGCGTTGGGCTGGCCACGTCTGTCGCAAGACCGATGAACGTTGGAGCAGACGAGTCTTTTTGCATCGGGGGTTTAAAAAAAGTCTATTAGTCTAGAACTCTGTTAGGTAAGTCATTTAAACTTCAGCAGCCCATTCAAAATCGTGACCAGCTCAAAAATTCCTAGTAATGAGTCCCGAGTAAGTCGGTCTTAGGGTAAAAATTAAAACTTTGTAATTTGTCTGTCAGGGGCTGCACCTTCTTTATGAACTTAAACAGGAAGGCACCTACGGGTAGATCTATACTTGGTTTAGATAGGCATTTAACTAAATGTAAACAAACTTCAGCTGTCAGATTTGATACATTCAAGGATTTTCAACATTTTACTTATCTATTATTGTAATACAAACTAGACTAGTCTATTTCAGTACAGAAATGTTAATGTTTAGATAGTTTAATGGGGGAATTTCAATGTTTAAGACACCAATTGACGTTGTTTTGTTTACATTTAGTTAACCTATCCAAACCAAGTATAGTCAGTTTGATGTTTAGAGATGTACGGAACTATCGGTGCGTGAGGCCGACTTGTGCCCGAAGGAGGGTTAGTTTGATTTTCGAACATACATACGTATGTTACATTTGTAACTATGTAGGTATATTATAATTATGTATGTTTACGCTTCTTTGGTTGTATTTTGAAATATTATGTTGTTTTGACGAATCTAATGATACCTCTAATTAATGTTGAAAGACGTCCGGCTTTTAAAGGTCACAGCTCATTACAGCCACCCGGCTCCCGGCCATCACCGCCTCGCCTCGAGCGTTTAGTATTCTTCATATGGATTTGTACGGGTATACGCTCACTACATCAACTCGGTATCGTTACCGGATCGCCTCACTCGCAAACATGCCACGCGCGGACGGCGAGTGGACCACTCGGTGAGAGCCCGCTGCTCATCGCCGTAGTGACTACTCGTTGTCTCACTCTTTGTCAACGCGGCGTCCACCCGTGGACCACCTGTCGACAACGAGTGGACGCTGAAAGTCCAGGCGGTGCTGGTCGCGTGCTGGGTGGCTCTAATGAGCTCTGACCTTTAGGCTACAGAGAGGACCAAAGTAATAGACATACCTACATAATAAATGCTTGAACAATTTAACATTTTCCGGGAAGTCGGATAAAAACGAATAATAAGTTATGATTGGTTTTTTGCAGTCTTTTTGTATTTTTTATTTCAACTCCAGTTATTTTTATGGGTATCCCGTGGAACCATATCGAAAATACAAACTGAGACATGGATGCACAGAAAAACCAGAAAAAGAGACCAGCACTGGGAATCGAACCCAGGTCCTCAGCATTCCGTGCTGCGTGCTATAACCCCTACACCATGGCTGGGCAGGAATCCAACCTAACTATTTCTACTTAAAGGGCGTGTGCCATCGCGGGGTATAGCTAGTGAACCTTATGATGTAAACAGAGACTGTCCAAAACTTTTCAAGTGCAGAAATAAGGTTGATGTTGCTTTTCACAGCAAACAAAATTATTTTCTTATACAAACTTCGCAATAATACAACTTATTAAAAACTAACTTCTATCAATTCCAGTACCAACCAAGCGCAAACATTCTTGGAAACCCAAACATTTCTTTCGATACCTTAAATTAAAAAGTTATTTTTATGAGGATTCAAGCACCTCAGTCGTTATCTCGCGAACTTTAGATTTCTTTGATGCCCCGACGACAGGTGCGAAGATATTGGTTATCTGACAGGTGACAGCACCCCCTAGGGGAGGGAGCTATCGATCTTTGCTTCACGACAACCCCGGGATAAAAGGGCGTATGTGTCATTCAAATGGCCGTAGTTACGCCCTTTTATTTATGGTGGTGTTTACCGTAACCAAGGCAAGCTCGTATTTAAGATAAGTGTTGCAAAAAGGAGCTTGCTTCGTGAAAGCAATTTGCCGTCCTAGATGAGATAGGAGAAATAGAGCATGCATCATAAGCTTCGTATTGTACACTTTCGTTGAGCGAGAATAGGGCGTTTGGTGTTAGGGCTCCATACATCTGAGTGGCAAGACAGAATTAAGATTGGTTTTTTGGAATCTTTTTGTATTTTTTATTTCAATTCCAAATTTTTTGTTACTTTTACGGTCATCCCGTAAATCCTATATCGAAAATACAAAGTGAAATAATAAATTATTTTTCTGGTTTTTCTATGCATCTATATTTCAGTTTGTATTTTCGGCAAGACAGAACCCATGTTATAACTGGGCCGTATTGCCTAACGTTTCTGACGCTCGCGATCACGATCAAATGACAGATTTCGCATACAAAAACTGTCATTTGATTGCGATCGCGAGTGTCAGAAACGTTAAGCCGAGTTTAGACTTGCAAGAAAAACCGTGCAAGTTGCATTACATTGCGGCGCTCGATTGACCACCACAAACTCGGTGGCGTTACGGTGTCTCGCAATGTAATGCAACTTGCACGATTTTTCTTGCAAGTCTAAACTCGGCTTTAGGCTTCAATGCCTCGTTCGGCCTCATTCGTATATAAGAACAAGCCAAGTCAGACCTTAGGCTTCAGTATATTATCCTAAGTTATGAGACGAATACTTTTTATTTAACAATAAAAGTAGGTATAATATAGTTATAAGACGAAATGATATTTTAAGTTGTTATGAAATATTATGTTGTTATAAATTAATTTCAGGAATGACCATTGAACTTTGCAAAGTTCCCCCATTTAGATCTCATTTCTTTTGTCGTTCACGTCAACAACCAAGGCATATAACATTATAATATTGTGAACTTGGCTCTTATTTCACATTTATATTTTGATGGCATATACGAGTACAATGTGAGTTGGATGACAGTGTAAGTACAGTCACAAAAAACACATTAAGTAATAAAAGTTTGAATTAAAAGTGATATTTTGAATATATATTTATTCTTGGTTAACTGTAGTAGTACTTCAAGTGCACCGGCATTACTTTGATAGAGATTCTTGTCTTGTCTTACAAAACACGCGAGCGACAGTCAGACTGAAGTGGTTTCCCATGTAAGCTATGTCTCCCGCTTCAAGCCTGCAAATGTACTGAGATTTCTGCGTGACATTTAAACGGTGGAAAATTTTCACATATTTTTAAAGCTAGTTTCATTCAGCAGTAGAAGTGGATGAGTGGTTACGGTGCTTATAATGATCAACACACCAGCAGGGCTACTACGAAACTCGAAACTCGAAGTTCGTGTCGTGCGGTCCCTCTGACACTTGTACTATTTAATACGAGAGCGAGAGGGACGGTACGATACGAACTTCGAGTTTCGAGTTTCGTAGTAGCCCTGCAGTCTACTGCCAAGGTACCTAATAAGAGAGTGTTTAGATATCACCTGTACCTACTAAGTAAAAGCACAAAACACAGATAGTTCAGAAGTCAATCTCCATACAAGTGCGCTCGAGCAACGCACACATAGACACTGCTCACGGACACGGAATCTCGGGCCGGTTGGGACCAGTGCGAGCGCAAGTGCCATCCGCTTGACATACGCGTCTGTGAACTTTTTTGTGCAAACAAAAAAAAAAAATTATTATAACTGTTCAGTGGATGGTTGTTTAAATTAAATAATCGTGAATTTCGCCAATAACGAAATCGTCGCATGATATTTTCTGTGGCAAATTTATGACATTAAACTTAAAATATTTTAGTTATTAATTTATTTTTCCATTCTTCCCGTTTCATTCTCAACAATAAATCACACAACTAGATAAGAGTGCCACTACCACGATAGTTTTTTAGAGCTACCGCCGAGCGTAGGTATTAAAAGTGAAGTACATACAGGAGATTGACTTCTGAACTATCTGTATTTTGTGGTAAAAGGACCCCGGACTTAAAGTATGGAAAATGTGGGTTCAGTTAAATATCCCGAGGTTTTGATACTTATGTTATAGATTTCAAAATCCTGAACAAAAGTTTCAAAAAAACTAAACTAAACTCTGAAAGGGACTCGGAAACAGAGGTAGCGCCCTTAGAGCCTCTTGTTCAGGACTTTGAAATCTATAACATTTGTCACATTTTAGGTCCAGGGCCTTTATTTGATTTAATTTATATTCCTAAATTTACAATTCTAAATTAATTAATTAATTTACAAGTCTGAAATAGTAATAATAAATCGCCTAACACTAGATGTAAGACTAACCTGTTAACAATAAAAATATGGATTTTTGTGGTCTGAAATAAAGTTTTTTTTCTTAGGTAATTTTGAGCACCACAACCACTCACCTACTTCTGCTGCTGACTGTACAGTTACAATCGCTAAACCTGATTTTAAATTGAAGTTAAACTTTAGGTAGATTTCTGGGTAAAGAAATACATCTATGCAATAGTCTGTCAGTTAGATTATCAGAAAATATAAGACAGGTATTTTTTTTCACACCTCTCCTTCAGAAAAGTAACTTTTCCTCCCTGACAAGATTTTCTATGCTGGTTGTTCTTTAATAATATTAAGATTTTTTTTTTAAGTTTATCAATGCTCGGTGTGAAAAGTTGTATGAGCTACTCGGGAGCAAAATTATTTTCATCTTGGGCGCTAACACTTGAATCCCTCATTACGCTTAGGATTCTACTTTAGAATCCCTCGCTACACTCAGGATTCTATTGTAGAATCCTTCGCTTCCTTCCGGATTCAATTTACGCCCTCGCCGTAAATACACCATTTTGCTCCCTTGTGACACAAATAACTATTTGTCAGTCAAAGTAAACAAAAAATGATGACAAAAATTAAGCGCCTCAAAGTTCGCGAGGGCGACCTACACAGAACTTTCTTCTTAACGCAGAACTTTAATTGACTATGTACTGTATACCTGAATTCTTCACAATAAATTCAAATTGAAATTGAATTGAAGTAAATAGGATAACTCATGTCTTAAATCGAGTTTAGCGACTCGACGGCTGCTGCAACACGCGCACTGAGCGCCACCGCTCTGCCAGTGCAAGCGGTTTAAGACGTGAGTTATCCGGATTAACTTTCATTTAATATTAATTTGAATCTTCAAAATTGGGGCCACTTTTATTCATACTGCAAAAGTCGGCATTGAAATTCGCGTTCAACCCTCTATTAGGCCCGGACAGACTACGAAGTTGTCAGATGAAACAAAACTTCCAATTATTAATTCTATCTCACGACTTGCCAACTTTTGAGAAAGGACAGAATTACAGTTTTAATAATTTAGGTGGAATTCACGAGGAACCGGAGCTACGTGCACGAAGCTAGCGGCAGGAGTTCGTCTCTCTCTAAAAATATAACAGACTAATAATTGAGGATGCATATTTTTTACAATGCTACCGACTGACCAACTTATCTGTGAATACCAAGCCAAATTACAATTATGCGAACGAAAATAAAACGTTTCGATTAGTTGTTCAGAGATAAGTAAGTTGGTCAGACTATAAACTAAATCTAGAATCACACTGATGGCGGAGGCGGAGCGGTGCGGCGGGACGCGGAGGCGGTACCGGTTGTAATATTCGAGCTAACATGAAAGAGGGCCGCGCCACGCTTATTTCCCGCGCGGCGTTCTGTGTGGCCTCTTTTACGTTAGCTCGAATATTACAAATTACAAGCTTCAATGGGATGTTAACTTTTTCTTGTACCTTGTTGTCATGGTAACGTCCCCTAGACAACTCTTTAAAAGTACGAGTTTCTGTATGTTCTCTGTGGTTAAAATTTACAGAGCGTACATTTTTGACGTATTCAAGCCCATTATGGACTATCTCCTAAGCACATTAGTAGCATAATACGAGTATTATAACAGTTTTTTTTACAGTTTTTGGTCACTGCTGTCGCCTGGACTGCGGGATGAAATAACAAACAAGAAAAAAGTGATTGGAGGCACAATAAATCCAAACGAAGGTGAAAAGGAAACAGCGATTGCCATTGAAATATGTCAGTGATTTAGTTTTGCAGATTCATTTCACAAAAAAAAAATTCGTCATCAATAACGAGATACAAACTGTGACGTTCGTCGCTGCGCGTTTAAAACAGCCTACATTATGCTATATGTTTCAATGGGATGAAATCTATACAAAAAACCTTTCAGCCGCTCGCAAAGACCAGTCCAGTTACTTTTGCTCGACGGCTGAAATATTGAACATTTAGCTAATTGGCATTCGGGCCGCGCGGATATTTTCAAACCATTTTTCAGCCAAAGTGGATTAATGCTTGCCTATTCGTTCCCGGTAGGCTGAGAGCGAGAAGTTGAGAGAGTTCAGGGCCCAATTGCATAAGAAATTACAAGCTAATAGTACTCGTATACATACACTGGCAGTGTATACTTACGCCTTTGGTTTGTACGTTTTTAAACGAAAAAATAATAGTTGTGTTATACTATGAAACAATAGGCCATCCGCTAAGAAACAAACGGTTTTTGTAATAAGCTTATATTATATATAATTTTATACATATATTTAGTCACAAATGTAATCAAAAACAATGTATATCACACGGTGCAGCAGGGCTACTACGAAACTCGAAACTCGAAGTTCGTATCGTATCGCCCCTCTCGCTCTCGTATTAAATAGTATAAGTGTCAGAGGGACCGCACGACACGAACTTCGAGTTTCGTAGTAGCCCTGCTGGAATACGGTATTTGACAACTCCTGATTTTGCCATATCTTAATATTATTATGAAAATATAAATATACAGATAGTGTTTAGCGAAGAGAAAATTTAAATCGGTTTGAAAATTGGATTTATAGTGATTTTTTGGAAAATCTATATACCTGTCTCTTTCTCAAACGCTTTTCTCTATGCAGCAAGTATGGCGGTACTGGCGTGTGACGTCACATGCCAGTATGTCTTTCTCTGTCTAATCTTGAACTTCAAACCTTTATAACTTTGTTATTTGAAAAGGTAGCTTAAAAATTGTTTTTCTATTCGATAACAGGCATTGTGTAGTTTTAATATATAAAACATATACAAAATAGTCAAATACCGTATTACGAACATCGAATCGTTTTAAAGCCTTCAGTCTTTCGTTCATTATTTCTTAAGTCCTATTAAAGAGCTAGGAATACATTTCAAATGCTTGTAACATTTCAAACAGCAATAAATGTGAAGTTATTGACTGAAAATCAGCGCTGTAGTAGACACATGTAGGTACTTAGTACTGCAGCATGCTGTTGAGTCAAGTTCCTTTTCGACACCATAAAATGTTTTTTTTTCTGTAGGTAAATTGTATTATTTTAAGTTTGATGTCGAATAAAGCTATGTCTTTGTCTATAATGATAGTGCTCTCTCAGTATCCCTCTCTGCAGCATTGGCCCGATTCGCGGATTTATTCGTGACTCAGGAAAAAATAAGAGTATTGACTTTGATCTATGGCTCGTCAAACCACAGCGGTCATATTTCTCGAACGTTTATTATCAAAACCGGAAAATGCAAGTTAAACTCGTATTGAGAGGGCTTTTTTCTGGATATAGCGTAAATTTCCTATGTTACTTTGAATACTATAGACTTCTTATACCGGGTGTGGCCTGTAATATGAGCAAATAATTAACACATAGATCATACTCTTCAAACCTAACAACATTAGTTCAGCGAGTTTTAAAAATTAGTTTTTAATTTTTATTACACTTTTAAATTTATTCGAAGAAGCAATGTAAAGCAAAATGCTTGATGTTTGTAGCGTGACAGGCGACGTCAGTTGTGTTCTAGGATGGCGTACATTGATAGCAGTATTTAATTTGTATCAAAAAGGGCAAATTCAAAGACTCCATTATTTTTTAAAGTCGCTGAACTAATGTTGTTCAGTTTGAGGACGATCTATGTTTTAATTTTTTGCTCGTATTACAGGCCAAACCCGGTAGATTTTCCTGTAATCTATAGGTATAGAACTATTTTGTGTATTACCTATTTTGCGTTTGCCTGCGACACCGTCGGCGTACAAATCAACGCATGTAAAAAGAGCTCCTGGCAACATACCTGCGCAGTGAGCGAAATACGGACCAAATTGGCGGCGGAGCAGTGGGGGACGCGGGAGGGGGCGTAGGAGCGGGGAAACAATAATGTCCAACTCGGAATGTACGCGCAATAATGTACGACATGATAATCCGAAGCATTATTGCTTCCTATTATCATGCCGTACATTATCATGGTCGCGCATTATCAGGGCGTACAAAATATTGCGTGCGCTGTAATGTACGTAATGATAATGTACGACGTGATAATCTGAATCCAATCGATTCGAATCGAGCGAGCGCAGCGAGCGAGTTCGATAGTCGGAGCAGATCCGACCGGGCCGGATTAGGTTGTTAGGATTTTTATGTTATTTCAATCACGGAAATCGTAAGGCATGATAATCGGAAGACATAATGCTTCGGGTTATCACGTCGTACATTATTGGTTCCCTGCTAGTTCTGTACGGGGTGATAATGCACGGCATGATAATTCGTGAACATAAGCACGGATTATCAGGCCGTGCATTATTTAAGCGTGCATTAACAAGTCGTACATTAACTACACCCTAGAAGCGTGCGTGCGGCCGTCACGCCATTGGCTTGTTTGGCTTGTATCTATATCCACTAGCCACCCAGAGCTCTTTTTACGTGCGTTGACTTATGGAACTCATTTATTGCTATCCCGCGGGATCTTTTTAATTTACGGAATAAAAAATATCTTATATCCTTCCCCAAGACTTCAATTATCTGCATACAGAATTTCATCTAAATTTATTCAAAAGTTTAGAACAAGACATTACATTAAATTGAGTAAAGAGGTGACAAACAAACAGACAAACAAACTTTTGCATTTATAATAGGTAACAGTGAGACGGAAAGTGGCATTCAAAATTTTTTAGGCACGGTAGTTTTGGAGCTAGTGATTTTAATTTTGGGGGATTGCGAGAAAATGGTAGATTTTCGGCTTTTTTATTTATCATCAACAGCTGGAAGACGTCCATTGTTGAAACGAAGGCCAGAAGGACGCCGCGTGTTTCAAAGACGTTTCGAAATCAACCAAAATTCATCCCCTGTGTAACCTAGTCGTGGTGGCCGAGTGGTTTGACCTATGGCCTCTCTCTTCTTCGAAATTCATGTACGGAATTACATTTCAAATTTACCACGAGCTTTACGGTGAAGGAAAACATCGTGAGGAAACTTGCACAACAAACCTGCGAAGCAATTCAACGGTGCGTGTGAAGTTCCCAATCCGCACTGGGCCCGCGTGGGAACTACTGCCCAAGCCCTCTCATTCCGAGAGGAGGCCTGTCCCCTGCAGTGGGACGTATAAAGGCTGGGATGATGAGTGTAACTGGTGGTGGTGATAAGTAATTGAGTTTGTGTGATTTATGTGTTCTTATCGTATAGAATTGAAAGAGCTGCGAGAACACAGATTTGTTACTTAGACGTGTAGTTCTCGTAAGGTCGCGGGTGAGCAAAGTAATTTTATATAGTTCATTATATAATAAAAAGCTAAGTTATGAGGAAACCGAAGCGATACTGTCTTAAATTAGGCAAACTTTTACCATTAAGTGAACAGATACACTCACGCATGCACACACGCGCACACACACACACACACACATACACACACAAACACATAAATACCTGCGTTTGTTGGATCCTCTGCACGCTTATCTAATATTAAGATAACTGTACTTTTATAATTTTATACTTGGTTTATATCCAGTATACCTTGTGGAAGAGCGGGGTCCCCTGGCACAAGCATTGTTTTGCTTAAAAGGTGGCCCCAACCTTGTTCTATTGTACAATGTATTATTTAAACCAATAAACTTTTTCATTTTCATTTTCATTTTCATTATATAAGTATGGACCTCCGCAAAGTAACGCTGGCCGGATTCAATAAATTAACTTCTTTAAGCTTAACAACTGACAGCAATACGAACGAAATAAAAATAACAAACAAAGCAAGCTGCAAAATGTTTAACATACTACCTACATTCGTACCTGTAATTTGTGTACATTCAGCGCAACGTAGACAAAAGAATATTTTTATATGAAAATACCAGACTCAATTTTATTAATAACATAGTGGTGTTTCCTCGGCGTTTACCGAGCAATCCAACTTGAACCCTACTCGGGTGTTTATAAACTTGTTTTTTGTATATTTCGCTAGAGCCCTGGAGTATTTTGGACGGTCTTTATTGTACGATTTGCTTGTATGATACGTTTTGCTCAAGTGTTATCCGAGGTGTTATTAGATGTGGAGGCTCGCGGTGTGGTGAAGTCATTATTCTTTGTGAACAACCTAAGGATTGTTTTGCTGTAAAAGTGGAGAATTTGTGGAAGGTAATTGGAGATTGCGTTTATAGAAATGACAAGATTTGAAGAGTGAAAATATACGGTGTATTATCGCAATCAGTTTATCTTGTCATCTAGTCATTTTGCCTTAGAGCAGGGGTGGCCAGCCGGTCGATCGGGATCGACCAGTCGATCGCGACTATTAGTCCAGTCGATCGTGGCAAGGCAAAAAATATAAACACTGAACTATACTGTTTCATATAAGATTTCAAGAAGTATGTAATTGGTAGATCGCTCAGTGTTTCGTCAGTAAATAGTAAATAGTCTTGGGTCTAATCAAGTTGGCCACCCTGCCTAGGGTTAGTATTCCGATCTTATGCCTTGATTACACGTACCGAGTAAACGGGCGAGACAGTGCTCTCGGCCGAGTACTCGGTGCGTATAAACATAGCGAGCGAGCGAGCGCTCAACAAAAATCCTTACATCATTGTCTCGGCCGAGAAACATTTACTGTCTCGCCCGTTTGCTCGGTACGTGTGATCAAGGCATTAGCGACCGCGACCCGCGACGGCGACCAGACGACCACGCGACCATGGTTGCTCCCACCGGTCACGCGACGCAGTTGCGGCATTTCGTCACTACTTTGAAAAAATCTCGTATCTAAAATCAATATGTCAACAAAATTGAACCTTGATGTAATGTGTATAAACTTCACTCAGAAATTTATCTTTTTTGAGCTACCTACGAGTTTTTTTTTAAAGTAGTTACGATTTGTTTAGTGCTCCATATAAATTCATACTAAGCAGTAGGTCGCGCGACCCCGTCGCGGACGCGCGTCGCGGTTGCGCGTCGCGGTCGCGCGTCGCGGTCGCTAAGAACGGAATGCTACCTTTAGAGCCTACGCTCACTTCGAACTTTTTAAGCAGAGACGACGCGTTTTGGGGACGCGCGTTAACGGCACAGAAAATTCTGTAAAAGTGTTCTTTAAAAGTGTAATGTAAAATAAATACAATATAATACAATTACTCTTTATTGTACACCATAAATAGTAAGCAATACAGAAACAGATACACAGAGAGAAAAAATATAAGGTAAGCAAAAATAATTATATAAATAATAATAAAAATTAAAGAACTCACTCGGCCGTCTATTCTGCTAGGCCGGCAACCCCCTACTTCCCGGCCTCTACAGTAATGTCATCATCATCATCATCATCCCAGCCTATATACGTCCCACTGCTGGGCACAGGCCTCCTCTCAGAACAAGAGGGCTTGGATCATAGTTCCCACGCGGGCCCAGTGCGGATTGGGAACTTCGCACGCACCATTGATCGCGCTTCGCAGGTTTGTATATTCCAGCATGTGTCAACAGGGGCAGACTGTAAACCAGCGCTGACAGCTTCCGCGTAAGCGCAGCATTAGCTGAGTTTGCTCCTTTTGCCGCAGGACAGACTACTATCTTGTATTGTTTATATTGTTGTCTTGCATTGTTTGTACTGTTGGCAATTAAACATTTTCTTTCTTTCTTTCTTTCTTTCTTTCTTTCTTTGTGCAGGTTTCATCACGATATTTTCCTTCATCGCTAAGCTCGCGGTAAATTTCAAATGTAATTCCGCACATGAATTTAGAAAAACTCAGAGGTGCGAGCCGGGGTTCGAACCCACGACCCTCTGCTTGAGAGGCGAAGGTCAAACCACTAGGCCACCACGACTTCCAAATATTACATTCCAGAATTAAAAAACATCTTGTATATACGTTTCAACTAATACCGAAAATATACATAATCTAGCGTCACCGAATGCGACAAAGAAAATGGTAAGTGTCGCACAACAGTATTCAAATCGATAGACCTTCGATAGCGGAATAATTCAAGTTTGCTCGGCGCGATGCTGAATTTAAATAATGCCGCGGTATTAAACAGAAGCCTTTTCACAAAATTAATAGGGCTGTTTTCCGTGATACGGAACGACATCGCAATTGCTATTAGAATGCCTTTGAAAGTAGAATTCGAATCGTCTCGAAGAACTGTGGAGAATCAGGAGTGGTGATCCTTATTGCATATTGACGACCGGATGGCCAAGTGTTTAGAGAACCTGACTACGAAGCTTGAGGTCCCAGGTTCGATACCCGGCCGAGCCAGATATTTGTATGAATAATACTAATGTTTGTTCTCGGGTCTTGGATGTTTAATATGTATTTATCTGTATAAGTATGTTTATCAGTTGCCTAGTATCCATAGTACAAGTTTTGCTTAGTTTTGGACCAGGTCAATTTATGTCAAGTGTCACGTGATATTTAAGTTATATCAATAATACAACTGAGTTTTAGTCTTAGTTTGGCACATTTAATTAGGTGGTTTCTGGCCTATAGTGGCAAATTCGAAGAAACTGAATCACGTACCAGCGTGGAATCTTTTCATAACCAATTTCGCTATAATTTCTTTGGCATATGTAAGGGAAGTCAACATGACGTTAGTAGTGCAAAGATTCCACCCTGGTACGTGAATCAGTTTCCGTGACTGTATATTGTATATCCCGCCGATATATAGACTCCATAGATCAAATCTCATGAAAAACTGAAACAATTATTTTTAAACTTCTCCTTTATAACGACGGGTGGGATGGGAATAAAATATGATTTCTTTATATTGTAATTATAAAAAAAACCTAGCTACTCTACCTACACGGTTAGTAATTAACTAATTAAGGATCCTCAATCTATCCTAATAATTTAAAAATGAAAACAAATATAATATACATTTTTATAGCCTGTCCCACTTGTAATGTTCCACTGCTGGGGAAAAGCCTTTCCTCATTCTCCGTGTGCATG
This sequence comes from Choristoneura fumiferana, assembly GCF_025370935.1. Taxonomy (NCBI): domain Eukaryota; kingdom Metazoa; phylum Arthropoda; class Insecta; order Lepidoptera; family Tortricidae; genus Choristoneura; species Choristoneura fumiferana. Next base: position 21,001,860 of record NC_133489.1, on the reverse strand, counting down.
TACGTAGGTACATATGCATGTGTGTGTACATATTGAGTTTTGTATTTTTAACACTTTACTAATACTCTGATGAATAACACACTAAATACAATCATTTTCAGATTAGTTACTATGACTATTCGGCCTTTTTAAAGCACAAGGTGGTACCTGAAAAAAAAAACACTTGAAGAATGAATGTCCAAACTATGCAATGATATAAATAGCTCAAAAGTGTGTTTATTTTGATACCGCCTTTTACCTTAAGGTGCCTGCCAAACGAAAGCAATGGCGTTAGAAATTACCATTATAGAATTCAGTCTCTATCGACATTAACTAGGCATTCAAGGGCCGACGAAACAAATCCTCGAGAGTACAGGTGCTTTATCAGTTCTTTGTGAAGAGGCGTAAGGGCTGGCGCGCACATTCTACTTTGCGATTGTGAACCATTGATAAAAATATGAACATTTATTTAATTTATTATAGGAAGAATAGCTAAAAACATAAAAGTATGCAGCCATTTCCTTCGTCAAATTAATAAAAAAACAACCACCATTAATGATTTTAGTCCCTCATTATCTCAGCCATATGTACGTCTCACAGATGGGTACAGGCTCTCAGAATGCGGGGGCTTGGTAGTTCCCACGCGAGCCCAGTGTGGATTGGGAACTTCACACACACCATTTCTTCGCAGGTTTGTGCAGGTTTCTACACGATGTTTTTCTGTACCGCAAAGCTGGTGGTAAATTACAAATAAACGTTGCACAAGAATTCCTTAAAATTCAGGGGCGTGAGCCCGGAGTTTAACCCGTGAACCTTTGTTTGAGAGGCCATAGGTCCAAACACTAGGCCACCACGGCTATTTAGTCTTTATATTTTTTTCTTATAATTGAAAAAGAAAAAGTACTTTTCCAATATGTTTTAATACTAACTGAACTAATTATATTTTTGTACACTTGCCTTTTAGAACCTACCTAAGTTGGATTATTCGACGCTCATGCCATTATTGTTTCTTCCTAGTCGCGATTCTGCACAATATGGATTCCACACATTTGCTTTTGATCACATTCCTTATTCTTCGCAGTCAGTAGTTTTATACAATCCGGTTTCTTCCTAGTCGCGATTCTGCACAATATGGATTCCAACATTTGCTTTTTTGATCACTTCTTTTTCTTCGCAGGTAGTAGTTTGATGTACCTCGACGAAAATCAGTTTAAAAAGCTATCAATTTATTTCCCATGTAGGTACATTGTACAGTCAGCGTCAGAGATATTGTGCCCCCCCCTACATAGATTGGTTGTATGCAGGGGGGGGGGTTCACATATCTCTGACGCTGACTGTACAATTGTACCTACATGGGAAATAAATTGATAGCTTTTTAACTGATTTTCGTCGAGGTACATCAAACTACTACTGCGAAGAATAAGAATGTGATCAAAGCAAATGTGTGGAATCCATATTGTGCAGAATTGCGACTAGGAAGAAACCGGATTGTATAAAACTACTGACTGCGAAGAATAAGGAATGTGATGAAAAGCAAACTGTGTGGAATCCATATTGTGCAGAATCGCGACTAGGAAGAAACCGGATTGTATAAAACTAATGACTGCGAAGAATAAGGAATGTGATCAAAAGCAAATGTGTGGAATCCATATTGTGCAGAATCGCGACTAGGAAGAAACAATAATGGCATGAGCGTCGAATAATCCCCTAAGTTATGTGAATGATAATCAATTAGGCACAAATAAACAAAGCACCCAGTCCCACTCCTTTACGGAAGAATTCTTCTCACTCGCCTGTTTACGTATAATCGCACTGTTCGCGTCGTCCCTTTAATATTGTTTTTTTTCATCGGCGTGAATAAAGAATTTTGTTTCGCGATAAATAAACAAGCGTGTCGCCCACGCCACCTGGTGCTGGCAAAAGGAAGCACAAGGACTGTCTCACAATATAAGTGTTTATTGAAAAAGTCGTAAATGTGAAAGAGAAAATATGTTTCTGATCAGAATTAAATTTTTTATACTAGCTTTTGTTGCTGACTGTATTTACTTTTTGTTGATGTACTTGCATTGTCATTAAACTTACAAAATGTATGCCAAATTTCAAGTCCATCCGACAGCTGAAAGTTAGTCAAAATATACTTGCAAGATTTGACCCAAAAACAACAACAAAAATAAACAGGGCAAGTTAAATAAAAGTTAGTAACAATTTGAAAGTACCAATTTAATTTGAACATTTTTTAAAATGAAAAAGTGAAAACAAATAAGTAGTGGTCTATAACTAGTGGAGTATCTTAAACTTGAACAGTCGGGACGTGGTCGGGACCCATTTAAAATTATGACCATCTCAAAAATGCCCAGTATTGGGTCCCGATGGTTAAAAGTTCAAGTTAATTAACGGAGTTCTAGATTACTAGAGTTGTTTTATAAATAAATTTCATGAGACTATGGACGCCAATCGGCCTAGTCCAAACTAAGCAAAGCTTGTACTATGGGTACTTGGCAACGGATAAACATACTTATATAGATAAAACAACTTGAAAGAACTAACCATTTTGTAGCTTGGATGACGATTGTAGGTTGCATGCAAGCCTCAAATGACGCCGCCGTGGACAGTAAGCCTTACATAGATAGATTAGATACTTAAATATTATATATTTTAAACATCCAAAACCCGAGAGCAAACATCTGTACCTATTATTCATACAAATATCTGCCCCGATCTGAGATCGAACCTGAGAGCTCAAACTTCATAGTCAGGTTCTCTAACCACTTGGCTATCCTATACTCATAAGCTATATAGGTATACGTTGTTTATTAGTCAGGTATTCAGTTACGCTACGCTTAAAGAGGTAGGGTAGGATAGGGTGTTAATAAGAAGATAATCGTTCAGTAATTTATTAAATATCCTTGGCTTGGGACGCCACTCTCTCTCTTTGGCAGAAAAGCAGTTACTATACATTGAATTATGATACAATAACGATATTACATTCCACTTTATTATCATACAGGCGTCACTGCTGCCAAGGTGACGTCACATCGTATAAGGAAAATATCCGAATAGTTTTTGCGTTCGCGAACGAGGAAATGCGCGGTAAACGGGACTTATGAGCTGTTCCTCCTTTTTATTATTTGTTTGTATCACAAAGCGAGTATGTATGAAGGAGTTTACTTCAGCTATGTGACGTGGATGTTTCCATAAAAAATCTAATTAAATAGTCCGTCTGTTAGATTCTCAAAAAATATTGGCCACATATATTTTTTCTTTTTTCAATTAAACAAAAAAATATAAAGATATCACCCGTTTAAGTTTCGCGTGATGTCACACCGTGCGCCCCCCCCCACTTCCGAAATTTTACGTGCTATATATGTATATCTAACTGTATAAACTATAATAATATCTGTTTTAATACCGTCACTATTTAAAAAAAGTAGTGACGATACGTTCCGCGGCTCCTTTTGCATTCGCCTCCAAAAAAGTACAATACAATACTACTCAATAAAAAACAGAAAAATACAATCCAATGCAATACAATTCAATAAAATACAATACAGTACAATAAAATACAATACAATACAATGCCTCTTTATTGTACACCACAATAGTAAGCAATACAGAAACAGGTACACAGAGAGTAAAATTACAAGGTATATTAGAAAAGTGTACAACATTTTATTTCAAACATAATTATACTAATATTATAAATGTTTGTGAGTATGATTATCTACCTACGTGCGTGTGTTTGTTGATCCTTCACGCTAAAATAGTTGGATGGATTTAGATAAAAAAAAAAACAGAACATTAATAAGCAAGCCGGCCCTCGCCTTACATCAATGAATTATTTAAAAATAAAAAGATAAGTGAATTAAATAACAGCAAAAATAATAATCTTGGTGAAATTAACAAAATACTCCTTTCATGACTTCTTCCAATCCCAAAACGAGCAAAATAAATAATAATATGTAATAATAGTTTAAACTACTCACAAGTAACCGATAATTAACTAACGATATAAAGATTGGTTTAACTGGCCTCCAGTTAGCAAGTTATTTAGTTAAAAACTTGTGTTGCTCTCGTCATTACCACCTACCCGCTTTAGTTCATAGATTTTTGTTCACCATGTTTGTGTGGTACCCTCTCTTACCTAGATTTAAGTTAAATTAATATTGTTTTTCTCTATAAGTGATTTTTTGTAAATCTTTTGAGAAAATAAATATCTTAAACCATAAACCATAGATACAATTTGATATGTAAATGGAGCTGGTTTGCCTGGAAGAAATACATATAGGCTTTTTACTGATCCACTTTCATACCGATATTACCAAGGGATAGGAATAAAATCCCAATCTTTCAACCACTAAGTTTAACCCTTAATAAGGCAGAGGCGAGTTAGTGACCACATGCATTGACTTTGAAATTCAAACTTATTGCTTTAGTAATAAGTTACAATACTGATTGTAATTATTGAAAATATGACTAGCTTTAAAAATATTCTTTGCCAGGTATGTATTCTGTGGTAGTACGCTCCAATAAATGGGGCCTTTTAAAGGGTTAAAGTCATCAAATTTGGTATGGTTTTTTTTCATACGTAAATGAAGACCACCATGTAATTTTTTGAAAATCCCAGTGGATTTTGGCTAAATCCCGAAATTTTAATTCGTCTAGATCTAATACATGAAGTACGCAAGTATCGGAAGTGGAAATGAACATGAAAATCTTACGTCGCATTCGTAAAATTAACGCACAGCTGAGTTTCATCTTGAGCCGTACTTATTCTCATTTCTATCCTTACGTGCCAGTGACGCAAGAAGCTGCGTCAGCAAGAAACGCGGACGTTAACGTAACGTTATTTATCGCGTTTGCGTTTCGCCTGCGCTTGACGTGCGTAATGGAACGGATGAGGTGACAGCAGAAGGGCTACTACGAAATTCCAGAATCGAAGTTCGTATCGTACCGAAGTTCGTATCGTACCATCCCTCTCACTCTCGTATTAAATAATATTAGCGTCTGCGAGACGGTACGACACGAACTTCGATTTTCGAATTTCGTAGTAGTCTCTCAGTTACTTTATGTATTCGTATTTTTAACCCTCGACGCATAAACTTCGCGAAACCTGTTATGCGTAATAAGTTTCGGACATTAAAAAGTATGGCAAATAGATGCACCCTAATATTATAAACGTAAAAGTTTGTATTGTTACTTCGCGCTAAAACGGCTGAACGGATTTCGATGAAATTTGGTATGTAGATAGCTGGACATCTGAAATAAAGATAAAGTATAATTTATTTGCCACAATACAAAAAAAAAAACTTATTATATTACTAATTAATATAAAAACTAGATATAACACAAGCTTTTGCTAAAAAAAAACACATAAGTAAGCTACTTTTATCTCGATATTTCCGCGGGATCAGGATAAAATCTTCAAATCTCAACTGCTGAGTTTAGAGTCATGTAATTTAGCACGGTTGTTTTTAGTGCAACATCAATGAAGAACACGATATAACTTTTTGGGAATTTCCACGGGAATTTTGTCAAATCCCGGAATTTCAATTCATCTGCTTGATCTATAATATACGCATGCGAAGCCGCGGGTAAACGCTATAGTCTCGCTAATATTACAAACGCGTAAGTTTGTAAGTCTGTTTGTTACTTCATCACGTCTAAACCGCTGAACCGATTTAGGTGTAATTCGGTATATTATAGATAGTTTGAGTCCCCGGGAAGGATATTGGATAGTTTTTATCCCGGAAAAAATAGTTCCCGCGGGATAGCCATAAACGATTCTACTCGGACGCAGCCGCGGGCAACAGCTTGTAAATAAATAAATAATAGCTAGATATAGTTTTACTGGGTGGTAGTTTTCTAAACGAAATTTCATAATTGCAGTTAACGACCAGCATACATTGACCATACAGCATAAATTTAATGGCCGAACGCGATATTATAATCTAAATTCAAAGCATTCCTTAACTGCATAAACTGCATTTAATAGTTCGGAATTATGCAAATTTCCGGTTAGAAACTCGATCATGGAAGCATGCTGCTTTGATTAAAGTTTAATCATTAAACAATGACAGAAATATTAAGTTTTCGGAATTTATGTTTGTTTTTATTTCCGGATAAATACAACCCAAGGCTCTTCATGGCTAGAATAGGCCGTTACTGAACCTTTTCATCAGGTAAGATAGATAGGGGTCAATCACGGATAAGTTATATAATTATATAAAAAACGTGCTTAAAAATGACCATGTAGCTTTTGATTGAATAGTGCGCGTGATGTTTACAATCGGCTCTCGACCCTCGTGGGGTACTGCGACGGTCCAAGCCCTCTCATTCTGAGAGAAGGCCTGTGCTTTTCAATAAGGCATAATGATGAGTTGGTATTATTTACGAGTGAGAAACGCGAATGTTTAAACCATTATATCCTTTGTTCTTCCCAAGATCTCAAACTATCTCTTGAGTTGAGTAATACGAGTATTATATTATATTATTATATGCAGGTGGTAGGACCTTGTGCAAGGTCCGCCCGGATTGCTACCACCATCTTGCTCGCTAATCCTGCCGTGAAGCAGCAGTGCTTGCACTGTTGTGTTTCGGCGTGGAGAGTAAGACAGCCGGTGCAATTACTGGCACTTGAGGTATCCCATCTTAGACCTCTAGGTTGGCAACGCATCTGCAATACCCCTGGTGTTGCAGATGTTTATGGGCAGTGGTTAGCTCTTACCATCAGGAAATATTCGCGTGAAAAGGACTTTAATTCATGAGCCACCATGGAACCATTTCACAGTAAACGTCATTGTGACATCGCATTAATTAACAATGAAAATCGTTAAGTATGACTTTTCCTTTAAAAAGGTTCCATGGTGGCTTAATGTCCTTGGTTGTACTACTCACATTCTCATTTATAATTTAAGATAGCAAAGTATTGATACATGGAAACACAAAATCATGTAGGTATTTCAGCAAGCAACGCCGAGCACCTCCGCAATGAATCGTGAACAGCGGTGTATCGCCTTATCTTGCTGACAAATGCGCGGGCGGCACGCCAGAGCAATCGCTCTTGCTACCTTTCCGTTACAGTGATGGCGAACTGTCGATAGTTTTGATATTGATAGTCGATAATTACTACCTACTTAAACTGTTTAAGCACACAAAAACTTGAACGTTCAAAAATATGTAGGAGAAGGGGTCAGACATTATCGTAATCAATTAAATGTCAATCAATTGGACAAATATTCTTTAACGTAATTAATACTAATTACATCTTATGTCATTAAACTACCAACGAACATAAGTAATTAAAGAAAGAAAGAAAGAAAAACATTTATTCGTGACATTTTACAAATTAAAGAAAAAGAAAAAAGGAAATAAAGACAAATTTTGTCACGAAATGGTCCCAATTCCGCATGATGTCATCCTTGCGGCCGACGCTGGTCTTCCGTTGGGACCATTGTGTTACGTGTTAGCAAGTTCTCCACACAATAATCAACCGCTTAGCGGAGCCACAAAACAGATAGTTCAGAAATCAATCTCCATACTAGTGTGCTCACGGACACGATATCTCGGACCGGTTGGGACCAGTGCGAGCGCGGCAACAAAAAAAAAGTTATTATAGCTGTTCAGTGGACGGTTGTTTAAATTAAATAATCGTGAATTTCGCCAATAACGAAATCGTCGCAAGATAGGTACTTTCTGTGACAAATTCATAATATAACAATGACATTAAAATTAAAATATTTTAGTTATTAATTTATATTTCCATTCTTCCCGTTTCATTCTCAACAATAAATCAAACAACTAGATACGAGTGCCACTACCACGATAGTTTTTTTGTGCATAAGCCATAGTTGACAACCTTAGAGCGACCGCCGAGCGTAGGTATGAAAAGTGAAGTACATACAGGAGATTGACTTCTGAACTATCTGTTTTTTGTGGCGGAGCCACAACATGTGCATCGGGCCACAGCTAAGTGAGAACTCCCCTCCATCGCTGTTCGTCGGCTTTTACAACGCCACGACAACCCAGTTACAAGCCAAGCCACGTAATGCACCTGGGGTACCCGAGATGGATGGCGTGATCGGTTGTTGCCTGGCCCGTTGCATGTGTTGGTTACTATGCGCAAGACCAGTTTCTTATTCTAATAATATAATAATGTCGCGCCGACAAATATATTCTTTAAATTATGGCGACGTTTCAGGCGTATGATAGTGGCCGTCATGGTTACAAATAGTTTATATTGTTATATTTAGTTATAGTTAAATAATTTTCTATAAAGGAGACAGGAGGAAGGAAATTATAGCTGCCAAAACGTTATTTTGTAGGAAAAATAAAAAAAACACATATTTAACAAACAATAGTCTATGTTCATCTGGTTGTCGGTCTGTTCATAACAAGTATTGTATATTTACAGTTTTATTTTTACAATACTTATTGAAAAACCAGAATATGATGCTATTACATTACCGCTTTGTTCGTAATTTTTGTGTGTAGGTAGAATCGTTCAATAATTGTTTGGTGGAAATCAAAGTCAGCGCTGCGTGCTGGTTTTGAATTGGTAACAAAAATCAGTCTTTTTTTTTATACGACTGGATGGCAAACGAGCAAGTGGGTCTCCTGATGGTAAGAGATCACCACCGCCCATAAACATCTGCAAACCAGGGGAATTGCAGATGCGTTGCCAACCTAGAGGCCTAAGATGGGATACCTCAAGTGCCAGTAATTTCACCGGCTGTCTTACTCTCCACGCCGAAACACAACAGTGCAAGCACTGCTGCTTCACGGCAGGATTAGCGAGCAAGATGGTGGTAGCAATCCGGGCGGACCTTGCACAAGGTCCTACCACCTGCATATCTCATTAGTGTTGAGTCTACATCAAACCACGTGAAAAAGCACCGCCACTACCACCACCACCACCACCAGGTGAAATGTATTTATCAACCTGTGGCTTATCCAATGCCGGGATATATTTGCTCATGACGGCGAATATAGCCACTTTTTACGTACGAGTACTACACAGCCGTTGGGCTATCAATAACGCAAATTATACGTTTAAAGATAGTTTTGTTAATTTCGATATTAATAATAAACACATCGGGACTTTGCATACTAACAACAATTAATAATTACCTTGGCGTTTCGACCACATTAAAGTGGCCGTGGTCACGAGAGACTCAAGTAATATAATACGTAGTGTATAATGTGGTCGAAACGTCGATGTAATTATTACTCGTCGTTAGCGTGATAAGTTCCGATTGTGATAGTAATTATGAGTGAAAATCCCAAAAGTTTCATCATCATCATCATCAGCGTACAGCAGTCCACTGCTGGACATAGGACTCTTCCATGGCGCGCTACAACACTGTCTTCATCCCCTCGCATCCGTCCGCCGCCAGCGACCTTCTTAATGTGGTCCATCCACCGTACCTTAGGACACCATACGAAATACGAAAGTTTAAAACATTATAATTTTGATAATTTAGGAAAAAAGGAAGAAAAAATAAACATTTATTCAGGAAAAAATATATTTAATCGATACTTTATCAATAAGCGCATATCGAACGGCAGCACTACTTATTTATTAAGCATGAGGGCGTACACAACATGTGCGTGTCACGTAAGAATTGACGTTTGCAATTGTGGCCGTTGAAAAAAGGTGTTTGGTTTTGCTGTTACACGGGTCATTGAAATTTTGGCATGCTTTTTCATTAGCGACTTACAGTTTAGGTACTTTGGTTTTTAAGCCCCGACGCAAAAAGAGGGGTGTTATAAGTTTGACCACTATGTGTGTCTGTGCGTCTGTCTGTGGCACCGTAGCTCCTAAACGGGTTGACCGATTTGAATGCGGTTTTTTTATGAAATCAGGTTTTTTAGCGATGGTTCTTAGACATGTTTAATCAAAATCGGTTCCTTTAGCTGTTTTTGAGATATTGAACTTTGAAGACAAAGTCGGGGGTTTTACAACTTTTAGTTGGTTAGGTTATTCATTTTAAATCGATAATTCATATTTGAAATCACAATGAAGTACACATATAATACTAGTAATTAAAAAACGATAAAATTTATAAAACGATAAAGATTCTCGTAAAGATTGGAGCGGCGACCACGAACCTGAAGGCGAAGCGTCGGCAGACCTGCCACTAGGTGGACTGGCGACATCGCGAGAGTTGAGATGCCAGGATGAAAAATTACGACTGTACGATGGGTACTGGAACTTACTGAGAGAGCACGATAAATACGAAGATTTCCGATAAAATACGATGTATTTTCTAGTGTATATGTCGGCGGCCGATCGTAAAATTCGCCAGATCACGAAATTCCTAGGCACATCATGAAATGGCGCCATTTCGTGAATTGGCTAAGGGACATCTGCCATATCGTTAAAAACTCACCGTTTAACGATTTGCCTAGTGACGTTAAGGCAGATCATGAAATTCCTAGGCATATCATGAAACGCCACCATTTTTTCATGATTTGGCCAGTTTAGGCAGATCACAAAATTCCACGCCGTCATGTCGGTTCTGGCACTTCGCCGACCGCTGCCGCGGCACGCTCGCTTCGCTCGCTTGGCTCGTGCGTTGTGGTCACAGTTCATACTAACCACTCCTCGCTTCGCTTGTCGTACCTAAATTTTTTTTCGGCATATCACTATGTGCCCGGTATACAGCTAGGAATATCGACAAATGCGTTGCTCTAATCGATCTGCCGTATTGTTTCTCAGGCACATCGTGATATGCCTAGTCAACTTTTAGGCATATCATGAAATGGCGCCATTTCTCGATATGCCTAGGAATTTCGTGATCTGGCGGATTTTACGATCGGCCGCCGACATATGGATTCAAATAAAAAAAACAAATATTTTATTCATATGACATTGTACACGCTACTTAATTATTATTTAAATATACAAAAGGATATACTAGGACATAAAATATAAACGTGCCTGAAGATTACATCTTTACTAGGTTCTTTGTGTGACAAAAATATGACTGCTTTCAGTCAGTGGCGTAGCTAGGTAACCTAGGGCCCTGGGGCAAATAAAAAAATGGGGCCCACTGCTATCAAAACTGGTAAGGTTTTTTGAAGTAAACTCATTATATATACAAATACTTTAAAAATGCTAAGCAACTTTATCATCAGCTATAAAGCAGAATTTCGAGGGCCCCCTGCCCGCCTAGCCCCTTGGTAGCTACGCCACTGTGCAGAACATTTATGTTTCTCGCACAAACATAGCAGGCTTGCACCTTGATGGTGGAGTTCAAATAAGTTATAGTATTCTGTCTTTCAATTCACATTTCTCATTAAAACACTGTAAGTAATAATTAATAACGACAACAACCCAAGCTAAACATTTATAAATCATCGACTTGCCAAGTAGCTGCATGGTGTTTCCATATCTTTCGGACCAAACTCCGAGTTATATGTCGGTAAGAACACGAACTCGAAACTTCCATTAACGAAGGCGGGAAACTTCGCCTACTTTGAGCAATTTTCGAATGTTTTTCATTAGCAATTTGGTAATTCCATGCCAAGTAAATACGAGTATGTATAATTAAACCAGTTTCCAATTTAAGTTTGTGATGTCGAAAATAAAGCGATAGTTAGCGATGAAATGCGGCCCAAGCCCTCTCATTCTGAGAGGAGGCCTGTGCCCAGCATTCGGATGTATATAGGTCGTGATGTGACTCCGCAAAAAAAAGCCTTATAGTATGACTGAATAAAATCAAAAAAATAAAGATTAAATATTTTCCGGCTTTATTCAGAAATAATACAAAATATAGTCTATAAAATAATAGTAGAGGAGAATACACATAATATACACAACGATTTTTGACTGAAATAATAGCAGAAAATTTTAAATATAGAAACCCAAGCGAAAGGTATAGGAAGCACAAGAGGTAGACTTGCATAAGTGCTTAGAAAATTTATGAATGGAGTAAAAAACTCAACAGGCTAATTCATGTTTCAGTGACTCAAAAGATCTAATACTCAGGCTGCTATAATATATTAAGTGGTCTATTTTTGGGTTCACCTTAGTAAGATTTACGGTTGCAGATTAGGAAATTATACGTCACATCATCCACTGGTTCTTATGTTTTGTTCATCTTTGCAAACAGAGCAACAGTACGTTAACAGTGTGGCAACAATCATTTCTTGTTTATCAGCCTGAGCGAAAGGAATCAGCAGTTTCAAATTGTAAGTGCAAACTGTGAATACAATTTCCAGCAGTTACCCTGTGATTATCAAGGGAGACTCGCCATTGTCCTTCTTCTTCATGGGGCAGGTTCTGTGTTTGAGCGGTGTATACTCGGCTTGCTCGACCCTTCGCATTCCACCACCACGGCGACGCTTGCACCGGAACCATTGGCACACGTTCGGGCAGCACGGGCCACAGCAGTGTGGCCCAAGTCGGCCCAAACAAGCCTGGCAGAACCAACAGCTGCAGAGTCTACGAAAGAAGTCCGCTGCCTTTCCCATTGCTGTTCACAGTGTCTTTGAGAAAACCAACGCGTAACTGAGAGTGCACCGTTTTTTTGTAAAAACATCCCTGGTGTGTAATTGCTTGCTGCATTTTTAACACATATGATGTCCTTCGTTTAGGGCAGACGGAAGTTGTGTGGGTAGTTTTTGTTTACACATACTTAGATTTTGTAGTTATTGAGGAAAATAGTCCGTTATTTTATTATTGGTGTTGTCTGACACCTGACACATTGGAGGTGTGATTGGGATTTGACATCTTCTGTGTTTCCAGTTTATGGTGACAGTTTTCACTTTACGCGCTTTTTCTTCTCAACATAATAAAAAAGGTTGCCGAAGAAAACAGTTGCACAATCGATCGTGTATTTTGATCTAGATTTCTAATTTCGGTTCTACTCGTCTGTCTATCTATATATAATAATACCAAATAAAGCTATCGTGTCCGTTTGCCTACCTGAATGAATATTCGAGCGTTTTGTCAGCTCTGTTAAACGTCATTACATTACTCATTACCCGTGCTCATTACCATCCCACGTTTATTAGCACAACAGCCAATACAACAGCACAACGGAAGGACAAGTCGCAAGAATTTTCATCACGCTAAATTCATCGGTATTATCTTAATTTTAATAAAAAAACACTTTTAATACGGCTGCGACTCCACTGAGACGGAGACGAGTGGAGCGGAGAGGAGACGTATAGAGATCGACCAATCCCTACACGTCTCCTCTAATTGTAATCGCAACCCGTGTCTCAGCATTACGGTGGTATCGTAGGGAAAAATAATTACCCACCGTATCACCGACCATACCATAGTGGTACGGTGGGTAATAAAGAAGGGCTCCGCTCCGCTCGTTGCTGCATCAGAGGAGCCGCAGCCTAATATTTGCCGAAACGGTAATGACAAAAAAAGCCGCAAAAACGCTGAATGTTTAACAACCTACCCACTTATAAATTAGTTTTTTGCTATAATGTATTATTATTAACACAGCAAAATGTCATCGTAGTTACGTGCAATTTATTAAACTTACGAATGACGATTCTTTGGATTTTTTTTGGTCTTTGGTCCAATATGTCGTATGGAATAACAGACTATACCTTATTTGTAACTGTAAATAAACAATGTGTAAAAAGGAAAGTTCCAAATAAATCGAAACATGTATTTCGGACAAGTACTTATACAATCACAATACGCTTAACAAGACAATGAAGCCTCACACAAATGGACGCACGCAGACAATACGGTATCGATTTCTCATACAAAAGACAGCGCATTTGTTCCGATTAAACGTTACTGTCAATTCATTAATAAATGTTCGGATAAAGGATTTAATTTTATCTTTATATACTATTTATTCTGACTACGTATTTTTCCAAATTAAACTGAAGAACACATTCAAAAAACAAAATAGTATTGCGAAGCAGATCCTCATTATTCCGTTTTTGGTGGTGGTGATGAGGTTTTTTAGTTTCAGTATAATTTGGAGAAAATATTTCTAATGGAAAAACCATAAAAATAAATTACAAAAATCGGGAAGTGAAAAGCTGAATTTCAGTCATCTCTTTCTCGTACTCAGCGGTTACTGAGAAATTGAAAAGGATAGCGAAATAGTTACATGAAAAATGTTGCGCGGTTAAAATTAGATTCAATAAACTCATGGTTGAACAAAATACAAAACAAGAAACAAAAATAGGACAAACAAAGTAACAGTTAAACACAAACAATGGACGCACATTTACATGAAAATATACTGCATACACGCTAGAACCTTTTCACTACAAATTGCATAATGAATACCTGAGCAATTAGAGCGAAGGCTTACTGCGACGAGGTTCACAATTTAAACAGTCGCAACTTTAAATTATCTAAAATTAAATCTGAAGATAACTAAATTGGATCAATTAGCAAAGTGCTGACAGCTACACTATCCCTTTCTCGCTATTGCTTTACTTATTTATTGTGATAGAAATAGGCGGGAAAAATAGGTCGCACAAGGCGTTATCACAGCAATATGTCTCAACTAATTCATGCTTATGCTTAAACGCTTACTAAAACTTGGCTAGCGTTCAACAGACTCAACCTTTTGCATGCCAACAAACAAGAGCCCACTTATAAATGTTTCTAAAATTATTCTAGTACCAGCCTTTTGATCTAAGTCCAAAATTGAACCCAACCAGGGTGGCAATAAGTTCTTTCAGGCTTACGCAAGCTATGCCAAACTCCCCTTTCATAAGTTTGAGCTTGTATGTGAACGCTGACCAGGCTTGGCAAGCGTACAAACGCGTAAGCGATTGGTAAGCGTGGTAGAACTTTGATCATGATCAGCAAAAAAACTGCCACAGTAACGGACACAGAATTGGTGCAACTTTTACCTCCAAATAGAGCAGGGCTAGGCATAACATCCTTCATCATCATCATATTTTAATAAAACTTGTGGTATCCTCATACCGCATTAACAAGTTAGCCAAGTCACGATCACATACTGAAGACGTAGCGAAGGTAAGCCCTTTACAAGAGGGCTAATGATATGCTGACAGCCCAGGAGACTGTCATGTGGGCAACGCAGTACCGGTCGTTGCTGCATTCTTTGGGGTCTTTAGGGGTGGCCTATATTCAGAATGCTCCTGTTCTGACACTTGGCTACCATTTGAAAACCCACGACACACATGCAGTTTTACGCAGCTACTTCTTCACATAGTTCCCTGAACTCTATCAGGTCTGTATGTGGTCTCGCGAAGCTGAAGTACAGATGGTTTCGGCCAGCCCTGAAGGAGAGCAGCCTCAGTTTCGGCGTGATGTGGAACGTCGCCAACTTGTTGGTGCCGTAGAATTGAGAACGGGGGCGGTCTGTATGACTCTTGGGATGAGAAGGGAGTGTTCTGTAGTGTAATTTTGCTGTCAGTATCAACTGCCATCTCTTCCGATTCAATCGGATTCTGAAAACATTTTGGCGTGTTAGTTTTTGTGGCCGTACCTTTTCTCGATTGCATTGACTTAGAAGTTTGATTTTTCACTGGTTCAAAGGGTGGCATACTTGAGTAATTAATAATTTTAGCATGATACCTCTATGCATTCCTTAGACAAAGGTCTTGACAGACGAACGGATCGACTGATTGAATTGGAACGAAGATAATCTTAGTATTTTTTATAAATTAATGATGGAAGGACCTAACGAGGCGAATTGTTCTAAAACGTTCAATACTTACAATTCTGAAAATTTTATAAATCTTTTCACGGCACTATAAATTTTGACTGTCATCCTGGCAAATTTTGAATATACTGTTTTTTTTTTACAATTTGACTTTTAAGTGACGAAATCCATAGACAAAGAGATAAAGGCCTTTAGAGAAAACAAATATGATAATATCATACAAACAAGATACAAACACACAAAAATCAGTATAGTGAACTAAAAAAAAAAACGAGGTAGAAAATTAGGCAGCTTAATACTTAAAAGTGTTCTCATTCAGACAGCCATTTGGATACAGAAATTAATACGAACAGAAACTAAAGAAAGAATCAATGACTAAAAACTATAATAATGTTGGATCTGAGGCTATGAGCACTAAAAACAGCTAAACGATCTCACGTTCTACTTTTGCTAACATTTAACTGAAAATTTTTTTTCGTACTCAATAACGATAACAAAAACCCAACAATGCCAGAAGAGCCAATAACGACATCGAACGCCGGAAGCTCTCCGTGTAGCCACATAAAAACTACGTACATTTATAAGCATTCCACACGTGCTTGATTTCCTCTAAACACTGTCGGAACAATACAAATCCGTGTAAAATTTTCGCTATTTATATTTATTCGCATTGTTCATAGCGATTTTATGCCTCATAACCATAACGCGGCGACGATGCCGCCATCTATATTCAGCACCCGGCAACGACGCAGGGTAAATTCCCCATCCGAAAACCAACACGAACAGTAAATTATTTCACGAAACCCATCAGTGTCCCTTAGTCCGCATAAATTTAAAAAATAAAAGCGAAACAAATGAAATAAAGTATCTCGCCCATCCTAAAGCATTTTCAACCCTAAGCAACCGGCAGGCTGAAAAATGTCCATTCTGCTCGTTAGCAAACGTTAGAAGGTCCCCGAGTTTCGGGTGTTTTCCACTTTTTTTAACATTGTTTGGGCTTAATAAGAGAGAGAGGCAGGTCCGGTTACGGTGGCCGCGAGCGCGGAATTCATAACTACGTTCAGTTTGTCGACTTATTTACGGCCTCCAAATTTTTCACAAGTTCTAAGTGGCCGGGTTTAGAAGTTGCCTGCGAGGTCGCGCCGATTTTTGCCTTGACACCGCTTAATAATTCAACCGACGTGCGCTACGTACTGTTGTTTAAGAAACACTTTACGCCGTGCTTAGGAGAAAATGAGTGGCGAGATTTACGAGCCGAGGTTTAACGGCTAAGCCAGAGTATGCCAAATGTACACTTTATAATTTAAGTAGATTGTACGTGTATTATCGCGAAGAGCTGAACTTTGTGAAGTAAGGGGTGCTAAACTGTGATAACCTGCCAAGTTGGATTTTTACGCAATTTGTTTAAGAATTCTGGATCGTAATGCGTTAAGGAGGCTCTTTTGTAGGTAGCCAAAGTTTAGCTGCTAAACCGCATTACTCGTCGAAAATACAAACTGAGACGTGGATGCACAGAAAAAGCAGAAAAAGAGACCAGCGCTGGGAATCAAAACCAGGTCCTCAGTAATCCGTGCTGCGTGCTATAACCCCTACACCACCGCTGGACAGGAGTCTAGACACGAATTTCAGGAATCCCAGGTTGCTTTTTTTCACTACACTACTTATTATGGTTTACCATTTATTGTCATCATTGTATCAGTAACAGCCTATTCATACACTTGCCTTCAATAGATCTAATCGATTCGATATTGTATTGTAGTGATTTAAGTGGACTATACCTAGTGCCATCCACGAAGATGCGTGATTTTGTCAAAATTAGATATTAATGGCATTGTAATAAGAACCACGACACGCGTCATCGTGAATGACTCTACCTATAAATTTGACCCCAAATTACTCGTGATAAGCCTTTCCCCCTGTCAAAACATAAGACAGGCAATGACTTCATGATTATCTTGAGACACTGATCTTGTCTATTCAAAAATTAGACCGAGAATATTATTTAAAAAAAAAATTAAGTATAACGTTTTTTGTTTAGTGTGTGATGAAGTGCGCATGACCTCGTTAAATTTAAGTTTAAACTTGCACTTTGTGAGTATCTGTGAAATTCTGTAATTGACTCTATAAGCCTTGTAGGCTTTTTTGAATTTCGATTTAAGGCTTAAACTGACAGTTCTTGTATGGATCTGACAGGACTTAAGACCACTTAAACCTAGATTAAAAAGCATACAAGTGGACGTACGTCACTATTTTCGTAATCTTTATTTTTGTATAAGCTGTTGGTTCTCCGCACCTCCGCAAAGTAACGTCTGATTCAATAAATTAACAAAGTAATTGTTTTTAGTTGTTTAATCTTAATCTTTTGAGATCTTCTGCAGCCGACTTTTCCGTGCCGTGTTATTAAGGAACAATAAGAGTTTTCCTCCACTTGTTTGTAAAGAGTCCATAAACCCGGTCGTTTGTCGGGCCGCGGGCGTAGACGTATTACGTTTTATTCCCTCTTCGGACTTTTTGATTAAGTATGTTATATTTGCACAAAGAGCCGTATAATGTTACATTGTTTTATGGACACAAAATTATTATATGTGTTGTAATTAGTTTTACTAACGCGTAAAGCTTTGTAGTGTCGCAAATATCGTCAGGTTTTTAACAGTAGGTACCTAATTAACTAATTATGTGTACCTAACTATTACCTAACATTTATGTATTTCTAGGAAACTAAGTAAGGAAATAAAATTTTGAAAAATATGGACTTAAAATCAAAAAACCGGAGTAAAAAAACGGAGTTATACTGGCGCACCGAGGTGTCCACAAAATTTTGTATAACACATAGGCAAGTTTTTATTCCTATAATTCCCATGGGATGGAAAATTTTAGAGGGAGATTTTTTGGATATAAAGTTTTCTTTTACGTTTTTTACGTAGTGCATGACGACGAATGTCATTTTGGGGAATTTTATAGAAATTGAGCAAATTTAGTCATATCCCGGTTTTTTTTTATGGGACACTTGACACCAATTGACCTAGTCCCAAACTAAGCAAATACTATGGATACTAGGCAACGGATAAACATACTTATATAGATAAATACATACTTAAATACATATTAAACATCTAAGACCCGAGAACAAACATTCGTATTATTCATACCGGCCGGGAATCGAACCCGGGACCTCAAGCTTCGTAGTCAGGTTCTCTAACCACTTGGCCATCCGGTCGTCTTTGACTTGCCAATTTGACTGTCAGATCTAACAGTTAACTCGAGCGAAGCCTCAGGTAAAACTAGTTTTTAAAATCTAACTAAACTGAATCTGAACCTACCGTGAGACTCACTCATATTAAATGATATTGTAACGGATAACTCACGTCTTAAACCGAGTTTAGTTCAGTGTGCGTGTTGAGGCAGCCGCCGAGTCGCGTGCTCCTGAGAAGAAGGGCTACGAAATTGCCCGAAACAGTCGAGCTAAACTCGGTTTAAGGCGTGAGTTATCCGTTACAATATCATTTAATATAAACTGAATCTAGTATGAACTGTGAATGTGGCATGAAACAGCTGCCAACTTCCGTGATCGACACATGTTTGAAATTCATATCATAGCCTGTCTTGTGAAGTCTACATATAATAGAGAAACGCAGAATATATCCGCGCGTAGTATACAGTATACACACTACATTGAGGAACTAAAGCTTACCGCCTTTGTACTTTAAGAAGTACAAAGGCGGACTTATCCCTTTAAGGGATCTCTACCAGTCAACCTTTGAGTGGATGAAGAGCAATCAGTTGTAGTTGTTGGTTGTAGGAGTATTATTTTTAATTTATGTAAGTATTTTAAGTCTTAGATATTTCAACTTCCACGAAGACTTCAAAAAAAGAGGTTCTCAATTCGACTGCATGTTTTTTGTGTGTGTGTGAGACAGTGAGCGAAAACTCGCCACTTGCATCCAACGGTTGCCCGCAACTCTCAAGATATTATCAGTCCACCTAGTGGGAGGTATGTATGTAAATATGTATGTAAACTCTTTTTTGTACAAAATAAATGAACAAACACAACTGACAAACATCGAGATAATTATAAGAAAGAAAGAAAGAAATACATTTATTCACAACACAACAATAGACAACAATATTATTAAGTACGATAGTATAGATAGATAGTAAGATAGTATGTGTCATTGCGGTTGTGAATCGGACACATATGTATATGTACAAAGGCGAACTTACCCCTTTAAGGGATCGGTTTGCCTGGTTCTTGTTTACCACTCGAGGACCTTTCTCCCACCACGGTTAACTGTTCTTCCAGTAATGAGACCCGCCCATTGCCTCTTTAACTTGCATACTTTTTGAGCAAAGTCGGTGACTTTCTAGATCTAGATCTTCGGTGAAGTTTCGTATAACCTACACATGTATACATGTAAAAAGGGTGAGCGTCATAAAAGGAGACAAGATTTTGAAAGTAAATATGCACGCCTTTACATTTGCCTTATTATTAGTGGTGTGGGATACCCAAATTATCTTTTTAGGGTTCCGTACCTAAAGGGTGCCAACGGAATCCTATTACTGAGACTCCACTGTCTGTCTGTCTGTCCGTCCGTCCTTCACAGGGCTCCTTCTTTTGAGCCGTAATAGTTAGACACTTGAAATTTTCTCAGAATATGTATTACTGTGGCCGCTATAATATCAAATAAATATTTAAGGGGGCTTCCATACAAGAAACTGATTTTTTTGCCATTTTTTCTGCTAATGTCTAATTTTGTATAATAGCTAATGGTATAGAACCCTTCGTGTGCGAGCCCAACTCGCACTTGACCGTTTTTTATCTTGTCCAAAAACAACTTACAAAGCTGCCGAAGTAAAATCTTTAAAGCTATTTCGATTCCAAGCCGCACCGTATTTTACGTTTCGATTGACTTCATGTGGTCGGATCCGTATAATTCGAACATTCCTAGAGCAGGACCTCTTGGTCCTGGAGGGCTACTACGAAACTCGAAACTCGAAGCTCGTATCGTACCGTCCCTCTCGCTCTCGTATTAAATAGTATAAGAGTCAGAGGGACCGCACGACGTAGTAGCCATGCTGGATATTTGCAAGCGTAGCAAACTTACATACGACGGCTTTGATAAAAATGGGAACTGTACTGTTTTGAAGACTTACAAAAGAATCTTTATATTTATCACGCATTCTGTCGCTGGCTTTATATTTAGTATATAAATAAATACATTTAAGTACATGATACATGTGATGTGTGTATATACGAGATAGACGGATGATAAACCCGGGTTCACGGTGGATGCAAGCCGCTTCCAACTGAAGCAACTAGAGGTCCATGGGGGAGGCCTTTGTCTAACAGCAGACGTCCAACGGCTGAGATGATGATGATGATGATTTAGTACCTACATGATGACTACTCGTATACCAATTTTTGTTTTTCAATCTTTGAATCTGGAAAATATTGACGACTTGCCTTAACGAAAAACTTAAACACGTCTTAAATTTATACAATATATTTTTATGAACCGATGTGTGTTGAACACAATTATGTTCAATGATTGTCTGAGTTTTGTGGATTTATATGGACTTGTCTCTGGAATAACTAAATATTTTTTTATTTATTTTATTTAATATTTTTACAATTAAAAGCTAGTTTCGACCCGAAGCTCTTGTAAAAATAGCGTTAGTTCGATATTTGGAAGTTACATTTCCAATTTCAAGTACAAGAACTCTTTAGCAAAAATGATTTCGAAGTAGGATAAATGATAACCGACAGAGATAAACCTACACGTTCGCCCGTGCCTCTTTAATCGATATTCACGTTATATTATCGTTCAAAAACCCGCAATCGAGTTATCAAAACACTCGATGTTTTCCTTTTCCGCCGATGTTGATTTTCCACGTTACTCTCACCTCAGTCGATACAGGCGAGACGCAATCGGACGTAAATCGATACCCTGTTCACCTGTCAAAACGGGAAAGGGTCCACAAATCATTGACTTACCCTTTCAGTGGCGCAGGATCTGGCGTTGGGTACTGGGAAATTATTGCTTTTATTTGGGTAACCCGGAGTGCTGTTTTTAGGGTTTTTAAAACGTGGAATCAGCGGGGAAAGGACAACATATTTGATTGATTTTATTCCGTGTTTTTGCTTGAGACCGACTAAAACTAGCGCAAATAGGGTTTCTATGATTGATGTGCTAGTTAATGCTAGTATCGGGAAGTGAGCGATGACATCCACTACCATGAGTTTACAGTGACCGTACTCGATAGCGACGGCGTTAAATTATTTGTAGAATGAATCTTTTGTAGAAAAGAATTGTACAGCGCCTCTACAAATAATTTACGCCGTCGCTATCGAGTACGGTCACTGTAAACTCATGGTAGTGGTAATGGTGTTTTACATAAGTACTTGTATACAATACAATTATCTATTGAATCAGGCGTTACTTTGCGGATGTCCATATCAATGAACTAAATCTAACATCTGGTAGCATGGTGTACGGTTGTGTTGCTCTGAAGATGAGCTCTGGTTCAGTTCGAAACGCGTCAGTGTAGTGTGGTGGTGGTGATAGATTGGTTTGTGTGATTTGTGTTCTTACAGTGTGGAGGTGGAGGAACTGCATAAACATGCATATTTTGGCATACCTAAACTTAACTATCATAAGGTCTAGATCTAGGCGATATAAAATTACTTTTTATGCTCTAGTGCATAAAATAAAAACTTCGTCTAACACCAAGGCGACAGGTGTAAACAGCCGCAAACATAGAAATTCCTAATTTTTTTTAATCATTTTTAATTTTTATATAACTAAAAATCAACCGAATCAAATTAAAAAAAAAATTAGTTTATATTAATGGATGAACAATAAAAGGTACATAGTAAGTGAACAATTGTTTTCATTGTTGCTATTTCATTTCATCGCTATCGAAGTGAAAAGCAGAGTGTAAAACTCGAGCATTAAACCCATTTTCCCCTCGACGTGTCTATCCACCCTCGCCGTACCGGCTCAGGTGGCTATATGAACGTCTCGGGTAAAATGGCTCGTTTTATGCTCTTGTTGTACAATCTACTATTATCGGACACCACAAATCAGTACAAAAAAATTAAGGACGCAAAAAAAATTAAAATGGAGTATAGTTTACAAAATGTAAAGTACTGTTTACGATGTAAGCCTTATGTAAACACTTAAACACCGTTTCCACCAGAGATGTGAGAGGATGTTTTGCGAGGAATATGTTTTTCATTAACCAATAGAAACACTTCACTTACCTCGCCTCGCTTCGCTCAGCTGTTTCCACCAGAGATGTGCTGTAAGAAGAATGAAGCGTTTCTATTGGTTATTGAAAAACACATTGCTTGCAACACACATCCTCGTACATTATTGGTGGAAACGCTGCTCAAAGTTACACAAGATCGTTGCCATTATCAAGCGTTTTATGTCAAAATATGATAATTATAAAGAAAGCGGTTTTAACTCAGATAATTTCTTTTGCTTTTTGTTTCACTGCTGGACACAGGTCTACCCTCATTGCAGAATCGGAGGGTTTGGACCGTAGATCCCACGTGGGCCTACGCGAAATAGAACTACACATGCCATTGCTTCGCAGTTTGTGTAAGTTTCCTCGCGATGCTTTCCTTCGCCGTAAAGATTATGGTAAAATTTGAAAAACTTATCGAAAATACAAATGAGACATGGATGCATAGAAAAACCAGAAAAAGAGACTAGCACTGGGAATCGAAGCCAATAAAATACAAAATGACTCCAAAAAACCAATCGTGATCGAAAAAACTTCTTAAGGCAGTTGTCTCACCGCCAGCGAGGAAACGATTGGCTATCGACTATTTTCTCGCTCAAGAAACGAACAAAAGATATAAGATCCTGTGTGAGTAAAAGAGACACATATATTAATAGTTGATCGCTGGCTATTCACACTGTCGGCGAGAACTCGCTCTTACATCTTTTGTCGCAGCGACAAGAGCTATAAAACTCGCTGCGCTATAGATACTCGCTCAGCGATGTCAGCTTCGCGGCCGCCCCGCACGAGCGGGTCGAGTGGAGCGAGTAATCGCCCGTCGCACTCGATCACTCGCTTACAGCCAGCGACAAAACTACACTCGCTTCTCGCTGCTCACCCACTCGTTTCTAGTTACTCGCTCTACTCGCTTCTCGCTCATCGTCGGCGGTGGGACAAAAAGCTAAAGCTAGGTTTTGAGCCCGCGATGCTCCGCTTGAGATGACATAGACCAATCCGCTATACCACCACACCACGGCTTTGTCTTGTTACACTTTATGTTAATGTATTTGCAGGTGGTAGGACCTTGTGCAAGGTCCGCCCGGATTGCTACCACCATCTTGCTCGCTAATCCTGCCGTCAAGCAGCAGTGCTTGCATTTGTGTTTCGGCATAGAGAGTAAGACAGCCGGTGAAATTACTGGCACTTGAGGTATCCTATCTTAGGCCTCTAGTTTGGCAACGCATCTGTAATCCCCCTGGTGTTGCAGTGTCTATGGGCGGTGGTGATCTCTTACCAACAGGAGACCAGTCGAATAAAAAAAAAGATAAGTGAAACATTCATTTCAATAGAGTCATCATCATCATCATCCCAGCCTATATACGTCCCACTGCTGGGCACAGGCCTCCTCTCAGAACAAGAGGGCTTGGGCCGTAGTTCCCACGCGGGCCCAGTGCGGATTGGGAACTTCACACGCCCCATTGAATTGCTTCGCAGGTTTGTGCAGGTTTCCTCACGATGTTTTTCATCACCGCAAAGCTCGTGGTAAATTTCAAATGTAATTCCGCACATGAATTTTGAAAAACTCAGAGGTGCGAGCAGGGGTTTGAACCCACGACCCTCGGCTTGAGAGGCGATAGGTCAAACCACTAGGCCACCACGGCTTCTTGCTACATCATGCACTTGCTACGTTTAATACCCACTTAATGTTTAGCTCTGTAGGTTGCCACTGAAACCTGAATAGTCTTGTACAAGTCTGGATTCTAGTGCTAAGTATGCTTGGATTATGCGTTAGGGTTCAAAGCATAAGCCGGAGCAGAAATATTAACAGCATAGAGTGACATAGAGCGAAAGTCCTTTGACTGTTCGACTCGGATGTCGCAATAAAAAAAACGGTCAAAATTTCGAACTACTTCGCTCACCCGCAACTTCTGGTAGCATGGCGAACGGTTGTGTTGTTCTGATGATGAACTCTGGTTGAGTTTGAAACGGGTCGGTGTAGTGTGGTGGTGATGATAATGAGGGCTATCGTTTTTTGTCTCACTAGATGGCGCACTGATGCGTGAGGTTTTTATGTATGGCTTTCGAAGTCTGTTATTACGGGCGTGAAAACAAAGTATAGATTAAAATCATATTTAATACACCTTAAAACCGTACCATAAAAATATCGAGCATGCCACAGTGTTGCATAGTCCCCGTTTTGTTCGGAAAAAAGGGAGGACAAAGGTTTCTGAAAGACAAAACTGTCTCAAAACACAGACATTCATTGCCCGGGAACGCATATTTGCCATAATTAATTTCAGATATTGCAAAATATTCACAAAATTATTCTAATTATAAATAAACCCACGTAGCTCACCCAAAAACTATGAGATTTGACATTTCGGAGACCTCACGCTACACTAGCGCCTCTAGCGGCAAATTCATACGCGATAGCCCTCATTGGGTTTGTGTGACTTGTGTGTTCTTAGTACTTACAGTGTGGAGGTGGAGGAGTTTCATAGATGTATAGGTAGCACAGATTGATGTAGGTCTGGGACAGGTAGTTCCACCAGAGTTGAGGTCACGCACACAAGAACATGTCGTGTAATGAGGCAGCAGGATTTCGACATTTACTCATTAATTTCATTCATTCTCCTTTTGTGAAATCAGTTTTTTTTAACCCCCGACGCGTCTGTGTGTGTGTATGTCTGTGGCACCGTAGCTCTTAAACGGGTGGACCGATTTGAATGCAGTTTTTTATTTGAAAGCAGGTTTTCTAGCGATGGTTCTTAGACATGTTTTATCAAAATTAGTTCAACCGTTTTTGAGATATTGAACTTTGAAGTGACAATGTGTGTGTGTGAGTATGGCACTACCGATTGCTATCGTGTAAGCTCGCGGGTGAGCAAAGAAGTTGTTTGTACTTCAAACTAATTTTCTTTCGAGACTTGTACCATCCCATCAGTACTAAAGTTCCCTTAACGATTCCTCAAGAAACGTGTCTGCAATGCCGACAGGTCGGAAGTGGGTCAACTGCTCTGAATGCACCTGTTTGACCTACAACCGCTGGAACCACACGTACAGGAATTACTTATTGCCAGCGAGCATTTGGGTCAATCAACTTTCGAGACGTAATTCCTACAGGTGTAGAAAAAGTAGGTGATCGAGTCGAAGCCATGGAGGAAAAGTCGACGTGAAGAAGGTGGCCGGCACATTTGGATCTGGAGTGTTCAATGCCGCGAAGAGTGGAAGTTATTGAGGGAGGCCTACACCAAAAGGATCGAGAAAGGCTGAAGAGGCAGAATAAAAAGGTGATGTATTTGATTTTTCTACTTCTAAGTCGCTACACCACCATCTACCATGCTCTTGGTGAATAATTTTTTTTTGTTTGTTACCCGACTGCCCGAAGGTGGTTTATGTTTTTCGAGCGTATTGTGTATGTATCGTATCTTGAAAAACAAAATTTTTCACCTCTAAAAATGATACAGAAGCATTTTAACACAGTTTAATTATGCGAGCTGACATATTATGTTTAGTGACGGTTTGATTCTCAAGGTGCGGTATGTTATATGTATGTAGGTATGTGTTATTAAATTATAAAAATCAAGGCACCCGACTGGCTTAAAAACTAAAAGGAAGAAAATAGGTTTAGTGGTCTAGAACTCTGTTAAGTAGCTAATTTAAAGTTCAACAGTCCATTTAAATTGTGACGCTCGAAAATTCTTGGTAATGGGGTCCCGACTGTTGAACTTTAAATTAGCTACTTAAAAGAGTTCTAGACCACTAGACTTATTTTCTTCCTTTTAGTTTTGAAGGCAGTCTTGTGTTTTTATTTTTTTAATTTAATGTTTTTTGTTTGTTGTTTGTTACATTTTTGACAGAGTGGTCAGGGTCGTGGGTCGAGGATCAGTACTTAGGTGCTTTTTCCTTGCCTTCTACACCGCTGTGTTAGAGTCTGGAGTTTGTAGTTCGTAAAAGTGGTTTAAAAAGAACTTGCATTTGAACCAACAAACAGGGCAAGTTGAATTAAATAATGTAAAAACAGCAAAGTAGCGATCATAAAGTGATACATTGCGTGCTAATTTGTTTTATCAGGAAAAAACTTTTTTTAATAAATCGTAATGAATGTGTGTTTATTAGGACCCGTATTAACTACACATAAAGTTTGTGGATATAATAAAAGTACACGCTGTCTAATCGAGTGTAAGGGCATGGACTGTTGTCGTACTTAGTCAAACCAGGACATGTGGTAATGTCTGATGCAAATGAGTAAAGTTAGCCACTGGGACGACCAAAATCCAACGTCGTGTCTTGTTCACAGAACATTCGAGAACATTCGAGATTGTTCTTGAACTTACCACTTAGAATCTAAACGCTGTACGTGTCAAGTTTTAATTATGTTAAGCTTATTGAAACTACTTAAGAATGTGTGAAAATATCTGACACCACTCTATTGTTAATGGCGTAGAAGCGTGTTCGAATATTTTTGATAAAATTTTTGCTCACAAGTTTATGAAGTCGACTGTAAAATATGATTAAATATTGTTTTATAGTTCCAATAAACATAACAAAAATAAAGTTTCAATAAAATGATGTAATTAATTATCTTAATTCTTGATTATCTTTTACCATAGCGTCTTATAGCGTCTTTTGCCATAGTGTCTTGGGCAAATCAACTTCATTTGACCTGTTGATAGTTCCTCTAGTAAACTGTTATGCAATTATAATGGATGGCACTTTAGATGGAGAAGATGGTTCTCTATCGTTTGCCCGAATTTCATATGCCCGAATGTATCGTTTTCTAGAAATTTCATTTGCCATAAAGTAATTTATTTCTGAAATAGTAATTTCTTCGGAGTTGATATTAAACTAACCTAACCTAACCTACTGCATTATATATGATGACATTCAAAAAAATCCTGAAAACAGCACGGTTCTATACCTACTATATTTTATGGCAAACGTTGGCATGGCAAGTAAAACTCGGGCAAATGAAATTCGGGCAAGTAAAGGTAAACGATAGAAGATCTGTAAATTTTTAGAGGTAGGTAGGTACATTCAGATCTAAGATAGGGTTTTTATTAATGGCAATATACGAGTTTGAATCGAACAGCCGATGGTATCAATGACAAAACGAAGGAAAGGGTCGGAAACATTAAAAATATCATTGAGCGAGCATTTCTTGTATATTTATTAATTTTGGCGATCTGGGAGATTGCGCTATGCTATCAGCTTTAATACAGGAGTTTTTAGAAGCGAACATGAATCTAGTTTGGTCTCATCTCTGGAAAAACGTGTGTTTTTGAGTTTCAGCAAAAAGAAGAACTCCAAGCGAAGCTCAGTAGCCCAGGTGTTTTAAATTTTAATGAGCATTTTACTTTATTTATTGTGTTTTTTTTAAACGGTACTAATACTTAACAATCTGAATACCAGCAATTTGAGCCAAGAAAAAGGTGAAGAGAAGAATAACTGGTATGGTAACAACCTCACAGATGCCCGCCTTAATAGCTTTTAGTCTGAAAAAAGTTTCTAAAGACTTTTACTTCACCTTTAAAAGGAATACGACATGAGATTTCCTAACGAAGCAAGAAAAGCTCTATTATATTTTCATTTAATGCTGCTTTCGCGTGCTACGTTCATTAAAGCCTCGGCAAAATAAAAGAAAATAAGAGCAACGCCATCCTTTAACCGCTGAAAATTCTTCAGGATTCCATGCATATGTATATTGCATTAACTAGTTACATTTTTCAGTCTCGCAACATCGAGTAAACACATTTAAAAAACAAAAATATTTAATCGGCCGTTTCAGCAAGTGTGTTTTCATTTAGTCGGACAGTAATTTGCGCTCGGGACTTTAAACGCACCCACATAAATCAAAATGTCAAAGGAGTACGTAAAAATCAGTTAGGCAGGGAGTCTGTCAGAGAGGGAACCAATTAGGGAAAATATTGCGGTCCCGCGTAATCTGGGACCTCCCGGTGCCCAGATTGATTCACTACGGTACGTATAAATATTTTAGAACGCGCGGCCTCTAGCTGAACGCAGCGGTTCCTTTGCCGAGCACGTCGCGTGGCGCTAAATAAAAAATATGCGGACGTTGTCTTTGGTTTCACATTTTGTTGGTTTTAGCGGGAAAACATCTGTCACGGACACGTAGCGGATTGTTTTGCGAATTCTGTTTTATTTTCTGTTGGTTTGGAAAAAGATTTATATTTTCGGAATGTTTCGATTTGAGGGTTAAAAGTTTGAGGTGTCATTTAACCTTTCGATGTTAAATTTCTGTATTTTCTGTGATGAAAATGTATGTATTTTTTTTTCAAATTTTTTGTACACATGGAAAGCTACAGCATCTTCACTTTTGTAACGGCTTGTTTTATAACAAACGTATAGCGAGTTATCCAGTGATGCCTAGGCCGAATGTGAAAAAACCCAACTCCCGGCTATTAAGTGTAACGGACCCTTTTAATGGCCACTTAGGGAAAGATCGGGCTGATCTACACTGAAGAGGCCCCCGATTCCGGACGATTTATAAAATTGGTATCATTTTTTGGCTTATTACTATCAAGTTGGTCATTCTCCGGCCACGAATAAAATAATAAGTCAGGAAGCGTAACTCAGAAAAAATCCACACAAAAAGTGGGCAAACTTCAAATACTAATCATATTCGAGGTTGAAAATAGACGTGCTTGTTGATTAGTTAAAATTCAGCAGGGACGAACAAAGCAAGGATTGGTTTGCGCACGTGATACAATATCAGATGCACGACAAATGACGCGCAGAACACGGTTTTTAAGCCCCGCCTACTAGGACACGGAAAAGCCATTTATCTAACGCAGTTACAATTCCTGACTTATTATTTATTCGTTTTTTTCCGAGCGTTTAAAGCATTTTTTTTATCAAATAGCTGGAAAAAGAGTATGAGGGTCACCTGATGGTAAGCGATCTCCGTCACCCATGGACACCTACAGCATAATTAGGACTGCGGGTGCGTTGCCGCGGCCTAAAGGGGAGGGGATGGAGGAGGGGAAAGGGGGGAGTGGAGTAAAAGGGGGGAGGGGAGTTGGGTCTCCGTATCTCCCACTCGCCGTACGAAACACAGTAGCAAAACTCCTATTTCACGCCAGTATTCTGTGAGAGTATGGTACTAACCCGGTCGAGCCGGCCCATACATACTGCAGCCAGCAAGTGGTTACAGTAAGGCTCTACCACATGTAATGCATCCCCGCTTAACTCAATATTTATTGGAAAAAACAAAAATCACTTTAAATAATGACAATACAAAACAGTTTACGATGGTTAAATAGTACTTAGACGCCTTCTCGAGCTACCAGTTCGATACAAGTGCAGGCAAGGAAATCCAGGGGAGAAAATTATGACCAGCGGCGGACTAACATTATAGACGAAGAAAAACTGATTAACTATTTTTGAAGAATGTAGTCATTGTTCTCATTTCTCAGCCAGAGCGTCGTAAAATAAATGGTAAACTGACAGCTTATAAACGTGAGCTCAATAAACAGAACAATCCAATATCGGCATGCCCCAAACAAATGATCGGACACCTGGTACGGCTCTTATGGAGCTCACAGTCGCTACGAGAAATTCTACGATCAGACTGCACCGATATATCGTAAATTCTCACGCCACGTAGGTACCATCAGCCAAATATGTGGTCTACCACTTTAAAGTTGATAATCGTTTGCATGTGATAAAATTTTAATGCCAATACACGTGTTTTATAATTGTAATTTTATTCACCAAGAAGTGTAGCGACTTAGAAGTGGATAAATCAAACACATCACCTGTTTCTTCTGCCTCTTCAGCCTTTTTCAACCCCCTTGGTGTAGGCCTCCCTCAATAATTTCCACTCATCGCGGCATTGAACACTCTGGATCCAAAGTGCCGGCCACCTTCTTCACGTCGACTTTTCCTCCATGGCTTCCACTCGATCACCTACATTTTCTAAACCTGTATCAATTACGTCTCGAAAGTTGATTGACCCAAATGCTCGCTGGCAATAAGTAATTCCTGTACGTGTGGTTCCAGCGGTTGTAGGTCAAACAGGTGCATTCAGAGCAGTTGACCCGCTTCCGACCTGTCGGCATTGCAGACACGTTTCTTGAGAAATCGTTAAGGGAACTTTAGTACTGATGGGATGGTACAAGTCTCGAAAGAAAATTTGTTTGAAGTACCATCAGCCAAATATGTGGTCTACCAACCTAAAGTTGATAATCGTTTGCACGTCATAAAACAATAAAGGCAATAGACGTGTCAGTCATCTTGTATGTTACGACATATTCATTTGATAGGAATTTATTTAAAAATGGATAGACCAATTTGATGGTACATGCTAACTACTTACAGTTATCGTAGCGATCCTTCAGTTCCAATTGCGACCGACGACGCAATGGCGGTTGTGGGTTTTATGCGACCAAGGCAAATATTAAAACAATTCTTATATACTTGTGCAATAATATAAGTCCCGTTTGTGGTATTTTGACTATAATTATTGATTTCTCTCTTACTCACATGGCGGTTTAATAATACCTTATCGCCCCACAAACAGCGGCAGACAAATGTAGAGTAAAAAGCCACGTTGGCAACAGCTAAACTCATAAGTGCCGTGTGCGCTGAAGCGAGGTTGTCGCCAATTAGTGCTCTGATTGAATTCCAAAATTGCATCTGGATCAAATAGAGCACTATTTGGAACCGTTCAATTATGCCGCGCGTGAGAGATTAGACTGATCGGTTATAGTAGATTGATAACCAAGGGTGGAAAGTGACCCATTTCACCTGAGATATTTCAGCGATTATTCTAATAGTTCGAGATTTTATTTTCTTATTAACTGACTTCAAAAAAGGAGGAGGTTATATGTTCCACGGTATGTTTTTTTTGTTACTGTGTGTACACTTGTATATATACCTACTTAAGGTAAGGTACTCAACTGGCCGGCTCCGATTTATTTTATTTTTCTATGTTAGAGAGGAGTCCAAAATAACGGACACGTATTTTTTTTAGCTTCCGAAACTCAACCTATTCGGATAAATTGACCTCCAAAGTACTAAAAAGTGAGCAAACCAAACAAAGTGCTGTTAATAGTTATTTGTGCAACAAGAGAGCAAAGTTGTTTTTTGTTGCGAGTGTTGATTTTGAATCCCGAGTAAGCGAAGGATTCTATTATTGAATCACGAGCGTTAGCGAGTGATTCTAGGTTAGAATCCTGTGATCAGCAAGGGATTGAAATACACGAGATGCAAAAAAACTTTGGTCTCGTGTGACACATACAATTTTTCACCTCAGCAGCGAGAACATAATTTAAATGTAACATAAGAATAAAACCACATATACCTACCTGTTTACGAAACAAACACATTTTTTTCAAATAGAATCCGATTATTATCAAATATAATAATACATTTAAAACCATAAAAAGAGTCCAGTAGCTACAATACAAATCGCATACTCATAACATGCAATCTTAACTTCTTGTACTAATGTCACACTTATTTTTTAATACTGCAAAAAGCCTCATCTCGGGTAATTGAAAGGTTGAACAATTAAACATTTAAATATGATTTTTATTAAGATTTCTATTACATAAACATAAATAGATTTGTTAAAAAATCATTCAATTTAACAAATAATAATTATACTGTAGAGGCAGTATACGGAATTCTTTTATAAAAAAAAAAACAAGAGATGCGGCTTTCGTGCAACGAGGTTGCATACTTTATTAAAAGATCGGGAAAATTTACATTTGGAAATATTTCGATATATTTTTAATACCAAAAATTTAATTTAAGTTTGTTATCGACAAATTTGATCCTATCTCTTTCTTTTTTCGAGTTGGAGTGAAATGACAGATCAAAGTAAAGTTCAAATATTTGGAATTCAGTGAGTAGACCCAACACTATACTCAGCATTTAAAAAAAATAATTAAAAAGTTACTTTGTCTCACGGAGTGAGCAAAATGCGATTTTGCTTACTGATTTCTCATAGCAAAACCTGCCTGTTTAAGGTGCTGAGGTGAAAAGCAAATTGCTAGTTAATTACTGGTTTGATTATATGTTGGAGAACATGAAAAAATAATGGACCGGTGTTTTATTATTTCGGCTCCAACTCATATTTTACAAAAAAATAATTACCGAAGTATGAAACTTTGAAGGGTGATAATAAAAATAAAACAAATTGGAACCGCACAGCTGGGTACCTTTCCTTGTTAGTAGAAGAAAAACCGAATTGATAACCTCCTCCTTATTCTTTTGAAGTAGGTTTAAAATATAAAAAAAAAATTAAAAGATATTATTATATTTTTGCCGGAGTTTTATGAACCCATAATTTTATGTTGGAACCCGTCCATAAAATCACATCACTACACATATTCGGAGGGGTGCAGTCATGTCAGCACCGGCGGCGTTTGTTTATTTGTGTTGGCAACGCTTGCTATGGTTTTGATTTTTTCCCACCTTTTTGATAACACGCTTTTGTTTGCAAGCATTCGAAATTCAAAATTTTAAAGCTTACGTGAAATTCATTGACTTAAAACAAGGGCCAAGTATACAATGCCGTATAACACATAAAAGTAAGTCTAGGTGATTAACATAAGTAAAATTGACCTGTTGTATGTAGTAGTAATGCACAGAATTGATTTGGAATTTAAGTCATTTTTCGAATATGGGATGCTAATTTGGGCCACAGCTGCCCCATCTACAATGACGTAAATTATGCGAAAAAAAATTACGTCTAATGTGATCATTTTTCAGAAGTTCCCACAAAGCCTGGGGTTACAACATTCATCGCGATGCAGGTATACGATATTAAGGTGTTACATCATCTGACCCCTTCCTTAGGGTTCGTAAAGAAATCGGAAGTCTTTCGGTGTAAAAGTGCCCTTACAAGGGCGATATTTTGAGCAATAATTGCCTGTCATATTAATGGATCTATCTGCACGTAGTAGAAACTGAAATTTATAGATGCGGAAGTATGTATGTGTTTTCTACCCCTTCACGCTAAAACGGCTGGGGGGATTTGGGTGAAATTTGGTAGCTATATAGATAGCTTGACGCCTATATAACGAATGGGTTACTTTTTATCCCGGTATCATTATGGTATCAGAATAAGATTTCAAATATTCAACCTCTATAAATCCAATATGTAACTTTGGGGTATTCCTATGGAGCTTTAGTGAAACCCAGGAATTACAATTCAACTGCCGTATAACGGGGTTACTTTAAAATGCAGGGGCTACTTTGGAAAACAGTTTTTACGCCATGTCTTTATTTTTTTAGACTATCTGTGGCAGTGAAATACCTACCTTCAAAATTACCCAACTTTTTACTTCATTTGCTCAATCGAGCTATGAATATATTTGCATTTTTATAACCATTTTAAATGTATCAAATTAGCCCCAAAATTTCCTAAAGTAACCCCAGTTTACGTGCTGGATCTAATAGTTTACGTAAACGAAACCGTGGGGTAACACAAGTAACTTATAAATTCGGCTCTTCGATGTTGTAATATATTTCTTGAACCGTCCAGCTAAATGAGGCTTGAGGAAGATAGCCGCTTACCGATTGTCTATTCTATTGCGCTATATCTAAATGCTAGTCTGTGAAAACTTTTTGTCTCGTTTTTTATCTCCATTGGAGCTTTCGTCTATTGTTTTTACCCGACTGCT
Source organism: Choristoneura fumiferana (assembly GCF_025370935.1). Taxonomy (NCBI): domain Eukaryota; kingdom Metazoa; phylum Arthropoda; class Insecta; order Lepidoptera; family Tortricidae; genus Choristoneura; species Choristoneura fumiferana. The sequence goes on along the minus strand of NC_133489.1, from coordinate 20,967,374 downwards.
TTCAGTAACAAATGGGTTATGTCTTTATCTGATCCCAAGATAGACGTTTTATGTCCACTTGTTTCTTATAGCTTGTCAGTATCTAGACAGTCTCTTCAGTCTTATAACTAGATAACCTAAAAAGCTTGTGATATTCTCACGGGATTGAGATTTAGTAATGTAAAATTCGAAAATCTCAACCGCTAAGGTTAGATATTAAATTTTGTATGAGTGATCTTTACGCAACTTAAATGATTTTTCCCCACTGCACGCACCCATCTCCTATAAAGCACCTCATTACAAAAGCAAGGACCTAGTGTTTTTGGTTCTGAGGCAACTCTGCCCCAAAAAAAACCTCATCGCGATAAACAAGACCACCAAAAAAAAAACATGTCATGTCCAATTATCGACTCAAAAGCAGTTAGGTGTGTAAGTAGAAACTACAAATATTTTAGTAGTTCAAAGGTCGTGAGCTTTACCCATTCAGTCCATGTTACGTAGGTTTTGACTTAATTTCGAGCGCAATTTACACATTCATTAACGTAGGTCGTCTAGACTTACGATGAATGGTGTACGTATGTAGCAGATAACTAATAAATTCGCCCACTCCGCCATTTTTATTCTCATTTGACGACCGTTAAAACGCCAAGGAGTTCTCGACTGGCCATAAATACTTCGTAAAATCTTCTTTTCTGTCTGTGCTGCGATGTCTGGGCTCTAGAGTACAAAGATAAAAAATAAGATAAGTTTTGCCAGATAAGTGTATTAATATTTGATGACTTTGCTTGCAGTGTATTTTGCCTGTAAAAACTCAGCAGTTTGCACAGAAAGAAGTAGGTAATAACAAAACGTGCTTTTTAATTTTCAAAAGATGAGCTGAAACCAAGTGTAGTAAGGTTCTACTCACACAAGACAAGAGTAATGCACTCATAAGCACTAAGCGATATTTGTAAAACTCGAAAAGGATATTAAAATATCCTTTTTAGGGTTCCGGAGCCAAAAGTTACAACCACTAAGTACCTAGGTGTGATTCTAGACCAGCGGCTATCCTGGCAACCGCATATTGAATATATAAACACCCGCATTAGAAAATTAATCTGGATTTTTAAAATTCTTAGACATGTTGCAAATAAATCTTTACTTAACCAGCTGTACAAAACCCTTGCGCAATCAGTGTTGAGTTATTGTATTGTAGTATGGGGTGGGGCTGCGAAAACCAAACTTATCTTGGTAGAGAGAGGGCAAAGATGTCTGCTTAAAGTAATATACAAACTACCTTTCAAACACCCAACTAGTGAACTATATAAAACCAGTAGCGTCCTATCAATAAGGAAATTGTACATCTTAATAAGCATCCTTAAACTACATAAGACTTTAATCTTTAACCCATCATTAACCCAACGCAGGGTAAACCATGTAGTAGCCCCCACATGCCCTTCAAAATCTAAGTTTGCCAAAAGACAATATACTTCCCTGTCGTCCCGTTTATATAACAAAGTGAACAAAATCCTAAATATTTACCCAATGAATAACATAAAATGTAATAAAACACTGTTACAGTGGCTCTGCACGTTGTCCTATGATGACACTGAATCACTTCTTCTATGAGCTATGTTTTGTCTTTTGCAAGCTTTTATTTTACAAAGCTGTATTAAGACTAATTCTTGGGTTTTTGCTGTCCGATATATATAGTCATATATAAGTGTATATACTTAGGAAAAACCGTCACATCTCAACCATCATAAAGCCCACATAAATTCACACACACACACACACACACACACACACACACACACACACACACACACACACGCACACACACACACACGCACAACTTATTACCTAATTAATATAATTGTATTGTCACTGTATAGTGTATTAGTATAAAATTTGTATTTGTGTTTGTTACTGTATCTGCTAAATTGTAAAACAACTCCGGAAGGGAGGAGCGGAACCTCCTAACACAAGTATTGTCATACTTACCAGGAGGGGCCGAACATAAATACTGTGTAACATTAGTTGATACTGAATAATATTTTTGATTTTTTTTTTTTTTGAAAATGGCAAAAACGGAACCCTTATAGTTTCGCCATGTCTGTCTGTCTGTCTGTCTGTCCGTCCGTCCGCGGCTTTGCTCAGGGACTGCTAGAAAGCTGTAATTTTGCACGATATATATGTATGTAAACTATGCCGACAAAATGGTACAATAAAAAGTAAAAAAAAAAAAAATTGGGTACCTTCGATAGATGTAAAGTGGGTTTTTTCATCCAACCCTATAGTGTGGGGTATCGTTGGATAGGTCTTTTATAAGGGGTTTGCTAAGGCGATTTTACGATTCATTGATTTTTGCGAAATATTCAACTTTAAAGTGCAAATTTTTATTAAAATCGAGCGCCCCCCCCCATCTAAAATCTAAACCGTGGGTGGAAAAGTTTAAAAAAATTCAGGATCGTAGTAAGTACCTATATCAAACTTTCAAGGAAAACTATAACGGCTAAGTTTGCTTGAGAATTATTAGTAGTTTAAGAGTAAATAGCATAGGTAAGCCTAGAATATTTGACAGACGAGTAAAGCGTAACATAAGAAAAGATATCCGACGTTGCAACACACAATTGGTTGAAGAGGCCCTAATTAAGAACCGTGCTCTCAGAATAGCCAAGAAAGGAATTTCGAAATCGAAATCATGGATAACTAGTTTAAAGGATGAGAATGGCACACATCACCGCAATCGTAGCAAAGTTCTTGATATATGCACCAATTTTATAAATCACTATATTCAGATAATTCCAAAGAGAGTCCTAATTTCGAGTGCTTCCGTCCTGATTCCGTCCCCTTGATAACTAATGATGAAGTTAACGCCGTCCTTAAAACTATGTCATACGGAAAAAGCCCGGGTGCGGATGGCGTCACTACTGAGGCGCTGAGGCTGGGAAAATCAGTTCTACTACCCTACATCACAAAGTTATTTAATACAATATTATTTACTGGTCAATTGCCACCTATGTTTTGCCATTCCAATATAGTAGTTCTGTACAAAAAGGTGATAAAAGCGACATTGGACTATCGTCCCATAAGCCTAACTTCTCACCTTTATAAAGCATTTATAAAATCATTGAGCGTCGCATTGCCGGGCAACTGGACAAGAACCAGCCAGTAGAGCAGGCCGGGTTTCGCCCCGGGTTTTTCCACCACCGATCACCTCCACACTCTAAACCAAATAATAGAGAAAGTAAACGAGTTCAATGTCCCTCTGTATCTTGCGTTCGTAGACTACTCAAAAGCATTTGACAGCTTAACACACTCTGCAATCGTTACATCCCTACGTAACCAAGATATAGAGCCATATACATCAATCTCCTTCAATCCATTTACAGCAATAGCACAGCAGATATCAAGCTCCAACTTCAGGTCAGTCTTTTCCTATCGAAAAAGGTGTTAAACAGGGCGACCGCTGTCTCCCAAACTGTTCACCAGCGCCCTCGAAGAACTCTTTAAAAGCTTAGCAGTCTTATGGGAAAACAGGGGCATAGTTGTTGGTGACAAGAGATTAACTAATCTCCGGTTCGCTGACGACATCGTCCTTTTTTCCCAAACAGCCCAAGACCTCGAATTAATGCTGCAAGAACTGAGCACTGCAAGCCTTAAGATTGGACTAGCGATGAATAGGTCAAAGACCCAACTTATGACCAACAGCACGAAACGACGGATCTCGGTAGATGGGCAGAAAATACAATATGTTGACGAGTATATATACTTGGGCCAAGTAGTCTCTTTCAGCAACCGACAAGATAAAGAAGTCGAAAGACGAGTCGAAAACACCTGGAAGAGCTACTGGTCCATGAAACAGCTTATGAAGGGAAACCTTCCAATAACACTTAAGCGAAAACTCATCGACATGTGTATCCTGCCCGTCCTAACCTACGGTGCACAAACATGGTCCCTGACTGAGAATCAAAAGTCCAAACTTAAGGTTTGCCAAAGAGCGATAGAGCGTAGCATATTAGGTGTGAAACGGATGGACAGAATCCGGAACACCACGCTGCGCTCAAAAACACGCATAACCGACGTTGGGAAAAAGACTGCTAAGCTAAAATGGGACTGGGCTGGACACGTCTGTCGCATGCACCCACAAAGGTGGGCTCGTACAGTTACTTGGTGGGTGCCGGAGAACGGCCAGCGACATCGAGGCAGACCGAGAAGGAGATGGCGGGACGATCTGGACACGTACGCAAAGGAATGCCTGACATTGCGTCAGAACGAGAGTTGTGGAGGTCAAGAGGGAGGCTTTTGCCCAGCAGTGGGGACACTATACAGGCTACTTAAAAAAAAAAAAAAAAAGCCTAAGGTATAAAATATACTTAAACTTGGAAGATTCTGTATAAAATACGAAATCCTTAGAAATATATTACTTATTTTTTTCGTATTTTAGGCGTGTCCGACACGCTCTTGGCCGTTTTTTAATCATTGTCAACTCGCAACTAATTTTAGCACGTCCACCCATCAATCAATATTACGCTAATAAAGTTCGCCTCTTGTGGTAACTTTGCCCAAAGAGCACTTTTCAAAGAAACCCGTTAGAAAATAAAAAACAGAGTTGGTTATAAAACCGATTTATGACACTGTTTTTACCAGAAAATAGATTAAGTTTGTCGTTGTGCCCACCGCAAGTTTAATTGTTTTACCAAATTTATTGTCGAGTTTGAGACGTGTTTTGGCAATAGAGGCATGTGCTTGTGTAAAGGTAAATTTGCAATATGAGACCAACTTTTAACTTAATTTTTATCGGTAGCATCTTTATAGCTTAATGTTACATATAAGTTTGTTAGATCTAAGTAAAATAGTAAATATCTAAGTACCTATGTGTTTTCTGTACTGCTTAATACTATTTTGTGGTCAATAAAGAGAATAAAGAGTCATTGTATTTTGTTAATTGCACTTTTGTTTAAAATTAATGAAGACAACATTGCCCACTATATAAAAAGTGCTAGGGTTTCATCAAGTCACCCAAAACCACATTTAAGGGTGCCAGCGAACACAGTAGATTAAATTAGCAACCTCTACAATTCGTGGATATGGGACGATCCTGTGAGGCTAGCGCCAAATGCGCTAACTAAGTTTCCCCGGACCACACAGTCACGGGAGCGACAGAAATCGGTTTATGAGACCCGGGCGGTCAAGTGTTAAGCTTTTAGAGGCTTTTAGAGTTAATATACAAGTGGCTTTCAAATTAAATCTGAATATTTCAGTAGGTAGTTGAGTAGTTTAAATAGACACTGTAAATGTTTGTTGGATTTTTGTCATTTTTTTATAATACTTACTTTACTTTTAATTTTTATATATTTTGATAGTAATGTTTTTTTTTTTTTGTTTTTGTTTCTGTGTCCGTCAACTACGATGTTCACATAATCTTAAGATCTATGTACCCAAATGGTTGTATGGAAGAGATCGCTTTTAAGCGATAAGACCGCCTATTTGTCTACCCTGAATGCATGTGTAATATAATAGATTTTTTTGTATTGATTTGTGGTGTGCTATAAAGAATATTTTGTATTGCATTGTATTGGACTTACACTTTTGTTTGGAAAAACTACTAGTGACTTTATCTTCAGGTGTTTTCACCTAGTAGCTTAGTAAATAACCTCGTCGATGAAACCCCATATGAAAGATTTGTAAAGGCATTTAATATTAACCCTTTTACCGCCACGGTCGGCAAAACGCGACAGCTGAAAATCATGCCATAGGCGCCATGTCGGCATTACGTGGTGCCTATGGAGCGATTTTCCTAAAAAATTTTTTTGTCGTCTGTGGCCGACCGTGGCGTTCAAAAGGTTAAAATAACATCGCTGCATCGCATCACTTGGTCCACTACACGCATACGACTTTGCCCTCAACTTTGCTTATTAGATTGTTTTGTTTGACGCTGTAAGTTGAGTTTAATTTGCGGATTAACCGAATGTTCCTGAAACGTAGTTTTCACAATGGAGTGTTGTGTGTAATGTGAACTTAATGCTTTTATCGTAATTAATTTGTACGAGTTGAAAGCGAGTACCTCGATTTAAATAGGGTTTGTGTGTTAAATAGGATAGAATATAGTTTCTCATCGTCATCATCATCATCGCTATTGAAGTAGGTACTTATGAGGATGAGAGGGCTCGGGCCGTAGTTGGATTTTTTTTAATTGTACATGTCATTGAATCTCTTCTCAGGTGTGTTCAAGTTTCCTCACGATGTTTTCTTCACGATTGTTTTTTGTAATATCGATAAACTTTGAGGTGCGAGTCTGAATTTAAACCATTTAATTGTACGGTTCTCGTAAAGGATCACGAAATTAAGTAAGTAGGTAATATTTTTTCTGTAGTACAACATTGATAAAATTATGTTAGTCTATGAGGTCTCTATGTTGCCAGTAATTATCGTATTACGAAATCTCGTTTTTCTATTCCTTAGATAATAAATAAAATTAAAAGTAGTCTTTCAAATTGTTTACCTAAAAACTCCATCACAAAAATTATTTCCTTTCCTTACCGATAGTAAGAATTTGCCTCAAACAATTTTTCAAATCGTGAGGACGAGAAAATATAGCTTTAATACCGCATGATCGGAATAAGATTGCCTGCCTTGTCCAACACAGTGGCACAGTCGAGAACAGCGTAGAAATAAACAGTGGGGGTAAAATGCTTTCGATATTTGCAATGAACATGGTTGACACTGCCAATCAACTGACATAATTTTTATGAGCTGTGAAAACTTCACTCGCTGTAGATTCTGTACGAAAGTTCTTATTTGCCAATTCTTTTACTAACTATTTACAATGTGTCTTTTTCCTGGTCGTTGATCAAAATCCCGGTAGGTTCCCTTTCAGGAATGTTCTAATATTGTCAATATATATTGTCAATTATTGTTAACCAGATTGATAGGTAGTAAGTATCAAATCATAAAGCAGTATTTCTCAGTTTACACTATGGCGTTCGGTAAGAGACTTTGTATATAGGTTAGAAATACCCGGCAACATGTTCTATTCATTTTTTCAGAGGGTTAGAGACACAATTTATTTTTTGAAGTTCTTAAGTTAGTTGTTTTTAAGTTCTTATCGTTAGTGCTTGTGTACATTCTATACGCTGTCGTCAACGTCATAAATAAGGGATCACTTTTGTACCTTGTCACTTTAAGTCATGTTTGAAAAGCCATACGAAATTGTGTACCGACTGAGAGCTACAAGGTACAAAAGTGATCATTTAGTTATGACCTTGACTGTACCTACTTCTTAATAAGTACAAAGTTCATTCATGTATTTTAACGCTGCGTTTTAAAGAATAAACGCTACAGCAACATGTTCCAAAAACAAATCTGAGTTAACCAAATAAAGTTAATGTAAGTCCTTGGTTATCTACGCGTAGAGCCACAAAACTAAAAGCATTCGATTTCAATTTATATATGGTTATAACCTTAGTACTATGGTACTAATGCCAACGGATGATGACCTAAAAATGAAATATATTTTCGCAATAGTAAAATTATATCTACAAGTTCTTACTGAATGTATTTTTGTTAACT